>NC_139239.1:23329020-23835453 GCF_977018435.1 Lepisma saccharinum
AGCATTTATTGTTCTTCTTTCATGAAGATAATCAATAAAAATGACATCTCTGAAATCCCAAAAAACTACTGTGGCAAGAATCTTCCCAGCTGTTGCGTGGCTTTTGGCCTTGACTGGCCCAGCCTCTTCTTTTTTCAGCCACTCATCCCAAAAACATGTTGTACCATTCATACACACGGGTCTTTGAAAGGGTGGACTCACCAAACTGTGCTCGAAGCCTGGTCAAAATTTCACTTGGTTTTACCCCTTCGTTTGTAAGAAATTTGATAATGATGCGTTGCGCAATGGACGGGTGTACCTCCTGCTCACTCATCATGCTACTGACTGATGTTAAAAGTTGACAAGGACTCCAGGGAAGGAACAGACTCCAGATACACCCACTATCATCACCTCAAGGTCACAGGACTCCACCACACTTTCCCTGCAAGTAAGAAATAAATTCCCGTTTATATTCGATTTACCCAAGTATTTCACACATATATTTTAATTTCAGTCAGTAATTTCTGTTAATCAGTAGCGGCGAATTAGGGATGCAGTTGCCCTCCGCTTTTTGCTATTTTTGCCCCCGGACTATGCTAAACCTTATCTACCAAGGGAAAGTAAACTGTCCTTGCCCCTCCCCTCGCAGTTTTGGCACCTTGCTCCCCCAGTTTTTAAAGATTGCACGTGTGTTTCATGTTTTCCTTATTTTCAGAATCGCATGCCCTCAGCGAGTGGGTGGAGCAAAGCAGTACGCGCTTCTGCACACGGCTGGTAACTTTCTTATCACGCTTTCATTGGTCGAACTCTCTTGAGTCCTACTTGCGCAGAGATTTTTCTCCGTTCTCCCAGAGATTCTCTAAGTTTTCTTTTGTCAGCATGTAGAAGAAGACATTACGTTAGTTATCCTGAAGGCGAACACGAAATTACGCCATGTGTCTAAAGTGTACGTAAGTATAAGATATGTGATATAATTTGAGATAATGTTCAACTGGGGAATTTTTCTTTTTTTAAAAATGGATGCTTATATATGGTTAGAAACTGAACGTTCATTATAACTACTCTTGAGTTAAAGGCCCTTTAATTCCAACATGTAAGTTTTAAAACTGATCGTAGGTTGTAATTCTGTTAGTTTTCTTGTATGTTCGTACTAGCATACTTGTAAACAGAGGCAAGAGTATGGAGTTTTCGTGATATAGAATGATAACTAAAGAACACAAAATTAATCTCCTGCTTTAAGCTTCTCGTGGAAAACAGTGAACCTTTCTCTCCTAAAAAATGTGCCGCAAAAGCTCGAATATGCATCAGCTATTGTCGGGGGAACAACTTGTCTGTTACTTTGTTTGTGGCTATGTCGCTGTTTCAACAAGTGGCGTCTAATTTCCCTCGAGCGCTAAGCTGAATCTTCCAATCAGATGTCACAGCGCCACGCCGCGCTTGGAAAAATGCTATCTCAGAGATACCAGCTGTACATTTTAGGTCACTGAAATTGCCATGACGTATGGAAAGGAAAATACATCATATTATAAGGGTGTGAAAAAATGAAAAGCCTCATAAATTCAACAAAAATATATGAAATTTTGAGGACTGGTCAATTACATGAAATATGAGCTGATACAAAACGTCCACAAGAATGCAGCACTTGTCAAGTAAGCAACAAAACGCCATTTTGTCATGTTAAAGATTGCGCCTTTTCAAATCACTCATACCAGTGGTTTTTTTAACTTATAGAAGCTTAAAACCTACATAATTATTTCGGCGTATAAATATGCAATATTTCTATGCACGACTACCACCAAAGAAGCTTACGGATGGAGAAGAAAATTTGACAATTAGCCTACGTTACTTTTCGATTCCCGGTGGAGGCACATAGTGGTTCGGATCCAATTTTAAACTGTAGGTCCAGCCCCGATTAGCCATACTGTGCATAAAGTGGACTTAAAATAACAAATCAATCCAATCCAATTCTTTTAAAACTCGAGAAACCATCCATTTAGATACTCCCGTGGCGGCGCTTGTGGACTCGACAACATTAGATCGTACTTAAGTTTATGTAACTCCTTCTGATTTCGCAAATATGTTGTAACATTGTAAACAATTCATTTGGCGTGTCCTCTAAGGGGCTTTCCAGAGCAGATTGTGGATTGTTGGACCCGGCATGATTTGATTTTAACATTTCAAAAAATATGCAGCCAAGAGTAAAGAGCAAGAACATTTCAATGCTTTAAAAAATAACATAGGCAAGCGTGTTATCAGATTGCCTTCTCGTAGTGATTGCTGTACGATAAACAAAAGAACCCCCACCCCATTCCGCTTTAAAAAAAACAGGTCACTGCTCGATGTCGCATTCAGAAAATGAAGTCATTCGCCCATTAGTTTCTCTTCTTTATAAACCTTAACACGCGTGCGTAATACTACAGTTTACGATCCGCGCACCGCACGCATTTTCAATGACCAGATTAAATTAAATGAACCAACCACTGATAAACTGATATGAGCCGGCATCGTCAATCTACACAGTAAAAATCGTTTGTCATATTTGTTTTAGCTTAAATTTGCTGAGTTGGCACCACTCGTACTCTCAATGCCAGACTAGTAAGTAGAAGAGTGGTGGGGACGATGACGTAATAGGAAGTACTCCACAGCGATCTGCGCATATCGGGACTTGTCAGGCTATAGTTAGAGAATAAATAAGCAATACAGAAATTGGCATGCACAAATATGCAGAAAAGTGTATATATATATATATATATATATATATATATATATATATATATATATGAAATCAATCAAAACTTGCTGCCTGTCACGAAATTTTTTCCCCGTTCCTGGCTCAAATAAGGGTTTTTAGGCGTTTGAACAACTCAAATATACTTTGCAGCGGCGGCTTGTGACTTTTCAAAGATGTGTGCTGCAGATGATTCTGTTCTTCATTGCATTTACAACGAACCACCCTCCCGAACACGAACACTCACTTGGAACCACTAGTAAACGCAGGATTTTTTTGTTCTCAGAGCTCTAGAATTGTTAAAGCTGCTCACTAGGTAGAGGTGGAATGTACTATAAAATATTTCGCAATTACAATTTTAATCTTGGTTTTAAAAGTTCTTGAAAGACAAGAAAGAAAATCTGAGTTTGCTTGAAGGGGTATTTGTATTTCCCACTTTCTTTTCTCAGAGTTCTTTATTGCTTGCATTAGCAAATTTTGAGTTTTTCGCAATGTCTGGAAGTTCTTTCTGTTGTTGAGCTGGTGGTTAACTACTAACCTTTAATGAGAACTCTTTAAAAAAAATAGTACGAAATATTATAATCTTAAATGTTCGTCGCTGCAACAAATTGATGCAATAAATTGTGAGTTTGATAATTCTTCTTTTTGCTATGTTTAGAACTACAATTGTAATTGAGGTTAAGCATATTCAGGACAACGTGTAAAAGTGGGTTTAAACTGAAGATTAAAATATGAACCGTGGTTCAAGACTGTTATTTGGAACTTGAGTAGTAACATTAGGCTATATCATGGGTATAAGATGACTCAGCACGAGCTAATAATTATAAAATACAAAATTTTCTACATGAATTCATGGTAGGCTTTCCATACTTTTTTTGGGTCCAACCCAGGGCATATTGGCGATCAACTCGTTGCTGCTGAATATCATTTTTTTTACAAAAATAAATTGAAATCACTTAAAAGCCTTAATATTTTATTGGAACATTAAACTATAAATTGTACAAGTAAAATATTACCATTATTTTCTAAAATAAATCAATTAATTTTTAAATGTTTAATTGAATAATACATTTTCTGATGTTTAGGAAACCTCCCTATTCTAGGTACGAGGGATGATCGAAAAAAAAGGTTACAAAGCCTATTATGGCGTATGTGTTAGACATAGCTGGAAGATCAACACACCTGATGATGGAGGGCACTCAACACTAGTCCTCGATGTAATCACCTTTTTTGTTCAAGCACTTGTCACAACGGTAGATGAGGTTTTCCATACAGGTTACACAGAAATCCGGGTCAAGTTCTCGTAGCCACCGTGAGGCAGCTCTTTTGACATCATCACATGCCAGATAATGGTGGCCAGCCAACCAAATGGTAGTGCCAGCTCAGCTGATATTGAGCGTAATGTTCTTCTTCTGTCCTCACGAATACACTCATCCACAAGAGCACAGTTCACGTCAGTGGTTGAGGTACTGGGCCTACCGCTGTGTCCAGGGTTGTCATTAACAATACTGGTCCGTTCTTCTTTGAAGGCACGACACCACTTCGCTACATGTTGTCTTGAAATTGTCCCCTCCCCATACAACTTCACAATCTGCCTATGAATGTCAGCAGGTGTAGTGTTTTTGGCCCACATGAACCGCACCACTGCCCTCACTTCTCTTGACCAATTTTCTAGAAGAGTCATAATTTTAAATGTCCGCTTCTCGGGTATACATGGTCAGAATCCGAAGTCCTCAAACTCGCAACAAGACAAACATGTTATTAATTTGCCCATACATTTTTGTTACGTTACAGTGAATAAAACAAAAGTTATATGCTTTGTAACCTTTTTTTTCGATCATCCCTCGTAGCATTATCTGTTAGTTGACTCAGTTGCACTTTTCACTAGACATTACCTTTTTCAGAAATGACTTGTTTGTTTTAAATTCTGGTCGTGAATATTCAATACCGGTAGCTATTTTCATGTTCAGATTCTCAAAACCTCGGACATTTTGCAATCCCGGACATCACCCCGGACAACACTAAAAATCCAGGACTGTCCGGGCTAATTCCGGACGTATGGTAAGCCTAATTAATGGTGATATGAAGTGAGATAGTGTTACTCCTTATTGCCAGAATCTGAGAAGTCGGATTGAGGGAGAGTAATATAATAAAAACTTACAGTAATGTTACACAGACCGATAAGTGCGTATCAGATTCATGTGGAAACATCCCACTAAAATTTCATTCTGTCGTCAAATAATGAGTAATAGGATACGAAACAATCGAAACACACACAATTGCTGCAAATTTCTCGTTAGCTTAGATTTGCCAAAAATATCTCGGAAAATTGACGACCCCCCCCCTTTCCATACTTGCGGTCGTTCGGATAAAATTCGAAGGAGACCCGTGCCAACGAAGCCGCAAATGCTGCCCCCCATTATTGCATCCTCAACACCCTCTAGGAACATGGATCCTAATTATCCTGACTCAGGAAGCACCAGGAAAAGGCTGGCCAGCATGCAAATTGCCTTTTAATTTTCACAGGACACGAGGCTTCCCGAGGGCTGGAATTCGACACGTTTACGTTCATGCATTGGGGAGGGGGGTGGGGGGAGGTAGAAAGAATTGGCCCCTCTAAAAATGTTCCGGGGTACTAATTTCGTTGCGACCCTTTTTGAATCTTTAGCAGTGGATGGGGGAGAGTCGGAAACTCCCTGTGGTATTTAAAAAGGAGCGAAGAAGGGAAGAGGAGCAAACTCCAGGAAGATGAGGTGACGTGTTCTCCTTGTTCACGTCAACGGAAAAGGAATTTCGCCTGCAGATTCTGCAAATCACACATGCCAGGAAGCATGTGTTGATTTTTTTTTAAAAGGCTTAGGCGGCTTTGCAGAGACAGACATCCACCGACGGGACTGTTTGATATGGTCGTGCTTCTGCATAATCAATGATGGTGTAAAAATATTTGGTCTTCCAACGAAGCGGAGAACGCACAGTGTGCCACAAAAGAAACCTCATCTTTCCAATCCTTGCCAGTGAGATGGTCGTTTAAATTGATATTATCTTACGATACTATCCTGTTTCTTTGAGTATGTTATTAGAATATAATAGATTGGATATTGTTTTACGTATCCGTGTTTAGCCTCATAGGGTGTTCTTACCTCCTCCCCTTGTCACGGATACAATGAATCAATAAGAGACAAATGAAAAACAACATAATGTTCATGATACAATGTACAAAGATTGTACAATAATAGAATAGTACCTTGAATTGAATAGTACTTATATTTTGAAATAAAGGCATGTATCATCGGTAGTGTATTGTTGGAGTCTTATGTACGATGCAGGTGAAATTATTAAGATAGATATAGGTGACTGTTGATCTTGGAACAATAGTAAGTTCTTCAGCTTTTTGTTAAAACTAGGATGACAAATAATGTTAAGCAGGCAGTTTTTTCCACTCTCAAATCACTGTAAAGTTGAAGGACATCTTGTGGAAGTTTTGTGATAAATTGTTTCTTGCGGATATCGTGTTCGACGGTGTTCTACGAGAACAGATCTTATCAGATAAGTATTTTGGGAAGCCACTCTTAAGAATTTTGTGCATCAAAGTTGAGTGTTAAGTATTTTTACTTCTCTTGTCGATGTTTAGCCAATGTTAACGAGAATTGCCGATCAACTAATGAAAGGTCAGTCAAAGGACGTTGGTACGGATCCAAATCGACAGACAATTCACTTTCGAAATACAATAGACCAGTCGTTCTCAAACTTTTTCCTCATTGTACTCTTCGGTCGTAAGTAAACGTCTAATGTCGCCCCATCTATAGTTTCTCTCAGAATCGTGGGTTGTGGGGAACTTTCTGGCTGCCTGATTGGTGGGGCGTTTTGGATATGTTGGAGGCGTGTATCTGCAATAGAACAAAATGGCATTCGGGCTCTGTGTGGAAAGATGGTAAACACTTAAAAATTAGAATCTTAAGTTTATTATTTTATTGGGTGTTATCCTAGTTTTATGATTAGTTACAAAAGAAATGTGAAACACGTGCATGCTAAGAAGTACATAAACTTTAATTGAAAAGAAAGTAAAGAACAAAAATAAGTTTATAACAAACAGTGAAACACAATTTGGGAGTTTTTATTGCAAATTCTCGGAGTTTCTAGTGAGAAGCATTTGCCTGCATAGCCTGACATAGTTTCTTGATGTCGGTTGTGCACTTGAAACTTTCAAGCGGAGATTCGGCTCCAAATTTATTATAGATATTATAGATTTCGAACGAGTATTTTACTTCAAAAGATATGAAAGGAAGATAAGAGTGTCAGTGACATTTCTCTTAGAATTACCGTAGAATTAGAAATTCTTGATTCATGGGCGAAGTTGAGGCTGTGGCTGCTCTACCACTTAACCCGCAAAATCTAGTACAATAAAACAAAGGCAAATACAAATACTACTATAACATAAGAATTCCATTACATTTATCGCTTATAAATATTTCAGTAATTAACACACTGAAAAGATAAAGACAATTTTACTGATTCACACACATCAAAGTAATTATAAATGATAATGAATGAATTATAATTATAAATTCAGTAATTAACCTCTAAAACGATACAGACAGTTTTACTCATTCACACACATCAACATGTTCGTCTTGGGTTCAAATCTGCTCATTTTTTTGTTTTGATTTCATCGTAAGCATGCTGGATCTAGTCATGTGTACTGAGGCTCTGTCCCTGCTCATCTAGAAGTACTTTTGTTACTGACCTTTTAAAGCTGTTGTATGTCGCACACGAGGTAGCATCTGGTGGCAGCGCGTATAAACAATATGCAGAAGCAGCTTTGAAGGATGACAGAACAATGGATTCTGAAAATCTGCCCAGATGAAGTTTCTTAGAGTGTCGAGTCGTGTAGTTGTGTATGATGTGTCTAAATTGGAGTCTCTCGTATAAGTATGTCGGTGTTTTTGTTTGCAGAATTTTGAATATTGTGCAGGCCAGATGTAGTTTTCTGTGTCGTGTCATATTCAGCCATTTAACGTCATTTAAATAAGACAGTATATGATCACTTCGTTTCAAGCTAAATGCAAAACGTATACTAGAATTCTGTACTTTTTGTACAATTTTTGCACTCTTGTTTTGTTAAATTAACACCGTAAACAACGTCACAGTAATCGAAGATGAGAAGAACGAGAGGTTGCATAAGATGCAATTTAACATCAGTCGAAAGTCCGAGCTGATAGCATAACCCCTTCAAGTAGTTGATGTACTCCTGGGGGATCCGTACCACAGTTTGGGAACCACTGCAATAGACCATTACAGACTTCTGCTTTACTTTTTAACTTTCCTGAATCAAAACTTTGATGATGCCACCTTTCCCGTGAAATTCCTGAACTCGGGTCTCTGCAGGTGCCTTGCCTTCACTTATTTGCATGTAAGGCGAACGTTAACTTCAATGTTAAAGAAGAAAGACAAGTTATTTATTGTTGAAATAAAAGGGTATTAAAAACTTGGCACGGAGAAAAATAAAAGTAGATTCTCGATCTATTTATCTATCTCTCTCTCACACACACACACTATTTATTGCGTGAGATTGCTTTCTTTTACTTCGCTTTTGCAACTTTTGTCTAAGCGAAGATGAGGATGAAAGATGATAAAGTGATGTTAATGAAAGGAATAACGCACATGCACAGCACACAACACAAGCCCACAGATTGTGCTAGCCGTGAGTCCAGACGCCATAGCATCATAGCATAGTCTTCAAAATGCAGTCCAGGGTGTAGTACGTGGGAAGAGAGCTTGACGTTTGGGTGCCTTTTGAAAAAGGATCACCCCTTGGATCACAATGGTAGAGAAAATCAAACTCCAGTTAAAACAGAAGCTGTTTTAAATTTGTTAATATAATATTTTGATGACTTTTGGTAGTCATTTATAATAATAGCAATAATGTGCATTAATATTCTACCCCAAAAGAGTAGATCTTCGTGCAAAATATAGCCCTGCGTTTTTACATCTGAAATCTACAACCATCCCCGCCAAAGCAATGGGTTTAAATCTCACACGGCTGATTTTGCAATGTCAAGAGTACACGATGGCCGCAGAAAGTCAAACTGACAAAAGCCTAACGTTCTGTAGGCATCTCAGCTTGCATTACGGTCACAAATGCCTGATTCAGCAATCTGTTTAATCCATTAGCGTCTTCCGTTCGATGCTTCCTCGTATATCGTTACTTTAAACCCGGGAACTTTTCGAGTACACTGAGGAAGCGGGGGCGTTTGAGGGGGAGGAGGACTCCTGACGCAATCAGAAACCTATTCTGCACCGTCCTAAGAAATACTGAACTTAACAGGCAGAGAGGCGGCATATAAAAGAGGATTTCGCAAAGTTGATTAACTTGATTACTCGCGGCCTATGCTAAATCTAATTTCCGAACCCCGTAGTTTTCTGAAATTTCCGTGGAGCGGCGCTGTTTTCAGTGGGACGTTTTGAGCCGAGCGCGTTCCTCTTTCCTTACAAGATCATCGGCTCATTACTTGCACAAAAACTGGAGTTACTTTTTCTCCTTTACTTCGCGCTGGGGGTCATGAAGTAGCTACATCTTTAGGGGTCTTTGCATCCGAAGGCATGGAGAATCTCTCAGGGAGAAAAAATTATGTACAGAATAAGTTTATTTCTGGCTAAAACCGCGAGCGGGGTCCTTAATTGGGTAACTTGAATCTCTCCCATGTTTCCTGTCCCTTTCTCCCTTCTTGCCCCCCCCTGCCCCTTCTCCCTTTCCGACTTTCCTAGCCATTGAACGTCTTGGTGGGACTTGAATGCCCGCCAGCGACTCTGGCATGAGGACTGCGAGTTTAAGAGGGAGAGAAGCGTTGGACAAGCACGAACTTTCCAGTAAACTTTGTTTGCTACTTTCGCTTCCGGTTTTTGTAACAACTTCTGCCAAATTGACTGAGCTCCCCCCACCAGTGTCCTTTTTAAATATCTGCAGAACACGATTTTCCACTGCACCAAAGCGAATTTCTATATTGCGGGTGTCATTTGTGCTGAACTGGGGACTTTTATTTCTTCCCACCACTTCTTCAGCGGACTCTCTCGCAGGCTGTTATGGATATTCCCCTGATCGTGATGGCGGTGCTTTGTAGCGTATTCCGCCAATATCGTCCAGGGATTTTACCCAATAATGACAACCAGATAAAAGCTTGGCATTTTTCCTGCATCAATGCGGATTAAAATTGAGGAAAAAAAGGGTAGTAAAAAATCTCCAGTGACATTTGGAGCGGAAGTATATCATCACAACGTTGTGCTTTTCAGAATCACTTTATCGTGACTTTAAATTACATTCAATTCTCAAATGGATAAGCGCACTCTGTATTATACAACTGCAGGGTTCAAATAATATTGACCTATCCTGAGAGACCTCTTAACCGAACGTAGCTTGTAAGATAGGAAAATTTCGCATTTTGTTAGCTGTGGAATTAGTGGTACATGAATGTAATTGTCAAGACATCCATGACCAATGCAAACTTTTTTTACCATAAGCTTTGAAGGAAAGATCAATATATACAGTGAGTGTTTCTACTTGAGTCTTGGATATTCAAAAGGGTGCTAAATGCCAACTTTTGAAACATACTTTGTTATCAAGATATAGTTTCGGTAAACTTTAAGAAACTCGGACCTTATCTTAGTCACAATCTTGACGAGGCATGAAAGGCTTGTGGGCATCACATGTCCACATGGGTATCCTTACGAGAATTGTCAACATCGAAGGGGTACGTTTCGATCACTCGCCTTGTCAAGGTTTTAAGGAAGACAAGGTCTGAATTTCTATCAGCATGTCTGGAACTATACCCATGTCAATACCACAGTAAAAAATGTTCTGTCTCTTAGTACGAGACAGAGGGGTGGTCTTCTTGATAGTGTAGTGTTAACTCTTTCGCCTTGTAATAAAGGAGTCGCGGGCACGATCCTCAGTGGAGGCATATTGCACAGTGGTTCGGATTCCAGTTCAAACTGTAGGTCCACTTCTAATTTGTCAACAAACTTTGTTAGAGGGGGTTAGGTAGTTCCTTAAATGTTGCACCGGCCTTACTATATGGATCACATAAACAGCAGAATTTGATGTTTCAGTAATGATATCTCTTTTTGAGAACCATTCACGGTAATAGATATTATACTTACGTAGTGTTCAGAAGAGAAGGATATAACTGTAATATTGCACACTTTCTAATTTGAGGTGACGACCTTTGACTAGACCATGCAATAGTCTTACAATAATCGATAGAAATGAACCTGTAATGAGAAATATATACTTGATTTTTAATAACCAATCATACTTTGACACACATTCGAATACATCTATTCATATTTACTTAGGTATCCCTATCGTTATGGTACAAATATGCAGTGATGGATGTTATTAAATGTACACTAGTCCACAGATGTATATAAATGGTCCAAAATGGATAGTAACATATATCTCAGGATAAATTAACGAGTATCTGTGTGACTTGTTTACAACTAGTTACACTTTGGTATCAATTCGGTTATGATGAAACTCAAATTTATCACAGTACTGGGAGATCCATTTTGAATTAGGAGATCAGAGAGCTGAGGGACCATTGCGAAAGGGTTGAACCAAAATTCGAATTCCGCCTTGGGCACATTTCATTGGCAATAGGTACAGTCCGCCTCTTCGGGTTCGCTAAACAACAATTGCTGCTAAAACGTTTGTTAAAATTCTGAGTCGGAGTGCTGCGAGAGTGTCTCACTTGTGCAACAATGGTTACGAAATCTCCAGGTTAACAATGAAACCGGCGACACAACCGAAGATGGCTGGCGCGATATTGATCCTGGGAGTCAGATCATCTGAGACTTCTGACCTAAATCGCGTAAGGGGGAGGGAGGGTTGGACCGATGTGTGATTTTACGACACAAGCCGTCCTATTTATTTTCTCTCGTGGTTCATGGCATCCAACCTACTCTTTCTGCTTCCAATTTTCTGGAGAGGAAGACATTCATAGCAGGAGTTAAGCATGGCTTTCACCTGACCCATTACACAGATTGGGCGTTTGCTGGTCTATTGATGACCAACCCCATAAGGAAACTTTATTTCGTAACAATCTACGAGCGACCAACACGCAGGACCTCCAAGTCATTAACCCAACTAACAATCGTAAAACTCCGTTGACGTAATCAAAGGGTCACTGATTCAATTTCCGGTGGTGGTACATTAACATTGATGGTAATTTTGGTTTGTTTAGAGGCTTTAAAAAATATCGGAAAACTGATCACGGTCTTTGAGTACAAAATTGCAGATTTCATTACTTGATGGTGAACTTGGTCTCCAAGAACGGAAATATATTCTTTCATCCGAAGGGAATTATAAATTTCTCATAGTGTTTTAAATTTGCAAATAAGTGACAGGCAAACAATCTAAGATTAAAGGTAGAATGTTCCTAAGAGAGAGTTTTATGTTTCGCTTAGAAATTCGCAGTGATAATAGAATCATATGCACATGATATTGACAGAATGCTCGAACTTCAAAGAGTGTCGTGTTGTTTATGTTCCAAATATTTTAAGCGCTCGAGACGTAACGTAATAATTGCTATTAGAGGAAGCTTGTTTATCTCTAAACACATGATACCCGTGAAAGTAATCTTTCTGTCACTACTTCTCAACTCTTGGCATCACACACGAGAGGGGAAGGACAGGACTGCGTGAAAGGGGGATAATATGGAATTATTTTGTGATTTTTTTCAGGAATTGTCCATGTGTTTTTACAACTTAGGTTGACTAGGACAAATAGATCTAGTGAGAATTACTACTATGATACTGGCAACACTGCAGTCAGGTCACTGAGCTCGGAGAGTAGTAGAAAGAAGATAAAGTAATGATCCATGGTGATCCTATAGCTCTTGTCTACTCTTACGGCGGCCACCCTACATGCTGGCAAGGGAAGTGGGGAGCGGGGAAGCGATCAATCCAGCGCGATAAGAACCTGTAGAACCAGGTGCGCGTAGTACTTCCTCCCGCCATGTCGAAACTCGCGGCGCCACCGTTCCCCACTTTCCTTGCCAGCATGTAGGGCGCCCACCGTAAGAGTAGACAAGAGCTATACTAAGGGTTTAGATATAAAATTTGTGGTGATAAAAGTTTTAATTCAAAGCGTGTCCTCCCGTTTCACTTCCCCCAAAACAAATTTCAAATGATTTATGTGACACGAGCTTTCCAAGGCGAAACGGGACATCCCATTTCACGTTATCCTTTTTCGCCTTACACACAAAAGATTTCCCTCCTGGGAATATTATCGACTATATTAATATTATTAACGTATGCAAAAACATTTTGTTAATATCAAGTTATTGTTCTTGTCAGCGTTAGGTTAGGTTTTATTACATTAATAATAATGACCCTTCATGTTGAAAATATTCCCGGTTGGGAAATTTTTGTGTGTAAGGCGAAACTGGATAAGATGAAATGGGATGTCCCGTTTCGCCTTAGAAAGTTCGTGTCACATAAATCACGCGAAATTGTATTGCGGGGGCTACAACGCAATAAGGAGAAACGGGCCGTAACCATTCAAATATACACAGAAATATCGTAGTACCACAAAGGACAAGACCATCAATAGCATTTCTTTTTCATTATAAGTGACCAGAAAGAAACCTGAGTCGTTAGATTTCAAGGAGACGCAAGTGACCAATCAAGAAAGCTCCTGAGAAGGAAGGATCCTTCTTAGAGAAACTTTCCCGACGATTAAAGATGAATCTCAGTCTTAAGTCTTCCCAGCATCTTTCTCCTCCTCGGATGAAGACAACAAGCACGGTACAGGTTTACATTATTGAAGAAGAAAATATTGCCTGAAAGTTTTCAAGAGTCGCAATAACTTTTCCAGGAAAATCCAAGTTCCTTTCAAGGATGGGTAAAAGCACATCGAGGCAATGGATTGTTTCTCAGCGCTGAAGTGAAGAATTGATGAAATCGGGGAAGAGAGGAGAGAGTGATGAAGAGAAGACGGAAGGGAAGCTGCTGTGAGGAAAACACAAGGGGAAAAATTGCATCAGGAAGGAAGACAAAGAATAATAAAATAGGTCTCCGGCAAAAATTAATGGAGCATGTCGTCATGATTTGAATATTGGCGTTCGCGTGCGGAACGGCGGGAATAGAAAAGGCGGAGAGGGGGAGGGGGCGTTCTTATGAATTACATCTTCTCTTGACTTCCAAGGGTCCGAAAATACTTGAGTATCCCCCCTTTTTTTTCTCTGAGAAATCCGTTGCACGCGCCACCGTTAACAGTCGCTGCAAGCCGTCGATCATTTTTTTTAAAAGGGGGTGAAAAATGAAGCCATGCATTGAAGGGGAGATTTTTCTCGCTTTAATACCCATGTTACACGTCGCGTGTTGTTTATCTCGGAATTTTATCTGTTCTTTTACCTTTCTTCGTGATTGATTTCTTCCTTTCTCTCTTTTGAACGGCAATTGGTCCGCTGCATCATGGGAACAATCTTGAATGAAATCACACATTAGAGTTGCATCTTTGGTCCTCCTACCGTGCGCCATTGGTTGAAATGAGATATCGATAAGTCACGTGATATATTGCTTCCTTACAAACATGGGTGTGAAGTGTATTTAAGCGTTTTCAAGCAATGCTTACAAATACAAGAAAATAATATTATGCTGCCTCTGGAATCTTTAGGCCGATCATAACGGCAGAAAAGGGGAGATAGCAGTGCACGCTGCTGAAAACAGCTGGTAGCTGCAGTCCAGTTTCCCCCTCCATGCAGTCACTTTCCCTCTCACGCGTTCATTGGTCGAGCCATCTCGAGTCACTACTTGCGCAGAGGACTTGTTTTCGTTCTCTTGCGCCAGAGATTACCTGTGTATTCTTGCGTATTCCTACAGACTGCAATGTGACCTATTCACTATTAATCAGCACGGCATTTCAAAAATGCCAACATATGTCGTGTTAAGACACATGAAAGCAACGCACTTGCAGCTCCGGCCAGTGCCACACAGCAGTTCGTCACTGTAACTTGCCGTGTAAGCAGCTGCAAGAATGATTACGTTCTGGGCTTCTAGTGCACTGTTCAATATTTCGGCGCTGTCTTCGTCCGCGTGAACGTCATTATCAATTAAAACTGATTGCAATTGTGTGATTGAAGACTTTTTGATGTTAAAATCATTTAGTGCAAAAAATTTCGCTGATAAACTGAACATTATTTCAAAGAGAATTTCATTCTTCTTCCTTCTGCGACTCGAAGTCGGCTGATTGTGAAGGACAGCATGCTACGGATTTGCAATCTACTTCTCAGTGGCCTCCCCGATGGCGCAGTGGTAGCGTCGTCGTCTTGTAATCAAGGGGTCCCGGGTTCGATACCCGCTTGGGGGCACATAGTGGTTCGGATACCTCTTTAAACTGTAGGTCCAGTCCCGATTAGCCTTACTGTGTATACAGTGCACTTAAAACACCAAATCCATCTATTTTCAGGTAAATATTGATAATGATCTATACTGTTGTACCTCTAAAAATTCATTATTTTTGAACTGGTTACAATTGTTGAAGTTGCTGAGCAGTCATTAGTCAATGATCCGGTTTACTAACATTGCATGCAGTTTCGAGAATGCCACTGCTTAGAAATGAAGATATGATATATATGGGAACATTATATGTGTTGCTTAACTTGACGGGTGTGACAGAACTTCTCATTGAAAACAACTATTAAAAATCAAGTCTCTCACGTACAGTCAGCGGCAATAAAAATAAGACACCTACATTCTGAAATACTCGCAAGGCGTTATTTGTGTTGGCTAACTTAAGGCTAGGAGGGACAATTTTCCCTAGGTCTTTCTCGCTGGGGCAGCTGCGTATCACTGTTGCCAACTTCGTTCATTTGGAGCCAGATCTGGCTCTTTCGTGCACTCGTTTGACTGTGAACTGTGGCACTTTGCTCCACCATGATGCCACCAATGGCTCCGGCCCATAAAGACCAACCTTTGCCATGAGTGTACATTTTGCAGTTACGTGATATTCATATATAGCCTGCGTCATCCACCCCCTCTTTCCTCCCCAGGTATTTTTATATATAGCGCTGTGGCTATGGTGAAGATTACAATATTGTTATCCGGGAATCCTTTTTTTTTCGAGTTCGTATGAACACCATTGGATTATTGAGATGGGTGATACCGCCAAATCTAGGCGGTGAAAACTAAGAATATATTGCCATCACATTAAAGCTAACGGTAACAGCAGCGCCCCCCACCCCTCTGACACCTAAAATTACCCTAGGAGGCACTTTATGCAGCCTTCGTTAATCTAGCTCCTCTAAAGGCATCTTTAGCTCTTTTAATGGTGAAATGTAGCTCTTTTATGCACATCAGGTTTGGCAACACTGCCAGGATGGCCGTATGATGCAAGGAGAAATGCATTAGGTTTATGCATTAGGTCTTAGAAAAGCACATGGACCGAAAAGGACACGTTGAACTATGTCATAGTGGAAGGAAAAGTTGAAACTCCCATTTGTTAGCCGCAATTTGAAGTTGATTCCCCATAAGGAATACATGAGATTCTATAAATACTTATTAATCATATTTTTCAAACATCGTGTATAGCTTATTAATCAACTTGAAAAATAGTTTCCACTTGCAACATGGAGAGAAATTCATACTATCTCGCATACTAAACTCTTTTTTAAATAGCGGTGCCCAATCCGACGATATTGAGATAAATGCACAACTAGTGCATAATTGTCCCTCCTCGCCTTAACACCATACCCTAGAAATTATGTACAGTTAGCCAACACACATAACGTCTTGCAAAGAAGTGAGTATTTCAGTATGTAGGTGTATCATTTTTATTGCCTGTGACTGTACCTGAAAGACTAATTTTCTTATGTAGAATAGCGCAGGATTTAGACGATGCCAACTAAAGGAATTTGCAAAAAGAACGGATACAGTTTGAGAAAACTAAGTATTTTGTGTTCCACCTGCGTTTTATTGCCGGTGACTGTACGTAACCTTACTGAGGTTAACACGATTTACAGGAAGAAATCTTTCCTACGTTGTTAATATTTTTCTGTGTATCTAGGTCACGATATTATTGACTGACTTCCACTTGGACATTCTCTTTAACCCATATTTTACTTCAGTATGCTTCCAACCAAACTGTAGGGAAAGTGTATACAGGAGAAATACTGTGAGGTTTTGTTTGAGCTGCAATAATAGTTTAATATAGAACACATCTTGTCTCTAAATTATAACACCATTAAGCCTTGTTTCCCTGATATGGAAAACTCAAATTGATGACCAAGGCGGAAATTTATTTTATTCTAAAACATAAACTAAACGTAACATTTCAACCTTCTAGCAAGGTCTTCTTCAGACTCTGTACCAAGTACAAATGTAACAAGGTACAAAACAGGACGATATATATACATAAAAATTTTCCCCTCCAGACTATTAGAAAGTAGTTTTGGAACAATCTAGCAGTTGGCTTTCCCTTGTCAACTGTACTTTAACCTGAAAGTCTGGAGGAAAGTATTTTTGTGTATATATATCGTCCTGTTTTGTACCTTGTTACATTTGTACTTGGTACAGAGTCTGAAGAAGACCTTGCTAGAAGGTTGAAACGTTACGTTTAGTTTGTTTTATAATAAAATAAATTTCTGCCTTGGTCAGCAATTTGAGTTTTGTCTCTAAAATTACCTAACCGAATGCCCAGACAGGTTGTCGTCCCAAAAGTGCATCCTCGTCAAAGATGAAGAAACATGGCGTTCTTTAAAGCCAACCTTGTCCAGGTATGTTCCATTTCAGAGAGCCCATCCTCGTTGCTGTGTTGGCAGAAAAGCACCTTGGCATAGGAAAAGGCTCGTGTATTGACCGTAGGACAGGAATGAGTCAGGAATCGCTACGTCAGCAGGAAACTAGGTTCGTGACAAGCTCTAAAGTCCCACGTAACATTCTCGCAAAAGCCAGGGGAATCCCCTGGAGTTTTCCTCAGGTGGAAATTAAAGAAGGCGACGACGATGAGAGAAGGCCGGGGGGATTGAGGAGAAAATTGGTTTTTGTAGCGAAGAAATCAAGGATAAAGGAGAAATGCTTCCCTCTTTGCAAGAGGAATTGACATCGCTTCTTTATATCTTTTGTTTGAGCACTCGTCATTTTATGCAGGAGGGAAACTGAGAGGAGGGGAGGAAGATTCACCCAAAAGGTGGAGAAGGAAAAGCAATCAACTCAAAGCAGAAGAAAGGAAGATGGAAAATAACGTAATGATAACACTAAATTGAAAACAGCTCTCCGAGAAAGATTAGATGAAGATAAATTCTACCTTTCCCAATTATGTGAAAATATTCTTCCAAGGCCTAGAGATTAGAATGTTGCGCATTGCAAAGTCAAAAGTTCGATTCTAGGTTAGATGACCTGATAAGCATTGCAAGGTCGTCATCGAGTTAAACCTATGCATGAAAGAAATACCTAGACTTTATAATGCACTACTCATTATAGTCAACGATGCAAACCATTAACTCAAAATTCATAGATACAGAGTAGAATGAATGACTGATTTCGTATATTGTACTTCGCTTTTCGGCCAATTTTGGCTAATCCCGAAGATGAGGATAGCGATGAAGTTAATGAAAAATACCTATGATACCCTGGATTCATATCCGGTACCCCTGGAGTCGTAGCGAATTGGTTTCTTGTATTCTGATGTATGGCAGTTGATGGTAAGATTGTACGATAGTGTAGTGTATGCGCGGAGATGGCCCATGCATCACAAGCGATAAGTTAAATGTTCTGCTCATATCTATCAGTTCAGTTCAATGAACGTAACTCACTGTACTCTGCGTAACCACCTGTCTCGTTTTTTCCGATTTGGGTGTTCATGTCGCGGAGATATTTGGGAAGACTTCATGTACACGTCCTTATTCAGGCTGTGCCACTATCATGGACCATGTTACAGGGCGGTCAGAAACCTCTAGAGTACAATTTCTAGGGTATGGTGTTAATTATTAGATTCCCTACACTCGGCTTCAGTGAAATATGAGTCGAAGCCTTTTTGACGAGGAATCATAAAATACCTCTTTAACTAAGCTAAGTTATGGAGCAGATTTTTATCTTTCAAAAGCTCATTCTCAACTTCAGTGCCTTTCGATTCAGTCCCGAAAGAACATCACGTACTTTCAAAGTTTAACAATTATAATTGAATTAAAATATAGGAAAGTACCAATTAGGATTTGACTGGATAATTACGTTAATAATGATATATAGAACAGATAATACTAGACAACCTTAACTTGATTAAGACAGAATAGGAGTAGTATAGTTTGTGAGATGGCGCTGCAAAATGCAGTTCTTGGAAACATGGCTTCTTTCCTAATATTGCTGTTAATTCCTTTCAAAAGGGAACTCAATTTGGATTTTTATCCTATGTGCTTAAATTTATAAAATTTGCCTACGGTGTGAAAACTTAGGCAATACTTACTTACATTTTGAACATTTCGTGCTAGTGAATTTGGATGACGATCAATAAATAAAAGGCAGAATGTGTGCTTCAAATCGAATCAAATGTGTGACAATCAATGGATGATCTCGAAATAGTGTATAATTAATGACGATCAATGGACGGAAAGCAGAATATGTAGCAATTACATTTGGATGACAATTAATGGAAGGTACAATTTGCTCAAGTTTTTGATTTCGTCCTGGTAGAATTTCATGGTAAACATTAGATGAACGAAATTCAGAATGAGCTATGATGGAGTTAAGTGTGGGAGATGTAGAATGTAATTTTCCAATGTGCAATTTGTCTTGTAAAGCATAGTCATATAGCAATGAGAGTGTTGGTATTGGTACCTATTGGATAAAAGTAACAAATTGGTATTTTCTTCCTCTTCTACACAGCTGAGGAGAAAAGCAAAACACAATGTATTCCTACTAAAGGACAAACATTACAAACACAAGGCATTGTGCATTTTATAGCTAATTGAAAATAATAAACGCTGACCGTTGACAGCGCTTCTTATTACAACCTTCATTTCCGCAGTCATACTGCGACGTCAGAGTTAGATAGTGCGCAAAGCATAAGAGAAGGTAGTGGTTGCAGCAGTTCCAGGCGCACAATATGGATTATGGGCCGTTAAGGCAAAGATAGCCCGGAGCGTCGTATTGTTGTTTGTTGTTGCAATTGCAACAATCTCTGCCGCACCCTCCAACCCTTCAACATGCCCTTTCTAAGGTGCTCACTGATGGAACCTTCGCCGTTAAAACTTAACGAACCTCGTTAAACGGGGTTTCAAGGAAGAGACTGGGATAATTATGTAACGTTTGCGCCAAGGTAGAATTGCGTCGGAACGCAGGAAATGGAAGTTGACAAGTTGCGTCAAGCAAAGCGCCAGATACACGGCAGGGCTGTCCTCTGGGGAGGACAGAAACGCCTGGAAAATATAAACCCTCTTGTTCTCACGGCGGGTAAATGCGAAGGGCTGGGCCTGAGTGGTGGAGGATTAACAATATGAAGACCGTTGAGTCCTGGAGTTTAATTTAAAATTTAGCACCGGCTTGAATATGAAAAAAAAAATAGCAGGGTGTCGCAAATCTTGCTTGTTAATCCTCACTGTTTGCATGCCTTTCTTGTTTCTGTGGCCTGCTTTCCCATTCAGTAGAGAAAAGCTATCCTACCATGATATAACGTTACCATTATGGTCTAGGCCACTTAATGAGACTTTATTTTCCTGTAGAAAATAGACATTATAATTACTCCTCTCCATTTTCATATCCATAATTCCATTCTACATTATTTCTCAACTGTTTAACCCCATTTTCGCTTAGAAAAGCATGTGTGCGCCTGTGTATCTTATGGATATCACGTCATCATACCACATCAATCAGAGTTACTTATTCCAACTGCATGAAACTTCTCATGGATATCACGTCATCATACCACACCAATCAGCTTTACTTATTCCACCTGCATGAAACTTCTCACGGAAGCTATTATTATTCATTTTAATTTTAATTTATGAAGTGAAAGCTATTGGTTGCGCAGATGCGAATTCGGGTGCCACAGCAGGGCATCACCGTTGGAGAAGTGGTAACGTCGTCGGCTTGTAGTCAAGGTGTCCCGAGTTAGATACCCGGTGGAGGCACATTGTGGTTTGAATCCCACGAAACCTTAGGCCGAGACCAGATTAGCCTTTCTGTGCATAAAGTTGACTAACACAGAAACTCAACATCGGGTGGTACAGGTGAGAAACAGTGAGCAATCACTCGTAAATAGTTTAGGTGCATGTACTCCAGCGTTGTTAAAAGTGCTTATATATTTTTTTTATTTTACTTACCTAAGTCGATTTTCTATCTCTTTAAGCTAATCGTGACTATGAGGATGAATGATGATTAGAAATTAACGATGGGATCCCTACTAAGAGAAAATTATTCTATAGCTCTTTCTATACTTACCTAGGTATATAATTCCAACGAAACTCTCTGTAATTCTGGATACGAGTAATTGAAAATATACAATATATATTGTTGTTAGTGGTTAGCACATCGCGCTAGAACACCAGGGTCCTGTGTTCGAATCCTAGCTTGGGCATGGATGTTTGTCAGTGTTCGTTCATCAATTTCATCATATCATCACTCATTCCAATCTTCGCAAATTAGCCAAAAGTGGCACATATAGCAAATCAACAACATATTTGAGGCATTGCGGATGTTAGGGAGGAACTCGCAAAATACAAGTTGCGAAAATCACCAGTTCTCCAAACGCCTGTCCTATTCTAAAGCAAATTTCATAATGTTAGAGGCGAGGCACACTCCTGTCAGACGTTACATGAGTTCCTACAACAACAATAAAAATATCCATCTTTGTCGAATTCGTCCATAATATGCGCAACGCGTGATAGCCTATTTTGTGGTCCAAATTATTGCCTTTCTATTCACTTACAAGTGAATTATGTACTATGCATTGCCTATGTTTAAAGTGCTCATAATACATTCTTATTCGCCATGTCTCATTGTAATTTGCTCACAGTGAAGCAAAGTAAGATTGAACATTATTAGACTCTTACAAAAGTTATTATAATATGCGAACGAAGAAAAAGGTAGTTAACTGGGCGAAGTTTCTGATAAACAGTAAGAAATTAAGACCTCTACCAGTAGATGTCACTAGACACACTTTCCTGTTAAATTTACTAGCAACTTTGCGGACGCCTTTGCACTGGAACACAGTCAGTTTTCGAAATACCTCAATGTACAAGCTAGTCGTATAAGTTTTTATGTGATGGCTTTTAAGTTCTTCTGTTTTGAATGCAAAATATGACAGTAATTGAAACTCCGAGGAAGTTTTTTTGGTGGCAAGGTTTTAAACTATCTCGGTTCAGCTCACCCTATAACTTTTCATGTAGTTTGATATAAAGCTCTTGATGATTAACTACAGAATTTGATACTAATTGAAAACTCCAAGCAATTTATTTTCAGTGCCCATGTACGTATACACTGTGGACCAAATATTAAAAAACGTTTAAAATGCAATATCATGAGCCAGTCCAGTGCGTTTTCATCACGTAACGTTTTATCATTAAAAGTTAGGCTCATATATCTATAATATATAAAACCAGTAGCGGCGATGAGGTTCCAAAACTTGGGAAGGGGGGGGGGGGGCAAGTTCTGTTTATTTCCCTTGGTACATAAGGTTTAGCATAGTGAGGGCGCAAAAGTGGCAAAAAGTGTCCTCCTACCGGCCGAGCGCTGTAATTGGCTATATCTCACCGCCGAAGGTTATGGGTATTGGTTGATTTAGCGGGGGGCAGGTACCCCACTAAAAGCAATGACTAAGTGTGATGAAAAAATGATGGTATTTTTTTGCATTAAAGAAAGAATTCGTAAGTTTTGTAACGGATACTTACACTGCACAAGAAGCCTGTTTTATCCGTCTCATAAGACAGATATTGTCGATTTTCAACAGAAATATTAAATATCATTGGTTACCATGAATCTTTGCCAAGTAGTTACTTGCATATAGGATAGAAAATGCCATTTCTCGAGAATTCCTAGCATCGAATAAGCAAGATGTCATTAAGAGAAGTTATTGTTGGTCTTCATGCTGTCTACACCGTGTGAAAATTTATCGATGATATTTATTTATTTGCCTCCTACATAGAAAGGATATCTCCAATTACAGAGGCATTAATATAACATAAGTAATGTGAATATGAATATAAGAGATTAAATAACATGCATACATATTACATAGTTATAACTATAACATAAGTATACTTATATAACGCAGAGTAATGATATGCTCGCACAAATATATATATACACACAACATACATAAATTATCCATATATCCACAACCGATATTACACATTTCTCATGAATGTACAGAATAAATATGACCATAATGGGATAGAAACAATAATGAAATAAATACATACACATATTAATGGACACATATCCATAAGCTTATCCACATACATATATTAACATTATATGCACACACACATATTTATGTGGATATAGGGATATATGTATATAGAACATATTATACTACAATAAATAATAAATACAATAAATAATCAACCGTTTGTGAAAGTATCTCTGTTAAGTGTGGCTTTCATAGCATTTTATATTCCAAAATGTTAAGATTTAAATCAATATTTGGATTTGTGGATGTTATTCTATTATACATACTACTCATTCTAATTAATGGTGATTGTTTGTACTTTTCAGTTTTAGGGATATTATATAGCAATAAATTTCTTATTCTTAAATCACATGTGCTAGCATTGAAACATACTTGGTGAAGAAACTCTCTATTATCCAACAACCCAGTTATACTTTTATAAAGAAATATCTGTTGTCCTAATTCTCTTCTGTTGCTGAGTGTCATACATGAGAATTCCTGCTGTAAAAAGTCATACGAAACATGCAGGCATGTTTTACCTCTTGTAATATAGATATCTGAGAAACTTTTTTTGCACTTGTTCTATTCGTTTTATGTGGGTTTTGTAAATTGGCGACCAAACAATAGATGCATATTCTAGTTTGCTTCTAACTAAGGCACTCTAAAGAAGCTTGATAGAAATAGTACTGCTAAAATTGAGACAGTTTCTTATTAGTAAACCCAAAGATCTATACGCACTATTTATTATATGAGATATATGTTCATGAAACGCTAGTTTACAATCAAGTCCCAGATCTTGAATACTTTTCACTTGTTTCAATTGT
This sequence comes from Lepisma saccharinum, assembly GCF_977018435.1. Classification (NCBI taxonomy): domain Eukaryota; kingdom Metazoa; phylum Arthropoda; class Insecta; order Zygentoma; family Lepismatidae; genus Lepisma; species Lepisma saccharinum. Next base: position 23,352,926 of record NC_139239.1, read on the forward strand.
TCCTGATTAATGTAGTACTCATAATATGTGGTAGGTTCTGTATTTGATCTTATCATAAAACAGCATTTCTTGATATTGAGTCCAAGATTTCTTTTAAAACTCCACTCACGTAAGCTGTTTAAATCTGCTTGTAGTTTCATAATATCCGGGGACTCGTTAATTTGTTTGTATAAGTTTACATCATCAGCATACATTAAACAATATGAATGTTTAACATGTAACGGTAAATCATTTATGAAAAGAATGAAAAACAATCTGGCGATATCCTTTATAAACGTGTGTGTTTATATATATATATACGCTCTTGCAGCATATGCTGTCTCCCTCAAAACAATATCATGGATCCGCCCATGTGTCCAGGTTCGTGTTTGCTATCGACGACAGCACAAATTAATAGAAGCGTTTTCTTGTCATTTCCCCTCAAATGAATTTGTATCATTCGCAAGCTATCTTCCAAATTTATTAGTTATACGTATGTACAAGTACAATAATGTTTTTTTTATCTATAATTAGTTGCATAATACTTATGCAGTGTAATGCGTGGCCTTCTTGGAATGGACCCAAATGCCATCGTCACTTTCACGTGGTACACTCTGGCCTGCATTTTGCAGACGAAGGAGGCTCTGGCGTCTGGACTCACATCCCTATAAACTTCTATGGGCTTGCGTTGCTTCATGTTCATGTGTGTTTGTCCTTTAACCCGTTTTAGCTTATCACCATTCATTATCATATTTGTGATTACCGCTTGACCAATATAAGAATGCCCCATTGGCGCTGCAGTCGCAGGGTTCACAGGCACGATAGAAGATAATTCGCGAAAAGAAAACAAATGACTGTCACTTTAGTTTGGCGGGCGCATTCTTATCTTGGTTAAGCAGTAACCAAAATTGGCATAAAACCGAAGTAAACATTCATTCGGGGGCATTGCGGAGATTTACATTGACTGCCACCGTGTAACTGAAAATGTATCTCTTCTGGGCCAATCCGATCTTCTTGTTACTGACCGATTGTGAATGAAATGTGTATGCATAATATCTCAATACAATTGAAATTAAGCCCATTGTTGAGGTTTTTGTGGTGTGTATGCATTTCTATACACGCGGCGTAGGTTTGCAATTTGACGTTGTATGCCACGTGTATATGATTTCATACACGTAATTATTCCCTTTGTGTTACCACATTTTGTCTTGTTCTTTCCGAATATCACGTTGTTTTAAAATTTTGTGGTGAAATGTAGCTCGTAGCTTCCGACAATTGTTATAAAATGATTTTGCAACAGTGTCAACTGTTACGATTTAGCAACAATGACGTAAAAGTTGCATGTTGTGTTTCTGCCGCAATGCTGTTGTAGATAGTGTTTTTTTCCTCAGTGCTCTTGTGATACAGCCCCTTTGACTAAGACCGTCGCCAACACTTGGCAGCGAGAGTCATAAGAAGGAGAAGAAAAAGTTGATTGTGTTTATTGTCCTCTGTATTTCGTATGAGAAATGGATGAAGACCAGATTAGACTTTACCTTCAGGGTGATGAAGATTTCAGTGATATGAGTGGTGAAGACCTAAATTACGATTCTGATCTGGACCCTGAGTATTTTCCAAGTGATGCTTCTCATGACGATTCGGCTTCCTTAGGATAGGTGGACTTGGTCAAAGTACGAAAATTATCAAACTACTGGAGCACTAGTGTTTTGTATGATTTTCCTCTTCCCCGAAGTATAATGAGTAGAAACAGATTTGAACTGCTTCTACGAATGTGGCATTTTGCAGACAATTCACGTGCTGTCTCTAATGATAGGTTACATACAATTACGAACATCACCAACAAACTCATTTCATGATTCCAAGAAATATACACTCCAGGGGAAAAATATTGTGTCGACGAAAGTATGGCGGGGAAGACTTTCATTTCGGCAGTACATCCCTTCCAAAAATAATAAATACGGAGTGAAAGTTTTCAAGTTGTGTGCCAGCATGAAACATTATTCTTTATGTTGGAAATATAAACACGTCCGGTAACATATCAGTTCCTGAAACTGTTGTGTTACAGCTTGTAAGAGATCTTCTCGGTGAAGGCCGGCGCCTTTACACCGATAATTATTACACCAGCGTTCCTCTTGCTTACCTTGCCGTTGACAATAATACCCATCTGATCGGTACAATTAGGTCTAACCGTAAATATTTGCCAGCAGATGTTGTTCAAGATAAATTAAGGAAAGGTGATATTGTAGGAAAGGAAACTCAGGAAGGTGTGACTATTCTGAAGTGGAAAGATAAGAGAGATGTGTTAGTCCTATCTACAGCTCACTCTGCTGTAACATTGATTGATTTGATTGATTTAGTTTATTTTACTTCGCGTTTTGTGCCTCTTGGCTAATTTGCGAAGATGGGGATGAGTGATGAAATGATGAAATTGATGAATGGACATTCACAAACAACCAAGCCCGAGTGGTATTCGAACCCGGGACCCTTGGCGTCGCAGCGCGATGTGCTAACCACTCGGCCACAGGATCGGGCACTCTGCTGTAACAGAAAGACGTGGTTCAGAAATTAGAAAGCCTACCGCAATTGTTGATTACAATACTGGCAAGTCCTTCATTGACGTTAGTGATCAGTCAAAGATCTGCGAAAGACTACAAAATGGTACAAGAAAGTTATTATTGAATTTATATGGGGAGCGGCTCTCGTGAATGCCTACATTCTCTACAGTGACTGCATCCAGTCCAGTAACATACACATAAATGAATTCAGGGAACGTGCAATCCTAAGTATTCTTTCTGAACAATTACCTCCTGGACAGCAAACTCACTTTACCTGTGCAGCAAGGCAGAAAAACTCCAACTCATCACTTGATAGACAAAGTAGGGGATAATGGAAGAAAGAAGCAAGGACGCTGTGTACATTGCTACAAAATCTATGTCAGAAGTGGAAATTCTGACTCTACAGGGAGGAAGTTTGCCAGGTGGGTGAAGACAGTATGTGACAAATGTCCCAAAAATCCTTTTATGTGCCGGGAGTGTTTGAACAAAAATCATTGAACCAAAGTGTTTGGTACAAAATATGTCATCCTTATATCTATATATCTACAAGGAACATAAGTTTACAAAATAAATATTATATAACGAATCGTTTTGTAAAAATTATGATGTACTAGCAATGTACTCCATAATGTATAATCGTTTACTGTGAATTCCAACCAGAAAAAAATTGTATTTACACATTTACCCTTCTTTTTTAGTTGTCAATACATTTGTACTAGTAAAAAGAATACGTAAGCGTAAATAAAGTTTTGAATATTTTTTTTCACTCTTGTAAGACATTACAGAAATTGAAATTATTTCTGCCCCATCTTAGCTGTACGACACGGCTATTTAACAGTCATATAGTTTTGCTTGAACTGTGTATACATTTCCATACACGCGCCCAAGAATCAAGTTCTTGTTTGTGTATGGAGTAGCATACACATGGCCCAGAAGCAAGAAGCCATGTGTATGATATATCATACAAAAGGCAGTCAATGTGTTAACCCTATACCACCTTTCCTGCACCTTCTTGGGAGTGTAGTCTGCTGCATTTCATTTCCCAGAATGCATTGCCAGCTTCAACAGCCATGTTTTCGAAAGATGTTCAGTGCACGCTCTTCCTACACCCTATTTTTCATTCGTTCACAACATTCCCCTCACGTCTGGCAAGGGGGATGATGGGAACATCTCCCATGTTTGTCAACGTCTCGGGGCGCGGCGTCATATTTGTTTACACTCGTGGCGTCAATGTAGCCAGACGCTGTGGGATATAATGACATCACATCTTCCCATCCGACTGGAAACACTGTCAACTACGTGATCAATACGAAAGTACCTAGCAATTTACCAAAACGTTTTATCACCGTCTGTGAACACCTAGATTCTTACTAGTATACGATTGCACGCTTGCATTTCTCTTATGATTTTTTTAGCATTCAGTGTCTCATTTGAACGCCAGTCATGACCTGCTTTGGAAACTCTTATTCTCTTTGCAAGGAAAAAAAATAGAGGGGAGAGGGTCTTCCCATTGTTGACACGCTGTTACATATTATTGCCATTGAATTTTACGGAGTGCATGTGACTATACTCCGTCCATTGAGAGAACAAAGTCAATATAAACAAAGCACATGGTGTATGAGAAATCTTATTGGTTAATTCCTATGGCAACCGTTCCGCAAGAGTCTTAAGTATAGGAAAATAGTACGTATAATAAGCTACACTATTGAATTAAGCTGTTAGTTTTAGTGATGTTATTTCATGAATTCCATATCTACTGTCGGTCAACATATCTGTTGACAAGCTGGGTTAAGACTCCAGGTGCTTTTGTTTACTTCCACTTCCATCTTACCGAGAATTGTGAATAGAGTGGGACCTATAACAAAACCCAAGGAATCCAAAGAACTGAAAATATTATAAACAAATAATTAAAGAAAGAAAAAGAAAAATCTTGTGACATATGTCATGAACTAAACTGTCACGTGCCAGTTTCGACGACACAATGAATGTTGCAAGGAGGAATGGTTTCTCGGAATCGACAAGAGATGGCAGCACGCTATGTAAAGAGGAGTGAAGGAAATTATAAAAAACTTAGAGCGGAGAAGAGGGATTATATATATTATAGTAAATTGAGAAATTAGAATTAGAATTAGAATTAGAATTTCTTTATTCATGGGCGAAGTTCAGCCTGTGGCTGCTCTACCACTTAACCCGCAAAATCTACTACAATAAAACAGACAAAATACAATTACTACTATAACATACGAATTCCATTACATTTTCACTTCTAAATATTTCAGTAATTAACACACTAAAAAGATAAAAGAAACAATTTTTCTCATTCACACACATCAAAATGTTTATCTTGGGTTCGAATCTGCTCATTTTTGTTTTGATTTCAACGTAAGCATGCTGAATCTAGTCATGTGTACTGATGATTTGTCCTTGCTCATGTAGAAGTACTTTTGTTACTGCCCTTTTAAAGCTGTTGTATGTCGCACACGAGGTAGCATCTGGTGGCAGCGCGTATAAACAATAGGCAGAAGCAGCTTTGAAGGATGACAGGAATATGGATTTTGAGAATCTGTCCAGATTAAGTTTCTTAGAGTGTCGAGTCGTGTAGTTGTGTATGTCGTGTCTAAATTGGAGTCTGTCGTATAAGTATGTGGGTGTTTTTGTTTGCAGAATTTTGAATATCGTGCAGGCCAGATGTAGTTTTCTGCGTCGTGTCATATTCAGCCAATTAACGTCATTTAAGTAAGGCAGTATGCGATCCCTTCGTTTCAAGCTAAATGCAAAACGTATACAAGAATTCTGTACTTTTTGTGCAATTTTAGCATTCTTTTTTGTTATATTAACACCGTAAACAACGTCACAGTAATCGAAAATTGGAAGAACTAGAGCTTGCATAAGGCGCAATTTAACATCAGTCGAAAGTAAGTGCGATGACTTATAGAGTGATCTAAGTATACCATAAGCTTTTGAACTCTGAGACGTTACGTGGTTTTGCCAGTCAAGTTTCTCATTAAATATCACACCTAAGTTCTTTACAGTTGTGCAGTGTGGGACCCTCTCATCATTAATATTAATTGATAACCCATTTATTTGAATTTTATTTAAGGCAGCGCTAGAACCAATTAACGTAAAGCAGCATTTAGAGGGGTTGATTACAAGACCATTACGTTTACACCATTTATAAATAGCATCAAGGTCACGGTTCAGGAAACCAATTGCTGGTTTTGCATTTTTGGGGTCTACCGGCATCATCAGCTGCGTGTCGTCTGCATAACAATGAGGTACACCGTGCCGTACATTTAGGGGTAGGTCGGCGGTGAAGAGGGAATATAGAAAAGGGCCTAGAATACTTCCTTGCGCAACCCCCGAGGGTATCGTAAGGGGAGGCGATGTAGCTCCCGAGGGAAGCGTCACCGATTGCACTCGCCCAGTAAGGTAAGATCGGAACCATTTTATTGCTCCCGGCGAAAAACCGTAGTAACTCATTTTCGAAAGGAGTAGCTGACGAGATACAAGATTAAACGCCTCGGACAAGTCAAGCAACACCAAGACTGCAGCCTTACTTTCGTTTAGTGTTTGTAAAATGTCGTCCGTTACTTTCATGAGCGCCGTTGCGGTGCCGTGGGAAGGTCGGAAACCAGACCGTACTGCAGGCAATATTTGATTTTTGGTAACAAAACTTTGTATCTGCTCGTACACTGCTTTCTCGATAACTTTTGATAAGACAGGTAATATACTAATTGGTCGTAAGTCGTTCATGTCGGTCACGTGTCGTTTCTTCGGTAAGGGCAGGATTCTAGCCTCCTTCCACGCAAGGGGAAAGGTGTTCTCATGTAACGAGAAATTTATCAAGTGAGTCAGAGGTGAAAGAATGTGTGGAAGAATTAGCTTTATCATTTTTAGGTTTATGCCGTCTGTGCCACAAGAATTGGAATGGATTTTGGACACGAGTTGTGCAATTTCTACTTCTTTGACGGGTCGAAAGAAGAAGGTGTCGCCGTTTTCAGTAAATGTAGTCGTAAGGAAGCGTTCGCACTCTTCGAGGATGAGATCGGTTTCTTGGTTAGAGGGACTGGCGCTGTCAATAAAGTGGGTGTTTAACAGATGCGGATCATTTAAAAGGTGTGGGACACTCGGCTCCACCTTTCCGTAAATACCACATTTCTTTATCTCATTCCACATTAATTTCGAATCGTGGACGTTTCTATTGATGTGGAACGAGAGGTAGGCTTTCTTCTCCTGTCTTATAACCCACGTGGTGAAATTCCGCAGTTCTTTATAATAATCCCAATGTGACGGATTGTTCGTCAGTTTATATTTTCTGAGAGCATTATCTCTAAGTTTCATTAATAGTTTGGTATTGTCGGTTACCCACGGTACTTTTTTCTTGGCTATTCGTGCAGTACGTATGGGGGTTACGAATGACTATACTATACTATATACTATACTATAATACTATATAATACTATACTATAATAGAAGTAAATAGAATGATGTATATAGTAATTTGAAAGAATTAAGAATATAACCGCATATGAAACGTTTAGGAAAGTTATTAAGTAAGATAACGAATTCAGAAATTTAGCTTTATATCTCTGACGAGGAGAACATCGTCAGTTTTTTGTTCGTTTGTCCCTGGTGAGCACACCACCGAAGCACTTTACGGTTGCGCTTCTTTTTAGTCGCACTGGGCCATTGGCAGCGCTTTTTATTAGCGATCCTGGTTATCCCCTTTTGGTCGTTACATAGGAGGTGGCGCTAGTGTCAGTTTAGCCGACCCTACTCCTTTATATCAGTATAGCTTGGTTGCTGGGGAATTGCCAGGGAAGTAATGAGAAAGACCCACGGGGAAAGGGAAAGAAAACATATATAGGGCATAAAGAAAAGGAAGCGAGACGACGCAACTAGATTTCTTATATATAGAAGAAATAATAAAAGAAGTCTTTTCCATAATCAAAAGAAGAAGAAGCCTATTCGATAATCAAAAGGAAAAGAAGAAGAAGCTTTTTCCATAATCAAAGAAGAAAAGAAGAAGAAGCCTTTTTCATAATCAAAGAAGAAAAGACGAAGAAGCCTTTTCCATAATTAAAGAAGGAGAAGCTTATTTCCATAATCAAAAGAAGAAAAGAATAAGAAACCTTTTAAGTAATCAAAGAAGAAGAAGCCTATTCTATAATCAAGAGAGAGAGAGAAGAAGAAGCCTTTCCATAATTACGAAGAGAAAGAAGAAGATTTCCTTTCAAGAAGAATGTAGCCGATGTAAATTTTCGATATATTTCAATGTCGCTATATATTTTTCTCTGTATTTTGTATAGTTCTCAGAATATAGATCCGCATTTAACTATATCCTCTTGGCTATAAAACGCTTTCTTATTTGGAATTCTCAAATAAAGAACCTATCTCCCTGAGATTAAGATATCTGTAGCCGTGGTAAATAACATGTAAGTACGTACCCACAAGGGGCGTAGCAAAACGAATAGGTCACATAACTTCAAATTTATTAACCAATTACATCTAACAGAAGAAATGTCAACTCAAAAACTCTTAACACACAAGGTCACCACGAAATGACCCCAACGCTCGCTCCTTTCTGTGACAGTGGACACAGACTAGTGTCACCAAACTATGTTCCACAGTTATACAGTCCTGTATTCTCAAAATATTCACAGGGTGTCCTCTAAGTTTCGTAAAATGTTACGTCGAGACGATGTTTCCATTACATACATGGATGAAAACGTATAACTCCTACAAAAAAACTATTCATGGTAGAATAGTGTTAGGCTATTGCTTATGATGATGGTGACGATGAGCCAAAAGAAGCATATTACATTAAAAAAGGCACTTTTAAAATAAAAATTATGAAACTCGTATTTTAATGGTTGCATTTAAATCTAAAAGCTACAGTACAGCATGTCATTACATTTTTCTTATTGAACGTCAATCATGAGTACATGCATGTTTTTATTTATTTTATTTTTATTTGATATATTTTACTTCGCCAGATTTGGCTAATTTGTGAAGATGGGGATGAGTGGTGATATGATTAAACTGATGAATGGACACTCACAAACATCCATGCCCAAACCAGGATTCGAACCCGGGACCCCTGGCTTCGTAGCGCGAAGTATATGCATGTTTATGTATATTTGTGTGTGAGTAATTGTTGGTAGTTAACGGAGTTTGTCTCTTTTCTATTTTTAGGTAAGTGATCGCAAGTTCCTGAATAGTCTTTAGAATCTTCAACCAAACCACAATTCAATGTTATGCTCCATGATGGAATCCCACGTAAGTAAAATTATTATTTTTAATTCATTTGAAGGAACTAAAAATTGAAGTGCTTAAGTGAATTCTGAGAACCAATGTGCCAAAATACGTGGACATTAGGTTGTCTGGTTTTGTCATATTGCCATCCTGACTGTTCAGCCAAACATTAAATAAGACAGGAAATTTTCCAAATAGAATAAAGGTATGCCTTGTGTTTCGCCTTGTCCATAACTAATGATTTTTATACCCATTTACAATACTGTTTATCGTGATCATCCTTTTTTAAAAGTTAACATTGTGATAAAACCTACCGATAGCTGTTAAACAACGTGTGGTTATCGTGGAAACGTGCGTTATATACCCATAGAATAAGGAATAACACGGTGCTCAACCCGTGACAATTAAAAATAATTACCATGGGCGTCGAAGGCATTTTAAAGTTTCTTGAAATATTTCTCGTGGGTTTGCAACACTGGAAGCGTCCAGGGAGAACTACCGCGTAACGGACTGTTGGCATTTCTCGACTAATTTTCCTGATGGCTGGCGTACAAGCAGCTTGGGGATTCTCTGCCACTGTCTGGGGGGGGGGGGCTCTCTCTATATATACACACGGTCTTCCATTGTGTGCGACTAGAAATGTCAATACCAAGGAGACTCTAACCCACGACGTCACGGGAGAAAATTCTACAAAGTTCGACAGTAGGATCACTGACAAAAAGGCAACGGTGGTGGGAGGGTACAATTCCGTTTTGTGAAGTAATTGGTTCCTGGATGATTCAACCCCAACCCTTCTCGTTCTGCGTTTTTTGTGGGGGGGGGGACCTTGAATAAGTAGCCTAGTGCAAGATGGTTAGTGTAACGTATCACGAAGCCAGAGCTGCTGGTTTAGTGTTTCCATCGTCGCGAACTGCCTAAAGAAGAAAAGCGACGCTAATTTCAAGAAATGAAGTTGTCCTTACTCTTCTGGAGTGGTTGTTCTCACTATTGGTTGTACTCTATTCTTGAACTTCGCAGGACTTACTTTAATCTAGATGTGCTATTTAATACAACAAAGACAAGATTAATTACACTCTGTCTCGGGAAACTGTGGAGCAAAGGCGCGCATAACGGTAGAGAAGAGAAGAAAAAGAGTGGGCGGAGTAGAACAGCGTACGCTGCTGCGAACGGCTGGTAGCAGCAGGCGCGTTTCCCCCTCCATGCACTCACTTCCTCTCTTACGCGTTCATTGGTCGAGCCCTCTCGAGTCACTACTTGCGCAGAAACTTGTCTTTGCTCGCTTGCTCCAGACATTACCTGGGCTGAGTTTAGTATTTTGTAGTGTAGAAAGGGTTATTAAAGTGTCATCTCGTATATTTTGTCCATTACTTGTACGTTGAATATCTTGTTTGGAAAACACGAATGTCATGTACGCCCATCAAACCACCGATCCCCGTGGCTGATTTTTTTGCAGAGCACGCTTTTCGACTCCATAGGTCCCAAGCTCAAGTCCAGGCCTGGGAATGGATGTTCTTCATCAATTGCGTCATATCATCGCTCATCGTCATCTTCGCGATTAGTCAAAAGTGGCAGAAAACCGACGCTAAATAACACAAAATTTAAGTAAAAAATCACGCACATCAAACCTCGAAGATGTAAAGAGAAAAATTGTCCTGCACTTGATTTTGTTCGCTTTTTGTGCCACTTTTGGCTAATTTGCGAAGATGGGGATGAGTGATGATGTGATGAAATTGATGAATGGACCCTCACAAACATCCATGCCCAGGCCGGGATTCGAATCCGGGACCCTGGCGCCGTGATACCCACTCCGCAACGGGGGCCGGCTGTACTTGATTTTATGCAATACGAAGTTCAAGAATAGAATCTTGAACACAAAGGTGAGAACACCCACTACTAAGCATCAGAACAATTCTATTTCATACAAATACAAAAGAAGTAAAATACACAAAAGTACGAAGATAGTGATGGATATTTTGCCTTCTATTTTATTGTCCATCTCTATCTTCGTACTTTTTCTATTTGTATGAAATAAAATTGTTCTGATGCTTAGTAGTGGGTGTCCTCACCTATGTGTTCAAGATTCTATTCTTGAACTTCGTATTGCATAAAATCAAGTCCACTTTCTCTGCCGTCAATTGTCCAACTCACTCTTGCTTCCGTCTCTTGAGACTATCGGCCTCTCCGATGGCGCAGTGGTAGCGTCGTCGCCTTGTAATCAAACAGTCCCGGTTTCGATACCCGGTGGAGGCACAAGTGATTCTAATCCCACTTTAAACTGCAGGTCCAGTTCCGATTAACCTTACTGTGCATAAAGTGAACTTAAAACAACAAATCGATCAATCATCAGACTATGTTCCGATATAGGCATGTGGGTAGCAAGGGCTTACACAAACGGGGTATAATGGGCTGAACCCATCTCAAATGAATGTTGTTGAATTGATTTAATATATCGAAATTTATTTTGGACCGTTCTGAATTTGAACTCTTCATTTTCTACCTTGTTGTCCGTGTGTACTATTTAACCTCGGTGTGCTGAATCCGCAATGGATTTGTTTGAAATTGTCACCTGTGTTCACGTTGCTACCATGTTCCTGCATGCTAATTAATTAATAAACCAAGAGTGGCAGAGCACTAGTTGCAACATGCATTATACCTTTATTTTGTCCTTAATTAACCTTGTCTCTGTTATATATTAAATGATACACATAGAATAATTAAGTACTCGCGAAAAACAAAATAATGATTCTGTAAATTTAATCTTGCTTTGCATTGTTCATGATTGAGTGTTCTACGTTGCTATGGTAATGGTGCATGTGCTCGGAGGTTGCTATGGTAATGGTGCATGTGCTCGGAGATACATATTCATATGTCCCTGCTCTTGCAAAGTCTTACTAAAGTGTTCCATATGATATGCACATGGTGGTGTTTGAATGGATTGAGGGTAAATTCTCCCCATCTGGTTGCTGCATCCCCCCCCCTCCTTCTTCTTAGCGTTTCAAGTTCATTGAGTGGATTACGTCATGAGATTTTTTTCTAATTCCACAGTCAACAGGCTGTATAAGTACAAACTTACCGAAAGCGAATCCTGCTGTTGCCCTCTGTTTGCCTGTCTCAGGGTGTTATATAGGGTTTTCCAATAAGAATGATATGATTTTACAATGAAATACAATAAAAACAATTTCAGATACAACAAAGCTTTTTATATAATTTTGAAGCATAGTTTATGACATTATGTTTTGAAAACACATCATTTAAGTGTCCACCTCGACTTCGTGCACACGAGTGAATTCGATGAACCCAATTTTCGATGACTTTGTGCAATAACTCGGGCCTAATGTCACGAATGCAGCGTTCGATATTCAATCTTAATGCATGAAGTGTTCGTGATCTGTCTGCATAGACTATAGATTTCAAATAACCCCACAAAAAGCATTCTAAAGGAGTTAAATCACAACTTCTTGGAGGCAAACTAACAGTTGCATTTCTTGAAATTACCATCTCACCAAACTGTTCTTCCAATACGTCGATAGTGGCATTAGCAGTGTGACATGTGGCACCGTCTTCTCGGAACCACATGTCCTCCAAATCAATTTCATCTAAATTTGGCCACAAAAATCAAATCATCTGTTAACATCAATCGGTACCGCTCACCAGTCACTGTAACTGCATCTCCTAACTCATTTTGGAAATAAAAAGGTCCGATGATGCCGCCATGCCATAAACCACACCGTACAGTGACCTTTTGCGGATGCAAGGGCTTCTCGTGAATCTCTCGTGGGTTGTTTTCACACCAAAAACGACAATTTTGTATGTTAACATATACACTTAATCCGAAATGAGCTTCATCTGAGAAGATAATCTTTTGCCCAAAATTATGATCCTTTTAAAGTTCAATGGAACGTCTATTTTCATAATTTTTTTTGGATAATAACCAAACGTTCTTGAAGCGTGTATTTAGCCATGATGAATTGTAACAGTATCCTAAACAAAATAATATGAAAAGTTTGGCTGTATCTGAAATAGTTTTTATTTTATTTCATTGTAAATTCATATCGTTCTTATTGGAAAGCCTGCCATTCAACATAAGCAGCAGGGTATAAGGGGTTATCTTTGCACAAGTCAGCCAAAAATCAGCATTAGTTCCATGTAGACTGCATTTTGCAGACAGACAAGGGTTTCGCGTCTGGACTACAGCCAACATAGTCCTCTGTAGGGCAGTGTGTTCTCCTGTGTTTTATCCTTACATGTGCTGGGCGCCCCTTTCAGATTCAGCTTCGCCTGTGTTAGGAGATTTTAGTCCTCGGAGACTCGTGTTGATTCTAGTTATGTTTGCAAATAGCCCAACTGCTGACGCGCTAAAGCTCTTCATTTCAATCGATCAACATACACAACTTAAACCAACTTTATATACATACTACCTGATTACCCGGCGTTGCCCGGGTATTTATTTATCCCAATCTTGTATTAGACAGGAAAATAATGAATTCTAACTATAGTGTAAAATGTAACTAATTTTAAATGTGATCATGAATGTCACCAATTAGCTTAGCGACTCCCAGAACTTGGATTCGACACTAATCTAGGTCATTTGTGGCGTTTTATTTTTCACCCCCTCTCACCCCCATGCCGATAGGTGATGAACTTGTAGTTGAACGGCATTGGGAGCGACTCCGAAAACTATGGATTCTACACTACTATCGGGAGTTTTCGCAACACAAAGTCATACAGCCTGAATGTTAGACAACCCGAGAAACACTATCGTTGTGCGGGATTGCATAGAGTCACGGATGTCTGTCTGTGTGGAATTTGATATCAGTCGTCTTCGATTATTTTTACGTCACCCCTTCCTACCCACCCCTAGGGGTACCAGGGGTGTCTTACCCCCAAAGTATTCTTTCCAGATTGCAAATAATACCTGTACCAAGTTTGGTTGAAATTGCTCCAGGCGTTCGAGAGTTATGCCGGAACAAACATACATACACACCCACACACACATACATTTTTTTATATATATAGAAGATCTCTGACTAACCAAACTAAATTATTTTAATAATTTAGTCATTTTAATTCGCCTTTCTGCCAATCGCAAATCGCGACGATGAGGCTGAATGTTGATGAGATGAAATTGATGATTGGACAATCACAAACACAGATGGACAGGACAAAACACAAGTACCACAGAGGAGATTATGCTGGCTGCGACTCCAGACGCCAGAGCCTCGTGGTCTTAAAATAATGCGGTTCCAGGGGTGTACTACGTAGATGTGATGTTGACATTTGGCGAAGAAGGTCACCCCTTAATAACCAGTCAATGTTCGAAATTCAGGAGTAATGTCATAAATATGTTTAGTCGATTCAGTGCACAACCTAAAATACGCGGTTGCAATCTTGGCCTAAGATTGACTACTCCTTTCTGTTAATTTCATCACCATTCCTTAGAGTGATTGGTGACCTCCGTGGCGGGATTGGTTATCACAGCGCTCTACGATGGCAGAAAAGCAAACTAACATAAACCATATCAATACAAATCAAATCAGATTACATTGATTGCCTTATTATGAAAATTTTGTCGGGTAGCTACTATTAGTTCACAATAAATAGGTGTATATTTATCAACCTTTTAAAAATTATAACAGAATATTTTAGAAAATTATTGAACACTTTACGTAGCCTACTTCTTACTGCGCGCTACAACTTTTAAACGTTTCCACGCACCACCGGAGCGATCTTTAGCAATTGCCAACAAAGGAAAAGAGAGGCCGCTTTCGTGAGTGGATTTTCACTTGGAGACTAATGCAAGACGGCAACCAATGCTCTCCCTTTGAAAATGCCGCTGAAGGGAAAAAAGAGCACGGCAGATGGAGAACATTTAGCAGTGTCATTTCCTCTATTTCTCTTCGTCTCTCTGCCTCCACGAGATCCATTGTTTCCTTTGAAATCCCGCAGCTTTCTGAAACCCCGCTCCTTAGCAGCGAAATCCCACCGAGAGCTTCTCCGAGTTCCTCTCAAGGGTCCTCTGAGGATTGAAACCCCGGCATTGAAATGTCTATCCAAGCCTTCCTGTCTGGCAGGGTATAAGCCACGGGTTAATGAATAATAGACAGGGGGAGAGCAGACCTCCCTCCGGCTCATGGCAGGTTCACCTTCGACGTGACAAAATGTAATAAATTGTAACGTGAAACCGAGAGTCTTTTGTTCGCCGCTCTTCTCACTCGGCTGTTGGCGCGTCAGGTGTCCCTTTGCTCGGTAAGCGCATGGAGTGTCAGGTGTCCATTCGCTTGGTAAGCGCAGAGAGGACTCGGGTATTTGACGAGCCGTTTATGGTGTCTGTGATGTCTTCTCCTCAACCTAATCTAGGGCACTTGTCTGGAGTAACCAGTAAGTATGCTGCAGTAGTGACGTGGCAAATGTAACGTGACAAAATGTAATAATGTGGAATGTGAAACCGAGAGTCTTTTGTTCGACGCTCTTCTCACTCTGCACAGAGAGTGTCAGTTGTTCCTTCGCTCGGTAAGCGGAGAGAGTGTCAGGTGTCCCTTCGCTCGGTAAGCGGAGAGAGTGTCAGGTGTCCCTCCGCTCGGTAAGCGGAGAGAGTGTCAGGTGTCCCTTCGCTTGGTAAGCGGAAGTGTGTCAGGTGTCCCTTCGCTCGGTAAGCGGAGAGAGTGTCAGGTGTCTCTTTGCTCGGTAAGCGGAGAGAGTGTCAGGTTTCCCTGCGCTCGGTAAGTGGAGAGAGTGTCAGGTGTCCCTCCGCTCGGTAAGCAGAGAGAGTGTCAGGTGTCCCTTGGCTCGGTAAGCGGAGAAGGTGTCAAGTGTCCCTTCGCTCGGTAAACGGAAGTGTGTCAGGTGTCCCTTCGCTCGGTAAGCGGAGAGAGTGTCATTTGTCTCTTCCCTTGGTAAGCGGAGAGTGTGTCAGGTGTCCCTTCCATCGGTAAGCGCAGAGATCGCTCATTTATTTGACGAGTCGGTTATCACGTCAGTGATTGTTGCTGCTAAGTTCTTCCTCCATGCACTTGTCCAGAGTAACCAGTGAGTATGCTAGTTCGGTAGTGAGTTCTGCACTTCACTAGGCCGCAGCACTTGTATTGGAAGGCATTGGTGTTGAACTTACCCATCGACTCCTCCTGAAAATCATTCAAGTTACAAGAGAGCGGACAGCATGCTATTTTTATTGTTAATAACGGAAATAAAGTTAATTTAGATAGTATTTCTGCGTAGCCAAATGGTTATCGCTCTCGCCTTTGGTACAAGCGGTCCCGGGCTAGATTCCCTCCAGATATTTTGCCGTTCATCCAGCTTCATGACGACAATTGAAAAGCTACTTGAAAAGAATTAACAGAGGACTTCGGTCTCGGAAGCCAGAAAACAGTTATGATGGGACTCGATGGCCCAGGCCCTTAGAAAGCTGTTGTGTCATAGATTTTAATTTTAGTTAGTATTCTAAAACAACAACTAAAGTAACAACTACGTTAGAACAAAAGTGAGTGTAAAATACAGGAAGCAGGTTATGTTTTCATATTCTACCATTTAAACCAAAGAATAAATATTTTGCACTGTTTTCAAAATTCCAACGTTTATGTGAGAGGTCATGCAACATTTAACGATCGAGAAATTTTGGAGCAAGCTGAATCTTGCATTTTCTTTTGTCTCAACAATGTGTTTCTTACACTCGGCGCTGCGCTGCACAGTAAACTTTAGTTCTATTGTTTTTCTTTCTGTGTGTCTTTTGGAAGAGGTAATTGTTGTGAGCTAAAAATAACTTTCAGTTAGGCCTAATTTGTGTTCGGGGGAGAAAATTACCCAATCCCGCAAGTATAAATACTGGGTGATTCGACGGCAAAATTCATTCCATTCTTGATTTTTAAGGGAATCACTCGCACGTTATGGTCCAGGCTTTGAGAATACGGGCAATGTGTGGAAAGTGGCTGGTCAGCCCTGTCCTTCCACAACGTCCGGCATTTTCAAGAAGCCACCCTTAGGACTAGTGCTGGTCAGTACAGTTTTTAAAGGGGAACAACGCGTGCCTGTAAATACTTAATTCATATATATATATAAGTTAAATATTTAATATCATTAATGATTTATAAATTTTCATTGGAGTTATCACTGGTCAGTGTGACTCCATTTATATCATGGAAATTAAACTGGAGTTTTCAGAGATCTACCATCTAATTGTCATGTTCGAAATCTTTTACATTTTTAAATCATCCGGAGCTTTCCTGGTCAGGAGGTTCTTTAAATAACTTTGAAATTTTTGTTGCTTTAAACTGAGAGCACTCTTCTGGTCAGAAGGTTCACGTTAAGAACTTATCATGTGAAAATCATATTTGGAATTTTAACATTTTTAACTTAAATCTTTCGGAGCTTTCCTGGTCAGGAGGTTCTGTAAATAAATTCGAAGTTTTGTTACCTAATACTGAGAGCACTCTTCTGGTCAGAAGGTGCACGTTAATGACTTACCGTAACAAGTCCGTTAGAATGTAAATACTTGCGTCATTAGGTAAAAGCAAATGGTTTCATTTATTGGTTGCCATGGTACAGATTATTGGGTCAACTGTAATACGTTTTGGTCTTAAATTTCTAATAGAGAATTAAGTGTATTCTATATAGAAGGGTCGAGATTAATTCCCCTGTTGTAAAGGGTTGAGATTGGTTCCCCTGTTTTGTTAAGAGAATTCTATAAAGAAGGGTTGAGATTTAATTTGTAAAATGTTTTGGGTGTATCAGCACTGAGGCTATTTTGCACCCGTCACACTATACTGGGTCCAGCCCCTTATCATAACAAAAATAAAAGCGTGTCTGAGAACTAAAATTTCCTTACCTTGGTTAAAATCTGAAGCTAAAAAGGGCGCTCAGCACAAATAAGGACAAAACACAGGACGACACAGAATTATACTTGCCATGGGGCCAGTCACCAGAGCCTCGTTAGTCTGCAGTCCAGGGTGTACTACGTGGAAGTGAGGTTGACTATTGGGTGCACTACGTGGAAAGAGCACCCCATACACCCCGAAGGGTTGAGATTGTTTTCCCTGTTATGTTAAGATAATTCTGTAAAGAAGGGTTGAGATTGTTTCCAATGTTGTAAAGGGTTGAGATTGGTTCCCCTATTATGTTGCATTTATAATATAAGTAGCCAATGATGGCTTGAAAAGGGTTGAAATTGTTTTCTCCAGTTGAAAAGCGTTGATATTGGATCTCCTGTTAATTGTTGTGAATGCTTCATAGAAGTCAGTAATGTTGCATTTATAATGTAAGTAGCCGGTGATGGCTTGAGAAGGGTAGATACCTGTATTGTTTTCCCCACTTGTAAAGGGTTGAGATTGTCTGTCCTTTTATTTCTTATGAATGTTTTGAGGTTGGCCTGTATTGCTTTCCCCGGTAAAGGGTCGAGAATTGCTAGTATATCTCCTGATTTCTGTAGTAACATAATGTAAGTGTTAACTTTAGTGCTGTCAAGGTTGGCTCTTAAGTTGGTGGTATACTTCATCTGCGAAAGAATTATGAATACATAAATATGTAGAGTTACTGTCTCGTAATATGATCAGTTGTAACCGAGTAACTGTAATTTTAGATCTTTGATGGATTCAGACATGTGGTAGATAAGGTGCTCTTGGTTTTATGGTTATCTTTGTATCAAATTTAATTCCAAATAACTGAAGTTAAGTTATCATGATCAGAAGTTTGTATATTTTGGGAAATCAAACCATGATTCAGAAATTTTAAATTTCATTTTATGTATATATCAGGAATATTTATTTTGTATTATATTTAGGTGTTGGGTTATTTCAAAGCGAGTTGTAAATAAATACAGTAATTAGTAGACCCAAATAGACAGTTCTGCAACATCAGTGGGATTCACAAAAACCTCAAAAACTCACTTTCTCTCCACGTTTCGCGCCTCATTTATTGCGCTGACGATGTTTCACAGCGAAGAAAACAGCACCAAAACCTCAAAAACTCACTTCGATCAATTGGGGTTCACCAAAACCTCAAAAACTCACTTTCTCTCATTTATTGCGCTGACGATGTTTCACAGCGAAGAAAACAGCACCAAAAAACCTCAAAAAAACTCACTTTCTCTCATTCGTTGCGCTGACACAGCGTGATGAGTAAATGCACTTTCTCATCCTTGAAGGATGAATGCACCTTATCGTAATTTTCCAAGTCCGGGACCAATGTTTATATATCGTGACATTTGTAAACCTCCCGGGAACGATGTGCCACACACACACGCGCGCGCGCCTCTCATTATTTCCGTATTGGGACGCAAGCAAACAAACAAATAATAACTGTTTTTTTTAGGATTCCTGGCCCTATAACCCCGCCAGGGTGCGTGGTGCCCAACCAAAAAAGTAAAGGTTCTAACGGCTGCGGATATAGATAACCACACCTCTATAGAGTTTCACGTGTTTGTTTTTTTTCTCTCAAACTTCCATGAAACTCTACAGAGGACCTCCGTAATGCATGCAACGTGTACTAACGACTCTAGTGTTATTTGATGTTGTAATTTTGGATATAGAGTTTTATTGTGAGATAGATAGAAAATTATGTTTATTATAATATTTTCTTGATGAAGATGGAGAATATGTGTGTGTTACAAATAAAATTGCATGCTTTTTTTTCTAGTGTGTGTATGTGTTTTTGATGTTCGACAGCATCTGAAACGATAAAAAAAAGAATTTTATTGTTAATTTTCCCATTTAAAAAAAAACAACAAATTTTGTGCAAATTCTGATTGTCTCGTGCTATAGTGCAAAAACTGATGAAAAAAAAGACATTGTAACTGATAACTGATGAAATTGACATTGTAACTGATCTGAACTAGTGAAATTCGTATTGTGCCATTGTAACTGATTGTGCTAGTACAAAATTCTTATTGTAACTGATTGTGCAAGAAAAGATGTTAAACCTGTTAAAACTGCTCTGTGACCCTCTCGTTCTTCACGTCGTGGACGAAGGACTTCTCTGCGACCAGGATGACGCTGCACACGGTATCGTCGGGCAACGGACTGTTGAACTCGCAGACGATCTTGATGTTGGTTCGATCGTTGACCACGACCTGCTTCCTCTTCGTCGTGTTGATGACGAACATGGGTCTTTGTGCTTTGAATTCGCTGGGCGTGTAGTACATGTCCACGTTTCCCTCGGTCACGCGCTTGTAAGAGGTGTAAGCTTCGTAAAGTTTGAGGTAATCATCTTTGGTCATGTCGAGGTTGTAATTCTCGCGCGGGAACACTTCGTTCCTTCCATTCTTCAGATAAACGTTTTTGATCTTGCAGTCGTCGAATTTACTGGAATCTTTTTCCTGATTGTTATCGCGTCCGGTCTGAAAGAGTACAATGACGAAATCTGGCATGTCGAACTGCATATTGTTGAACTGCGTCGTCACGTCGAATTCCATGTGACTCCCCGACGCTATCTTTTGCACGCACTGGTAACCGTGAAAGTGAATGAGCACCTGCGGACTCTTCAAGATCTCCGCTTTGTACTTGAGGGCGTAGTTCGTCTCGTATTCCACCACCGGCATTCTCAACTCCATGCTCCGGATGACGCATTTGGCTGCTTCGGGTAAAGTGTTGGCTATCGGCGTGCCGTCTGCGTTCAAGTTGGTGTATCGCATCAGTGCGTCGTTGTCGTTGGCCGCTCTTCGAAAAGTGACGCGCAATCCTCCCTTCCACATGATCTCCTTGTAGTCCGAGAAGAATCCCGGAAGCAGACGCATGGGAAAGAGCACCGTGTGACTTCTCGTCGATATTTTCGTTCCCGCTTCGAACCCCCCCGCTTGATAGTATGCTGCGTCCGTTTTGGATAATTTCAATGTTCCCACTGCCGTCGACGTGATGCCTGGATAATCGATTTTGTCGATGACGGTGTTGTGTTTCCTCACCTCCACCTGCGAGAACAGGTGAGGCACGAAGTTGTCCACGAGTATCAAATTGGCTGCTGCTGCGGGGAACGCTTCTCCGCTTTCCTTCTTCACCACGTCGAATTGAAGGTAGAGGTCCGCTCTGTGAGGATGAACGAACCCGTCGCCTACGTCCACGTCGTATTCTATCTCCCGGTTCGCTTCGTTCAAATTTGCGAACGTGCGACGGTTCGGAGGGAAAGATTGCAATTCGTAACTTTCGATTTGCTCCATTTTTTTTTCACTATGTGTGTTATTTATTATACGTTGATCTCCACGATGGCAGTGGTCGTTGCACCTGCGAAATCCACCACCTCTCCTTTCTCGTTCGTCACCACCAACTCTATGTCGTCTATGCGATTGCGACATACTGGAAAATAGATCGGCGAAGAGGGTGTGTAGATGATCGGTTTCATGAATTCGGAACTGGGTTTGAAAGTGGCTATGATTCCCGTCTGCTTGTGACTTCCCAGCAATCCGTCCGAGGATTTCGTGATCATGCCTTCCGCCACGTTGCAGTGTACGTTCAGAGTCTCTATGGCTAGAAATTTAGGAATGTTTGTTCCCGTGTGCTTGATGCCAGCTTCGAGTTTTGTGTCGTTCTCGAAACCTAAAAGTTCTCCCATGTTGCCCAGGTCCACGGTCTCCGTAGCCGACACGATTTCGACTCTGTGCGTGACCGAATTTTGAGAAAGGCACGTGCCTTTGGGTAATTGAGCTTGCAAAGTGGAAAGATTGTATTGGCCTGGCGTGACGACGATATGTTCGCTTCCGACGCTAATTTTGTTGTTGTGCTGCGTGACGTTAGGTATGAGGTACATGCTGTAGAATGCACGCAGAGCTACGGATTTAGGATAGACGATGTCGTCGTGCAGCGTGAGTTTCAAGATCGAAGATTCGCTCGTGAGATGGAACACGCCCATCGTGATGCTGTTTCAGGTTCCACAATGCTTTCTGGAAATCTTCCACCTGGGGCTTATTTATTTTAGAGAGAAACGCGAGCATGGAGAGACAGAGATGACCGCAGTTCACGTCTCCGAAATTTTGAATGCGTTCGTCGTTGTAGTATATAGGTTTGTTCGTTTTCAGATAACGAACTAAATTTGTAGGTGGAACACCTCCGAAAGAATCGAAGACGAATGCTTTGTTATTTGCGTTGTGATAACATATCCAATGCGTGCCTGGATTTTTTGACTGTCCAAGTTGACTACGCCGCATTCTCTTCTTTTAACGGTTGAAGGTAACGAGTCGGACATGAAAACTCCCCTGAAGTGTTTGATTTGTAACGGTTTGATCAGAGATTCAATGTCTCGGTTGGTGAGTGCTGTTTCTTTTTTTTTAAACTTCCTCAAGACGCCCTTCCCCCCTTTCTTCTCCATGGCCAGATTATGACGTTTCTGTTCTTCCAATTCCGCCTTGTTCTTCTTCGAGTCGATGACGGTTTTCGCGATGGCGGCGCTACCCCCAGCCAAACTTCCAACGGCCCCCAATGCTGCCAGGATGGCCGGGATGTTGAATATGAAACCTCCGATCTTTTGCTGTTTCCGCGAACGCTGCAACCGTCTCAATTGAGGTGTGCTGAGAAGTAATTTCATTCCGTGTCCTTTCGTCAAGCAAGAACGTTTCTTCTTACGTTGTTTCTTGGTGAGTAACCCATCGAGGGCACCCAGCGTTTTCAGATTCGAATATGGTATCTGGTACACGACACCCTTGGGCTTCATATTGATGCTCTATATGTTATTTTCACGGTATGTTATTTATATATATGTTCTGAGATTTTTTTGTTTCGTGTAATTTTTTTTTCAAGGTATGTTATTTTATATACTCCGCGCAGCCCGTTACACAAATTCTATTACGTGCTCCGTTTTCTTACCAAGAAGTTCCTTTGTCCCCTTGTACACGATTCGAGTTTTGTTCTCGATTAAAATAGATAGCTTCTCGTCGGATAACATGTTAGCGTATCGATCTGGTAAAAATAGACTGTATTGTCCGTTGAGCAACAGACGTACCTTGGGACCATACTGGGTAGAAACAATTGAACCGGAAGTTATCGTGTAAGGTTTGTCGACTTCCAATTCCTGAATTTTTACATACTCGACTGACAAATTTAGCATTTGTTTTAATGCTTGGAGGTCACTCATTTTTCAGTCATATCGAAGAAATTCAGGGTGTGTTAGAGAATTTTAATTTTTCACAATGTGTGTTATTTATATACCGAAGAATTTTTTTGATCTCGTAGATTTATTTCCATGATGTGTGTTATTTATATATCAAGTTTTTTTTGACTTGTACATTTTTTTGGCACGTACATTTTTTTGTCTTGTACATTTTTTTTGACACGTATATTCTTTTGACACGTATATTTTTTTGTCTTGTACATTTTTTTTGACACGTACATTTTTTTGTCTCGTATATTTTTTTTTGACACGTACGTTTTTTTTGTGGCGTATATTTTTTTAACGTACATTTTTTTGACATACTTTTTTTTGTCATATTTTTTTGGACAGGTACATTTTTTTGACATGTACTTTTTTTGTTGCACATTTTTTTGTTGCACATTTTTTTTCATAACTTTTTTTTTTGACGAGACAATTTTTTTGACGATAAAATTATTTTATGATAAGGCAACTTTTTTTTCTGACGATGATAATTTTTCCACGTCAACTTTTTTTTGACGACACATTTTTTTTGACAATAAAATTTTTTTACGATAAGGCAACTTTTTTCTGACGATGATAATTTTTCCACGTCAACTTTTTTTTTGACGAGACAATTTTTTTTGACGATAAAAAATTTTTACGATAAGGCAAGGCAACTTTTTTCTGACGATGATAATTTTTCCACGTCAACTTTTTTTTTGACGACAAATTTTTTTGACGATAAAAATTTTTTACGATAAGGCAACTTTTTTTTCTGACGATGCCACGTCAACTTTTTTTTTGTAGACAATTTTTTTTCTGACGATGCCACGTCAACTTTTTTTTTGTAGACAATTTTTTTTCTGACGATGCCACGTCAACTTTTTTTTTACGATAAAATTTTTTTACGATAAGGCAACTTTTTTCTGACGATGTCCGTGGCAACTTTTTTTTTGACATGTACATTTTTTTTACATGTACATTTTTTTTGACATGTACATTTTTTTTTGATACGTATATTTTTTTGACACGTATATTATTATTTTTTTCACAGTGTGTGTAAGAGGAAGAAAGCTCGTGCTTGGGAAAACGAGATGATGTGCGTTATAATATCTGCCGTCTTCTGTTCAGACTTGCACCAATCATCCGTGTCCATCCTGTCGTTTAATTTTTCCCCTGCGGCCGAAAGAAGAGTGTCGAGATCACCGCACCTCAGGCCGCTGATCTCCCGAAGATGGTCCTTGACAACCATTTCACAAGGGATACGATACAGGCATCTGCTGTCTAATCGTAGGTCCTTCAGGGTGTGGGAAAACGACACTGCTCGTGGACAATTTTCTCCTCGCACCAAATTGGTTAGATTGGAAGAATAGGCAGCTGTACGTGTTCTCGAAAAGTTTGGAGCAATCCAAATACCAGCAACTGATGAAACTGTACGATGGTCTGGACATTGCAACGTTCGCTTCGGAAATAAAACCACTCGACGATTGTCGTGAAAATTCAGTCGTTGTGTTCGACGACGTCATCCTGGAAAATCAAAATGAAATTCGCAACTTTTTCACGCAAGGTCGTCACAAAGGAATGGATTGCTTCTACCTAGCTCAAACGTTTTCCAAAATTCCAAAACAGTTACTACGCGACAACGCTAATTTCATATGTTTGTTTCGTCAAGATCACACCAACATCAAGCACGCGTACGATGACTACGTAGGCGGAGACATGAACTACAATCAATTTTTGGAACGCTGCTGCTCTTCTTGCTGGAACAGTGACGATTTCGGATTCGCGACGATCGACATGACGAGGAAACCCAACGACGGAAAATACAGAAACAAAATCAACGACTTTCTAAACGTTGCAACGTTGTGAGAAACGACGTGTATAAATAACGTTATGACGAAACGAATAATCGAAGACGAAAATCTTAAGCTTCGCGATTACCTCGCGAAACGCTTCAAAGGTTGGAAATCCGAGAATCGCGGATTCTACGAAGAGAAGAAACGTCAAGATCAACCTGTGATCGATGCCATCAGCGATCTAGGTAAAGAAATTAAAGGTGTTACGGAACAAAATAAAAATTTGATCAACGAACTCGTACCACTTGCAGCTAAAAGTTACATTGTACCCACGCCCATTTCGAGCATTCCTTCGACGCCGTTCGAACTGAAGGACGAACCGGCACGACGTCAAGCCATAAGCAGTACCTCTTCGGATAAGATCGAGTTGGGACCTTTGGCACGAGACTACCTGAGCACGGGGAAGTTCGACAAGGATGAAGTGTTCGGATTGTATCCGAGCATGGAAACCAACGAAGGCGGTGTGGTTTGGAAGATTGGGAAATCGAAAGTCACCTTCGAAGGCAACGACATTAAAGTTAATTTAGGCGATAAGAATAGTTGGACCAGGTATCCGGGTACGGTGGGACTGTGGGAACTCGTTGCCAAAAAGCAGCCGAAAGATTACACCGACGAAGATTACCAGAGTTACAGGGAAATTTTGATCATGACGGATGCCATGTACCAGAACAACGATGCCTCGCAGAATAGGGTGAAATCGAGCAGCGGTCAGAAGTACAGGAATCTCATCAAACCGATTTGGAACGAGGTGAAGAGTGGAAGCGGCGTCAAACGCTACAACACGTTACCCAAAGAATTCGTTTGGGTGGACGACGTGAGGAAGCTCGTGGACCGATTGTTGGTTATTGCAGGCGAAGAGAATGCAGGCAATCGTAATTTCTACAACGAGAAGGTTGGCATCGTGGACATGATCAGCACGAAACTTTCCAACATCATCGTGAACGACGACAAGGGCATAGGTTACCTGATCAAAATTATCAACACGCTGCCTCCGAGATTCTGGAACGTGGCCGAAGGAAAGGGACTCGTGAACGACATCATCAACAAGTTACCTTTCGAGATGCATTTACCTGGCTACCAGTACTGCGGACCGGGTACCAAACTCGAGAAAAGATTGGAGAGTGGAGACAAGGGTGTGAATCCGTTGGACGCTGCATGCAAAGATCACGACATCGCTTACAACAACACTCGCACCGATCTGAATGCACGTCACGAAGCAGACAAGAAATTGGAGCATGCCGCTTTCGAAAGATTCGTCAGCAGAGACGCATCGCTGGGTGAACGGGTCGCCGCACTGGGCACCACCATCGCCATGAACACGAAACAAAAACTTGGGTGGGGTATATAAATAACATACAGTAAAAAAAAATAATAATAACAACATGTCTCGTATAACTGATTTGCAGCCCGAGCTACTATGTAAAATATTCAAACACACAGCAAACGGAGATTGTGAGGATGTAGGGAAACTTGTAATCATAGCAGAAACAACGCCGGAATTTCGTATTTCTTGTGAAATGGTTGTCAAGGACCATCTTCGGGAGATCAGCGGCCTGAGGTGCGGTGATCTCGACCCTCTTCTTTCGGCCGCAGGGGAAAAATTAAACGACAGGATGGACACGGATGATTGGTGCAAGTATGAACAGAAGACGGCAGATATTATAACGCACATCATCTCGTTTTCCCAAGCACGAGCTTTCTTCCTCTTACACACACTGTGAAAAAAAATAATAATATACGTGTCAAAAAAAATATACGTATCAAAAAAAATGTACGTCAAAAAAAATGTACATGTCAAAAAAAAAGTTGCCATGGACATCGACAGAAAAAAGTTGCCTTATCGTAAAAAAATTTATCGTAAAAAAAAAGTTGACGTGGCATCGTCAGAAAAAAAGTAGCCTTATCGTAAAAAATTTTTATCGTCAAAAAAAATTGTCAAGAAAAGTTGACGGAAAAATTATCATCGTCAGAAAAAAGTTGCCTTGCCTTATCGTAAAAATTTTTTATCGTCAAAAAAAATTGGCTCGTCCAAAAAAGTTGCCGTAGAAAAATTATCATCGTCAGAAAAAAAAGTTGACGTGGAAAAATTATCATCGTCAGAAATAAGTTGCCTTATCGTAAAAAAATTTTATTGTCAAAAAAAATGTGTCGTCAAAAAAAAGTTGACGTGGAAAAATTATCATCGTCAGAAAAAAAAGTTGCCTTATAAAAGAATTTTATCGTCAAAAAAATTGTCTCGTCAAAAAAAAAAGTTGTGAAAAAAAATGTGCACCAAAAAAATGTGCAACAAAAAAGGTACATGTCAAAAAAATGTACCTTTCCAAAAAATATGACAAAAAATGTATGTCAAAAAAATGTACGTTAAAAAAATATACGCCACAAAAAAAACGTACGTGTCAAAAAAATATACGAGACAAAAAAAATGTACGTGTCAAAAAAAATATACGTGTCAAAGAAATATACGTGTCAAAAAAAATGTACAAGACAAAAAAAATGTACGTGCCAAAAAAATGTACAAGTCAAAAAAAACTTGTTATATAAATAACACACATCATGGAAATAAATCTACGAGATCAAAAAAAAATTCTTCGGTATATAAATAACACACATTGTGAAAAATTAAAATTCTCTAACACACCCTGAATTTCTTCGATATGACTGAAAAATGAGTGACCTCCAAGCATTAAAACAAATGCTAAATTTGTCAGTCGAGTATGTAAAAATTCAGGAATTGGAAGTCGACAAACCTTACACGATAACTTCCGGTTCAATTGTTTCTACCCAGTATGGTCCCAAGGTACGTCTGTTGCTCAACGGACAATACAGTCTATTTTTACCAGATCGATACGCTAACATGTTATCCGACGAGAAGCTATCTATTTTAATCGAGAACAAAACTCGAATCGTGTACAAGGGGACAAAGGAACTTCTTGGTAAGAAAACGGAGCACGTAATAGAATTTGTGTAACGGGCTGCGCGGAGTATATAAAATAACATACCTTGAAAAAAAAATTACACGAAACAAAAAAAATCTCAGAACATATATATAAATAACATACCGTGAAAATAACATATAGAGCATCAACATGAAGCCCAAGGGTGTCGTGTACCAGATACCATATTCGAATCTGAAAACGCTGGGTGCCCTCGATGGGTTACTCACCAAGAAACAACGTAAGAAGAAACGTTCTTGCTTGACGAAAGGACACGGAATGAAATTACTTCTCAGCACACCTCAATTGAGACGGTTGCAGCGTTCGCGGAAACAGCAAAAGATCGGAGGTTTCATATTCAACATCCCGGCCATCCTGGCAGCATTGGGGGCCGTTGGAAGTTTGGCTGGGGGTAGCGCCGCCATCGCGAAAACCGTCATCGACTCGAAGAAGAACAAGGCGGAATTGGAAGAACAGAAACGTCATAATCTGGCCATGGAGAAGAAAGGGGGGAAGGGCGTCTTGAGGAAGTTTAAAAAAAAGAAACAGCACTCACCAACCGAGACATTGAATCTCAGATCAAACCGTTACAAATCAAACACTTCAGGGGAGTTTTCATGTCCGACTCGTTACCTTCAACCGTTAAAAGAAGAGAATGCGGCGTAGTCAACTTGGACAGTCAAAAAATCCAGGCAGGCATTGGATATGTTATCACAACGCAAATAACAAAGCATTCGTCTTCGATTCTTTCGGAGGTGTTCCACCTACAAATTTAGTTCGTTATCTGAAAACGAACAAACCTATATACTACAACGACGAACGCATTCAAAATTTCGGAGACGTGAACTGCGGTCTTCTCTGTCTCTCCATGCTCGCGTTTCTCTCTAAAATAAATAAGCCCCAGGTGGAAGATTTCCAGAAAGCATTGTGGAACCTGAAACAGCATCACGATGGGCGTGTTCCATCTCACGAGCGAATCTTCGATCTTGAAACTCACGCTGCACGACGACATCGTCTATCCTAAATCCGTAGCTCTGCGTGCATTCTACAGCATGTACCTCATACCTAACGTCACGCAGCACAACAACAAAATTAGCGTCGGAAGCGAACATATCGTCGTCACGCCAGGCCAATACAATCTTTCCACTTTGCAAGCTCAATTACCCAAAGGCACGTGCCTTTCTCAAAATTCGGTCACGCACAGAGTCGAAATCGTGTCGGCTACGGAGACCGTGGACCTGGGCAACATGGGAGAACTTTTAGGTTTCGAGAACGACACAAAACTCGAAGCTGGCATCAAGCACACGGGAACAAACATTCCTAAATTTCTAGCCATAGAGACTCTGAACGTACACTGCAACGTGGCGGAAGGCATGATCACGAAATCCTCGGACGGATTGCTGGGAAGTCACAAGCAGACGGGAATCATAGCCACTTTCAAACCCAGTTCCGAATTCATGAAACCGATCATCTACACACCCTCTTCGCCGATCTATTTTCCAGTATGTCGCAATCGCATAGACGACATAGAGTTGGTGGTGACGAACGAGAAAGGAGAGGTGGTGGATTTCGCAGGTGCAACGACCACTGCCATCGTGGAGATCAACGTATAATAAATAACACACATAGTGAAAAAAAAATGGAGCAAATCGAAAGTTACGAATTGCAATCTTTCCCTCCGAACCGTCGCACGTTCGCAAATTTGAACGAAGCGAACCGGGAGATAGAATACGACGTGGACGTAGGCGACGGGTTCGTTCATCCTCACAGAGCGGACCTCTACCTTCAATTCGACGTGGTGAAGAAGGAAAGCGGAGAAGCGTTCCCCGCAGCAGCAGCCAATTTGATACTCGTGGACAACTTCGTGCCTCACCTGTTCTCGCAGGTGGAGGTGAGGAAACACAACACCGTCATCGACAAAATCGATTATCCAGGCATCACGTCGACGGCAGTGGGAACATTGAAATTATCCAAAACGGACGCAGCATACTATCAAGCGGGGGGGTTCGAAGCGGGAACGAAAATATCGACGAGAAGTCACACGGTGCTCTTTCCCATGCTTCTGCTTCCGGGATTCTTCTCGGACTACAAGGAGATCATGTGGAAGGGAGGATTGCGCGTCACTTTTCGAAGAGCGGCCAACGACAACGACGCACTGATGCGATACACCAACTTGAACGCAGACGGCACGCCGATAGCCAACACTTTACCCGAAGCAGCCAAATGCGTCATCCGGAGCATGGAGTTGAGAATGCCGGTGGTGGAATACGAGACGAACTACGCCCTCAAGTACAAAGCGGAGATCTTGAAGAGTCCGCAGGTGCTCATTCACTTTCACGGTTACCAGTGCGTGCAAAAGATAGCGTCGGGGAGTCACATGGAATTCGACGTGACGACGCAGTTCAACAATATACAGTTCGACATGCCAGATTTCGTCATTGTACTCTTTCAGACCGGACGCGATAACAATCAGGAAAAAGATTCCAGTAAATTCGACGACTGCAAGATCAAAAACGTTTATCTGAAGAATGGAAGGAACGAAGTGTTCCCGCGCGAGAATTACAACCTCGACATGACCAAAGATGATTACCTCAAACTTTACGAAGCTTACACCTCTTACAAGCGCGTGACCGAGGGAAACGTGGACATGTACTACACGCCCAGCGAATTCAAAGCACAAAGACCCATGTTCGTCATCAACACGACGAAGAGGAAGCAGGTCGTGGTCAACGATCGAACCAACATCAAGATCGTCTGCGAGTTCAACAGTCCGTTGCCCGACGATACCGTGTGCAGCGTCATCCTGGTCGCAGAGAAGTCCTTCGTCCACGACGTGAAGAACGAGAGGGTCACAGAGCAGTTTTAACAGGTTTAACATCTTTTCTTGCACAATCAGTTACAATAAGAATTTTGTACTAGCACAATCAGTTACAATGGCACAATACGAATTTCACTAGTTCAGATCAGTTACAATGTCAATTTCATCAGTTATCAGTTACAATGTCTTTTTTTTCATCAGTTTTTGCACTATAGTACGAGACAATCAGAATTTGCACAAAATTTGTTGTTTTTTTTTAAATGGGAAAATTAACAATAAAATTCTTTTTTTTTTATCGTTTCAGATGCTGTCGAACATCAAAAAACACATACACACACTAGAAAAAAAAGCATGCAATTTTATTTGTAACACACACATATTCTCCATCTTCATCAAGAAAATATTATAATAAACATAATTTTCTATCTATCTCACAATAAAACTCTATATCCAAAATTACAACATCAAATAACACTAGAGTCGTTAGTACACGTTGCATGCATTACGGAGGTCCTCTGTAGAGTTTCATGGAAGTTTGAGAGAAAAAAACAAACACGTGAAACTCTATAGAGGTGTGGTTATCTATATCCGCAGCCGTTAGAACCTTTACTTTTTTGGTTGGGCACCACGCACCCTGGCGGGGTTATAGGGCCAGGAATCCTAAAAAAAACAGTTATTATTTGTTTGTTTGCTTGCGTCCCAATACGGAAATAATGAGAGGCGCGCGCGCGTGTGTGTGTGGCACATCGTTCCCGAGAGGTTTACAAATGTCACGATATATAAACATTGGTCCCGGACTTGGAAAATTACGATAAGGTGCATTCATCCTTCAAGGATGAGAAAGTGCATTTACTCATCACGCTGTGTCAGCGCAACGAATGAGAGAAAGTGAGTTTTTTTGAGGTTTTTTGGTGCTGTTTTCTTCGCTGTGAAACATCGTCAGCGCAATAAATGAGAGAAAGTGAGTTTTTGAGGTTTTGGTGAACCCCAATTGATCGAAGTGAGTTTTTGAGGTTTTGGTGCTGTTTTCTTCGCTGTGAAACATCGTCAGCGCAATAAATGAGGCGCGGAACGTGGAGAGAAAGTGAGTTTTTGAGGTTTTTGTGAACCCCACTTGATTTTGCAGAACTGTCTATTTGGGTCTACTGTAATTGATAAAGTTTGTTTCTTTGAAAAGTAATAAGTAAACATAACTAATGATCATTGTGTATTGTTGATTGATGGACTTCTGGTTTGACAGGGTGTTCCGCCGCCGCTGGTCAGCTGGGTTGAGGTGCTATTGACCAACAAGTTCGTCAGTTATTTTGGTACTGCTTCCATCGTGACCCGTATGTACGTTCTCACTGGTCAGTGGAACGTGGGTGCGATCACGATGGTTGAGTCAAGTACCGAAGTGAGGGTAATTATGCATGAATATAGATCTAAGAATCCATATGTATGTAAGCTGAGATGCAGACCGCGTACCCGAACTCTGAGATTCGGTTTCTCATGTCCCGAAGGTACTGAGTAAATAGTCGAGGCAAATAAGAATCTGACATCTTTGGCAGCGACGCCCGGTCTTTGTCGTTCAAGCGGGCCGAGTTGGCGCGTCGCGTGCCTGACGATGGGCTAGAGGCCCTTTTTTCTTTGCAGACATAAGTGTTATGACTACAACTTCACCCTAACCCCCTAACCTTTAACGTTTTTCTTAAACGAGGTGTGTTAAACTTGATAAAATAGAATAACTGTGCATTTCAGTATACTACTAACTGTAAGCTACAAAATAATGCCTCGATAGCTCAGATCGTAAAGAAATGACACGGTATGCCGGAGATCCTGGTTCAAGTCTTGGTTGAGCCTGCATTTTTCGCTGA
Source organism: Lepisma saccharinum (assembly GCF_977018435.1). NCBI lineage: Eukaryota > Metazoa > Arthropoda > Insecta > Zygentoma > Lepismatidae > Lepisma > Lepisma saccharinum. The sequence continues at coordinate 23,385,215 of NC_139239.1, forward strand.
TGTTTCTACATAATACATATCCTGTGTGTGTCAAATCATAGAGATCTATTTAACCTTGGAACGCTAACAGGGGTTACCAGTAACCCCAGCGAGAATTTCAAACATTACTAGTTCTTAAACTATAGAGTTGGCAACGCTGATGTCTCATCTATACTTGCTCTTGACTTTCGTTGTTATTTTAAACTGGATGACATAACTGTTCGTGTTTGGAGTTGTAAGCAGAGTAGTGTTAACGTTTGGATTTTTGAAGTAGGCCTGTTTTACGTTCCGATGCAAAAATGGCAAAAAGAACACAAAATTCGTGTTCTGAACAGTTTAAACCGGCCGTGAGGACATCGGACAATAACTTTGGAGATGTTGTGAAAGCTTGGTTGAACGAAGAAGATGACTATGATTCCGACAATGGAGGATCAGATTTTCAAGACAACGTTTCATGTTTTTCTGAAGACAGTGATGAATTTAGTGCTGAAAGTGTGGCCGCGGTGGCTCAGTCGGTAACGCGTCTGACTACCATGCTAAAGGTCCCGGGTTCGATCCCCGGCCGGTTCAAATCCGGGAACATTTCTAACGATGGAAGCGGCCCCGGCGCCCACCCTGCGTCGAATAACATGGGTACCTGGGGGAAACCCTGGGGGGTAAAGGCGGTCAGGGGCGTGATGCTGATCACATCGCCCCCACTCACGACCGGATCAAGAAAGTGTGGGGCGTTACCCCCACACCCCCTATACGCCTTCATGGCGTGGTGCTAGGCACAGGGGAGCACTTTTAAGTGTGACTCACAGTGATGGTGATGGAATTTGTTCAAGTGATGTGTTAAGGGGCAGAAACGGGTATATGTGGACAAAGAAGGAACGAGCAAAAATACGCACTGTTCAGAGGAATATTGTGTTGCGAATAACGGGTCCGAAAAAGCAAAGCAAGTGAGTACGGGATTCGAGGCATGAAAGTTATTATTTGATAATACTATGATTGAAAATGTAGTGTTGTTTACGAACAAAGAAATTGAAATAAGAAGTTAGAAATATCAAAACTGTAGGTACGTGGGGCTCACAAGTGAATCTGAAACGTATGCTTTGAAAGGTTTGTTATACATTTCTGGTTACCGAAAAGATGGACACCTTACAACAAATGAAATGTTTTCATGCTTTGGACCAGAAACATATAGAAGAATTATGTCTAAGGCACGTTTTGAGTTCCTAATTTCATGCGTACCCTTTGACGATCGAGATACAAGTGATCCAGATGGCAATTTTTTCCCTATTCGAGAACTGTGGTCGTCATTCATTTCACATGCGACTCACGAGTATTGTAGAATACCCAAACAGCTACTTCGATTTCGCAGTAATTGTCCTTTTAGGCAGTGGCGTGGCTGACTTTTAAAAAGTGTTACCGGCTATGAATCAGTACGACAATTATGCCTGCTAGACGTTATTACACCGCCCCCCCCCCCTTTCGGTAAAGAAAACATGTCTTCGAGCTAGATATTTGTTCATTTCATTCTTGTTTTGCAATCAGCACATTGATTTAGCCACAACCACTCCTAGAAAGAACTACACTCATGAGAGAGTTACCACAAAAATCCAATGAATAGTGGTAGACCTTTGTCAATTCTTCATCTGTCTCCGTTTCTTTGAAATGAGCTGCGAAGGGGAAGAAGAAGAACCACACTTTTCTCGGGTCAGTTTGACGTTTGTGTGGTGAGCACTGAGCAGACGACAGAACTCCGCTCCTTCGTGGAAGGGAAACCCAGCTGTACGTACTACTGTTGACAACTTAGTATTTTGGAGCAAGGTTTGTCCAAATCACGAATCACACCAAGGAACTATATTTTCGTCTATTACCTAACTGGTCTCAGTTGTAGTTCAATCCAGCCTTGGCTTTGCAGTCTACCTCTAGTTGCTTCACAGAAATGGTATTCCTATTTAAGGTGGGATTTAGCTCTTTTCTGTCAATCCGATGTGACAACACTGGCTGCCCCGGTAGGTCTGAACGGCAACAGGGCCCCTTAACAGGCATATGAATAACCCCATAAAGTCCTTCCCCGCTCTTTCCTTGCATTGGCGCCCTCTTCTCCCTTGTTGCCTCTTCAGGGTAGCGGAACAGCCTCCCTCTTCGCTTCTGTCGGCTGCAGAAAAAATGTCCTAGGCAATATGTACTCGACGGGAACGGTGTTCATTAGAGTATTTAACAATGTTGTCATTTTATTGAAACAACTTTTTAATTCTTTACATTTTGCTGTTACCTGCGGTAACACCGGCTACATGCACGCCACGCCTCTGCTTTTAGGGTATATATACCTTGGAAACCCGATAAATATGGCATAAAAATTATAACACTTCGTGATTCACGAACCTATTATATGATATATGCAATACCTTACATTGGTAACGAAAATCGTCATACTAATGAACCTCTTCCAACCTATTACGTGAAAAAGTAACAGAAAGCGTTCTTGGAACATACAGAAATATATTTCTAAGCTTAATATACATTTTGTACGCGATAAATACTTTTCATAACCATTTAATATGTATGGGGTTACCATGATAGTAAAATTCATGTTAGTGATCCAGGGTTAACTATTATGAAGGTGATAATCAGAAATTATGAACACTAGAGTGCGTTTCGAAACTTCATCAATACATCGTGGAGTAGATGATAAAAAACGTGAAAATACATAAACGTTATGGTGAGCTTTAAAACAATAATCTTTGTTTTGTTACAGCCTCTCTTCTTAATACAAAACTTCCAAGTGAAACAATATCCTCTAAAGAGCACTGCGAGAAAACGAAGTTAAAGTTTGGGGTCTACATCTGATTTGTATATCTCCCAGAACAACACGAAGGTCTACTTCAACAAGCACATGCATTTTTAGTATTTATCCTCAACCTGAAAGGTTGATTTATGTGATTCCCATGTTTTCGACGACTTGTAATAAAGGAGTCCCGGGTTCAGTACCTGGTGAGGACAAACAGCGGTTCTGACCCCTCTTAAACTGTAGGTCCAGTCCCGTGTACATAATGTGGACTTTAAAAGAACTCAAACCCATGACTTGGTATTTACGGAAGAGTATATGCTAACGGATTTATATTACATTTCACTTTTTTGGCTACATTTCACCAGTTTTCCTGTCATATGTTAAAGACTTCATCCAACTTTCCCTGTCCCAGGAGTCTGTGCGGCAACGCCCGCAGCGTAAAACTGTAAAGAAGGGGAGAGGGAGAGAGAGAGTGGGCGGAGCTAAGCAGTGCAAGCTGCTGCAAGCGGCTAGTAGCAGCAATCGCGTTGTGGAGGCACATGGCATAATGTTTCGGATTCCACTTTAAACTGTAGGTCCAGTCCCGATTAGTCTTTCTGTGCATAAACTGGACTTAAAACAACCATTCATTCACATACTCCTGGGACAGAGCATATGTGGTTCTTCCTCCTATGTCAGTCGATAGATTTCAACAGACTTCTCTTGTTATGTGAGTGTATAAGGACATCTCTAATCTTCAACATTCTTTGAAATATTATAAATCGATCTAAGATTGTTTTTAGTTTAAAATGCCATGCATTATACTTTAAAGAGTCCAGTTCACAATACGAAGAGGAAAAAAATTCTCATATTTTTATCTTCAGTTCTGGAAGCGAGAAGAGCATTAGAAAAGTCACCCCCTCCCACACCCAGAAAAAGCAATACCTCTTTTCCCTCGCTTCTTTCCACGATAGAGCTCTTTTGTCTTGCACCGATGAAGTTTTATTGCTTGTTCTCATTCCAACAAGACACTCATTCCCACGGCTGAAAACTTAATTCTCCCCACCCCCTTTCGCTGTTCCTCCCCACCCCCACCCTTTAATTTCTCCAGGAGCTACAAGGCGTACTCTCCATATTCTTCGAAGCGCCGTAAAAAAAAAAGAACCAGTGGAAAGAAAAACAAGCAATTAAGCGTAAGGATTGGTGTTCACGATCTATGGTCGGATTCCCTCCCCACTTCCCCTCATCCCCCTCTTAGCGTCTGTTGTTTTTAACCCTCGTCCTGCCCTCCTCGGGATACAGGTTTCGCAAATAGGGTTCTAATGTCTCTGGCAGCTTAATGTCTTTCGTGGGGGTGGTAACGGTGAAAGAGATGGAAGTCCGTCTCCCCTTTTCCGGATTGCCCGCTATTCTGCAAGGAGGCCATTGATTAAAATATCGTCTATTTTCTTTTCTCCTCCCTTAAAGGGGATGCTGGGGGTTTTAAGCTGAGATTTTTGCTACCTGATGCTCAGCGTTTTCGAGAAATGTATACGTTGCTAAGTTCCGATATTTGCCTAGGAAGCGCACATGCAGCTAGGTGCTTCCTAAAACCACAGTGGATTCATGCGTATATTTTCAAAAGATAATTCAGATACGGAATCACTGGCGTACGTAGGAGGAGCTGATGGGGCTACAGCCCCTCCAGAAATTTCAAGAAAATCAAAATTTTCAGGTGATAATAAAGAAGAACTTGGGGGAAAACCGATTTTCTTGGTGTGAAAATACATTGATTCTAATGGCACTGCATGTAGACGAACAGGTCAGGCAATATGCAACGAAAGTTCTTTCTGCAACTATGATTCTACTATTGCTAAAAGAGCAGCTCTCTCTCCTTGACGCTCTGTGTAAGATGCCCATGAATAAAAGCAATGCACTTACCGAAAAGTCCTAGAGTTATGGATACTTCAGACGAAGCGACACAGTCCTTTCAGTCTGCAAGCAAGGATTCATTGCGCATGCACGAAAAATTTATCGAGACGACACGATCCACGCCATTGAAAAAAAACGACGCATTGTGAGCAATACATGCAGCTTGTCGCATCTCATCAGTTCGAATGGTTACATTGATTACTCAGGGTTTGGTTTTAAGAGACGCATGTTGCTTGTCACCTGTCGCTTCGGTCTGAAAGCTCTATTAGCGTCACTGCTTTCACAGAGCCCACAAGTAGGTGTGCATTTTGTTAGGAAATTTTTGAGTCAAAATACTTTCAAAGTTTACGTTCCAATAGACTAATCAGAATTGTGGTCCAGAGTTCGATACCCAGCGGAGGTACATTGTACAGTGGTTCAGATCCCACTTTAACCTATATGTGCATAAAGTGAACTTATAACCTAACTCAAATAAACAAACTGGACCTACAGTTTAAGTGGAATTTGAACAACGACGGAATGTGACCCGATAAGGACTCCTAACATGACGCCAGTCTTTGAAGGAGGCCGACTTTGAGTTTTATATAGCTTGAAAGTCATAGCTATCCATGCTAGGAAGATTATCGCCAGAGAATTCATATGCAAAACGTGCTACCCTTTGAGAGTCCACGGCACGCAGCATTATTTTACGAGGGCACATTCTTCTCTGTGTTTACGGAACATTGCGTCTTTACGCCCTCATAACATCCCTTAAACTGTCTTCAAGAAGAACAAGGAGAGAGACGGGGAGGGCGCAAAGGAAGGGACAGATTGACCCTGGGCTCCCCTTTCTCTCGGTTTCAGAAGTTCCTTTGCAGATTCTTAGTCCGAATGTCCCGGAGTTAACGAGGCATTGTGTCTGCAATCATTATCATCCTCTCAGAAATATTTAGAGCATCTGAAGTCGGACGCTACCGCAGACAGTTGGTCCTCTGACTAATAGTCTTCTCTCCCTCCCCGTTTACCCTTCACGCAGACAAAGTGTAAAGGCACTGCGGCAGTATATTTGCAAGGAAGCGCGCGGCAAAACCAGGAACTTAACAAGAGGAACAAATTTGCCTGGAACGACCAGCTTTTCCTCGCCTCCATAAAGCATTCCAAAGAGAGAGAGAGAGATATACGACTGCCCCTTCTCTTCCGAATCAACTTTGCGGAACTCTCCCTCTCTCCCAAAAACAAGGTGGTGCCGGGGAAAGAAGTTTCTGGACTTCCTGGAAGAGTTTTCTGTCCGGGATTGCTGTCTGGGGTTGCCGAGGTGGAAGGGGAAGACGTATCAGCGCCAGGAGATGTTTATTCGTCTCCAGGAGATGACCGTTCTTCTCTCTTTCCCCACGAAAGTTACAACCTCATTAAATCCTAAGTGAAGATATATGTTGCTGACGGGGAATTTTAAAGAAGTTGCCTCAAAGATACCTGAGAAAACATTTTTGTTCTCTTCTTCTCTCGAGTTACGTTAACAAGATTGCACGTTTGATGCGAGCCGCTCGGGTGTATAAGGAACTGTCCAGCGTGGCTCACGGTGTGCGCTTTTTGCGCAATTCGAAACCTACTCAAATCTAAAGATAGCTCCTGTTCTTGTTCATGAAACTTCCTTTTCCATAATATCATTATTTTAGTAAGGCATTTTCCCCCATTTCTTTCCACGTTCCACGAGATTTCTCTTGTAGGGAACAAAACAAAAAACACGTTCTTGTTTTGAAAGGCGAACGATGCTCGAGAATGGAACGTTTTTAAGTGTATTTTGAGCACGCTTCCAAACGTATCTTTTCTCGAACGAAACATGAACACGTTCTTATTTCGACAAGCTCGAGAACTGAACGTTTTTTAAAGTTTCGCCTGAGAGCACTTCGTTCTTCCATGAATCATCTTTTTTCTGGAACAAAACACGAAAGCGTTCGTGTTTTTGAAAAGGCGAACAAACTCCAGAACGGAACGCTTTTGAAAGTTTCGCCTGAGAGCGCTTCGTTCTTCCATGAATCATCTTTTTTCTGGAACAAAACAGAAAGCGTTCGTGTTTTTGAAAAGGCGAACAAACTTCAGAACGGAACGCGTTTGAAAGTTTTGCCTGAGAGCGCTTCGTTCTTCCATGAATCATCTTTTTTCTGGAACAAAACACGAAAGCGTTCGTGTTTTTGAAAAGGCGAAAAAACTCCAGAACGGAACGCTTTTGAAAGTATGGCTTGAGCGCTCTTCTTTGTTCCATGGATTTACTCTTTTCTGGAATGAAACAAGAACTTGTTCTTGTTTTAGAAAGACGTGCAAAGCTCGAGAACGGAACGCTTTTTAAAGCTTCGATTAAGTGCTCCCCATTGTTCCATAAATCTTCTTTTCTCTGGAACAAAACATAATCGCGTTCTTGTTTTGAAAAGACGGATAAAACTCGAGAATGGAGCGCTTTTTAAAATTTATTTTGAACACGTTCCTTTACTATAAATACGAAGAAAGAGATTAACGTACGACTCAACTTTAGTTGTGATTGCCTTTATACATTTATTGTGACGATAGTGACGATGAGGATTGATGACTAGATTAAATTTACAAAAGGACGGCCATATGGAAACACCAATACTCAGACCGGGACTCGATCCCAGGAACTTTCGTGCCCAGATCTCGTCTCCTCGTGGTAGCGATATCCCTTGTAATCAAGAGGTCTCGGTTGGGTTCAATGCGGTACACAAACATAGCATAATGACTCGGAACACAAATTAACCTGTAGGTCTAGTTCAGATGTGAGCCTAAACTATTAAGAAGTTTGCAAACATGTAATGAGGTTATAGACACGTGTCAATCTCTTAGATTACTAGAGGAGCTATCCTTCAACAGAAATGACCACAATTGTCAGGAAGAAACTGGCTTAACTTCAATCCCGTGCCATCACATACCTTTCACGGCTTTCAAGCAGCGTTTCCCTGACTGTCACATGATCAGCGGATGTCTCATTGCCAACTTACATCAGGTTTCCTTGAACTAGAGGGTTCTTAAGACACCTCAATTTCAACGTCTCTTCCACGAATTGCACTCTGGATTGCCTTTTTTGAGATTAACGACTCTAGACTTGTACTGTGTCCTGTCCATGAATGTTTATTATTGTCGTTTCAATTTATCAGCTATCATTCTCATCTTTTCGATTAGCCAAAGTAACAGAAATTCAAACTGAAATAAATTAATCCTAAATGGAAGGCACTTACTTTTTCTTTATTAGGTGACCTTTCATCCATTATCAAAATGCTGGATAGATACGGAAAATCTAGGTCACTACCAACGATCGAATTCATTAAATTTGTCCGTTTTATCCAACCGCAAATATAATATCTGCTTATTTTCTGTACTCAAAATCCATTTTTCCTTACATCTATACTGTGAAGAGATTTAATGATATGACCATTTTTGAAACACTTCAGCATACGGAAACTCTAAGGGCACAATGGCAGCAAGTATTCGCCAAGGGAGATGATTTTCCACCAGGATCTGGATGCGGAGAGGCACCGTCATTCGCTTGTTCTTTGAGATGAAGCTCAGGAAGTGACGTGTTTCTGTGGCCCGGAAGTGATAAGTCATTATCGAACCAACTGAGGCGGAATCTCTTCGCGTTATTCCTACGCGCAAGACGTCGTTCCCTTTTGCTTGCACACGCATAATCGGGTATCTCCAGAACATTCTCGAAAACTGTAGAGCTGCATAATTACCAGTCCCTTGGAAGAGATCAGACGCGACTCTCTGTTGCAGGGAAGACGGCATTTTTAACCTCTGCAAACAACATCAGACAAAGGTAAAGGACATTTTTACCATCTGCAAACAACATCAGACAAAGGTAAATGCCATTTTTACACTCTGCAAGCAACATTAGCAATGGTAAAGGACGCTTTTAATCTCGGCAAACATCAGACAAATGTAAAGGCCATTTTTACAATCTGCAAACAACATCAGACAAAGGTAAAGGTAATTTTTACCCTCTGCAAACAACATTAGCAATGGTAAAGGACACTTTTACCCTCTGCAAACGTCATCAGACAAAGGTAAATATAATTTTTACTCTGCAAACAACATCCGACAAAGGTAAAGGCCATTTTTACCCTCTGCAATAAACATCAGAGAAAGTTAAAGGAAATGACTGAAAATCTTTTTAGATTTTTTCCACTCGTGAACCGCGGTAAAGTCTCCTCATCTCACAAACATATTTCGAACATCAACCATTTACCGATGGGCTGTTGTTTAGTCTCATACATTTTTCGATGATATAAGCACCCAAGAACGTTTGCGGAGAATTCCATCATGCCATTGGTGTTTTGCACGTCCTGGAGCTTAAAGGGCTGTTGCGTCGTAGGGTGTTGTTTAAAATTAGTTACGAAATAATTTTATTCATATATGATTAACTCGAAAAAAACTCTATAATAATAATAGAAAAAGAGGAGCAGCACCAACAATAAGAGCAGATTCAACAAATGTAACAACGACAACAGCAACAACACAGCTGTAACATTAACAACAAAAGCCACAACAAATACAACATAAACAGCAATTACTAGATCTGGCAAGTGTATAAACGCCATCAAAAGGAGCAGCACCATCACCCACAATAACAATGATGCTAATGCTGTAGTAACACTAACAACAGCAAAAGTAACAACAGTAAAGGCAATAACAACAACAGTAGTCAACAGAACATATACAACTACAACAGTACTTTCTAGAATAGGGGCATCAAGTATAACGAACAATTAGAGAAACAGAACCAAAAACAATAACATTTGATGCTGGTACAGCAGTAACAACAATAACAGCAGCAGTGACAACAACAAATACGACTATAACAGTAATTGGCAGAACAATGACATCAACTGGAACAACAGCAACAAGACAAACAGCAGTACCAACAACAATAAGAGCAGATTCTGCTTCGCCAGTAACAATAATAACAGCAACATCAGTAAAAGCAAGTAAATCAGCGGCAACAGCAACAGCAGCAGCGGCCACAAGATAAATACAACTGTAACAGAATTACTAGAACAACCATAAACAATACTACTACAACAACAAACAGGAGATTAACCACATCAGAAAGAGCAACTAAACACTACAATACTAACAATAAATAAGCAATAGCAACAGCAACTACTACTATAATATAGGACCACGACAACGCATCCCGAATGAGTTCTTAGGTTTATGTATCCTGGTTTAACAATTAATAACAAAGGCCTCCGTCTAGGTAATATGAAACATCAAGCAAGACATTGAAAGAAAATACAAAACAAGTAATAAAAGCATATAGAAAGCAAATGGAGGAAATAACTTTCCTGCCACAGTTACATAAAGAGGATGCTTGAGTGATCCAATGCAGGGAAGAGGTTCTGAGCACACGAGCTCCCTCCAAAGGCAGGAAATGAGGTTCTTTTTATTACAGAAAAGCCGACACGCACGTAGGATGCTCGTTCAGGATAAGTGGTCATCCTATGCGGCGTGGCACATATAGAACCTCCTGTTTGTATTGTCCTTGCTGCTTACAGCGCAGACACTGCGGGGGATACTAACGGCATGGGAAATACAAAACATGCTTTGTTTAAGGTAATTTCGTGAGGTGATAAACCACCCGTGCTTTGGTTGTAGCGGGCGCCACTTTCCAGGTGGCGCGGTTGCAGACATTGTCCTGGGAATGTTTTACAAGTTTCTACCTCCCTTTGTGCTGTCTCGCTTCCTCTACCCGCAACTGCTTCAAAGGGAACGTTGGAGGAATCTAGCAGACATGAACGGAATAATCAGCGAAATGGTACCGACGAAATGCTGCGTGGCACCAATCAGAAAGTAGCAAAACGATATTTCATTGGTTGCAGGTTCTTCAACAAACTAACCAATCGGTTGATTTATTTCGTAATAGAGAAATATTCGAGTCTTTTGAGCACACCAAATTTCAATTTTGTACGTAAGGTAGTTTCTGAATAATCAATAGGTAGCTATAAAATCTATGTATTCTCGAGTCAACCAAAGAGACGCTCCAATCAACAATTTTCTAACGTGTCTAGTTGACGATTTGTTCGTGTGTCTGTCTATAAAATTATATGTATTCCTAGTTCAAAAACAAGTGAGTGTGTTGAAACATCCACTCTATTCTCCACATTTATGCCCTGGTGTTTATTCATGTTCCGAAAGTGAAGCTGCTGCTGAAATTAAGCTCTTTTTATAAACACAGGAATATCCAACAGGTTGTGACATCCAATCTTCACGTTTTTGGAACCTTCACATGAAATCTGACAGATGTTTATTCGTCTCCAGGAGATGACCGTTCTTCTCTCTTTCCCCACGAAAGTTACAACCTCATTAAATCCTAAGTGAAGATATATGTTGCTGACGGGGAATTTTAAAGAAGTTGCCTCAAAGATACCTGAGAAAACATTTTTGTTCTCTTCTTCTCTCGAGTTACGTTAACAAGATTGCACGTTTGATGCGAGCCGCTCGGGTGTATAAGGAACTGTCCAGCGTGGCTCACGGTGTGCGCTTTTTGCGCAATTCGAAACCTACTCAAATCTAAAGATAGCTCCTGTTCTTGTTCATGAAACTTCCTTTTCCATAATATCATTATTTTAGTAAGGCATTTTCCCCCATTTCTTTCCACGTTCCACGAGATTTCTCTTGTAGGGAACAAAACAAAAAACACGTTCTTGTTTTGAAAGGCGAACGATGCTCGAGAATGGAACGTTTTTAAGTGTATTTTGAGCACGCTTCCAAACGTATCTTTTCTCGAACGAAACATGAACACGTTCTTATTTCGACAAGCTCGAGAACTGAACGTTTTTTAAAGTTTCGCCTGAGAGCACTTCGTTCTTCCATGAATCATCTTTTTTCTGGAACAAAACACGAAAGCGTTCGTGTTTTTGAAAAGGCGAACAAACTCCAGAACGGAACGCTTTTGAAAGTTTCGCCTGAGAGCGCTTCGTTCTTCCATGAATCATCTTTTTTCTGGAACAAAACAGAAAGCGTTCGTGTTTTTGAAAAGGCGAACAAACTTCAGAACGGAACGCGTTTGAAAGTTTTGCCTGAGAGCGCTTCGTTCTTCCATGAATCATCTTTTTTCTGGAACAAAACACGAAAGCGTTCGTGTTTTTGAAAAGGCGAAAAAACTCCAGAACGGAACGCTTTTGAAAGTATGGCTTGAGCGCTCTTCTTTGTTCCATGGATTTACTCTTTTCTGGAATGAAACAAGAACTTGTTCTTGTTTTAGAAAGACGTGCAAAGCTCGAGAACGGAACGCTTTTTAAAGCTTCGATTAAGTGCTCCCCATTGTTCCATAAATCTTCTTTTCTCTGGAACAAAACATAATCGCGTTCTTGTTTTGAAAAGACGGATAAAACTCGAGAATGGAGCGCTTTTTAAAATTTATTTTGAACACGTTCCTTTACTATAAATACGAAGAAAGAGATTAACGTACGACTCAACTTTAGTTGTGATTGCCTTTATACATTTATTGTGACGATAGTGACGATGAGGATTGATGACTAGATTAAATTTACAAAAGGACGGCCATATGGAAACACCAATACTCAGACCGGGACTCGATCCCAGGAACTTTCGTGCCCAGATCTCGTCTCCTCGTGGTAGCGATATCCCTTGTAATCAAGAGGTCTCGGTTGGGTTCAATGCGGTACACAAACATAGCATAATGACTCGGAACACAAATTAACCTGTAGGTCTAGTTCAGATGTGAGCCTAAACTATTAAGAAGTTTGCAAACATGTAATGAGGTTATAGACACGTGTCAATCTCTTAGATTACTAGAGGAGCTATCCTTCAACAGAAATGACCACAATTGTCAGGAAGAAACTGGCTTAACTTCAATCCCGTGCCATCACATACCTTTCACGGCTTTCAAGCAGCGTTTCCCTGACTGTCACATGATCAGCGGATGTCTCATTGCCAACTTACATCAGGTTTCCTTGAACTAGAGGGTTCTTAAGACACCTCAATTTCAACGTCTCTTCCACGAATTGCACTCTGGATTGCCTTTTTTGAGATTAACGACTCTAGACTTGTACTGTGTCCTGTCCATGAATGTTTATTATTGTCGTTTCAATTTATCAGCTATCATTCTCATCTTTTCGATTAGCCAAAGTAACAGAAATTCAAACTGAAATAAATTAATCCTAAATGGAAGGCACTTACTTTTTCTTTATTAGGTGACCTTTCATCCATTATCAAAATGCTGGATAGATACGGAAAATCTAGGTCACTACCAACGATCGAATTCATTAAATTTGTCCGTTTTATCCAACCGCAAATATAATATCTGCTTATTTTCTGTACTCAAAATCCATTTTTCCTTACATCTATACTGTGAAGAGATTTAATGATATGACCATTTTTGAAACACTTCAGCATACGGAAACTCTAAGGGCACAATGGCAGCAAGTATTCGCCAAGGGAGATGATTTTCCACCAGGATCTGGATGCGGAGAGGCACCGTCATTCGCTTGTTCTTTGAGATGAAGCTCAGGAAGTGACGTGTTTCTGTGGCCCGGAAGTGATAAGTCATTATCGAACCAACTGAGGCGGAATCTCTTCGCGTTATTCCTACGCGCAAGACGTCGTTCCCTTTTGCTTGCACACGCATAATCGGGTATCTCCAGAACATTCTCGAAAACTGTAGAGCTGCATAATTACCAGTCCCTTGGAAGAGATCAGACGCGACTCTCTGTTGCAGGGAAGACGGCATTTTTAACCTCTGCAAACAACATCAGACAAAGGTAAAGGACATTTTTACCATCTGCAAACAACATCAGACAAAGGTAAATGCCATTTTTACACTCTGCAAGCAACATTAGCAATGGTAAAGGACGCTTTTAATCTCGGCAAACATCAGACAAATGTAAAGGCCATTTTTACAATCTGCAAACAACATCAGACAAAGGTAAAGGTAATTTTTACCCTCTGCAAACAACATTAGCAATGGTAAAGGACACTTTTACCCTCTGCAAACGTCATCAGACAAAGGTAAATATAATTTTTACTCTGCAAACAACATCCGACAAAGGTAAAGGCCATTTTTACCCTCTGCAATAAACATCAGAGAAAGTTAAAGGAAATGACTGAAAATCTTTTTAGATTTTTTCCACTCGTGAACCGCGGTAAAGTCTCCTCATCTCACAAACATATTTCGAACATCAACCATTTACCGATGGGCTGTTGTTTAGTCTCATACATTTTTCGATGATATAAGCACCCAAGAACGTTTGCGGAGAATTCCATCATGCCATTGGTGTTTTGCACGTCCTGGAGCTTAAAGGGCTGTTGCGTCGTAGGGTGTTGTTTAAAATTAGTTACGAAATAATTTTATTCATATATGATTAACTCGAAAAAAACTCTATAATAATAATAGAAAAAGAGGAGCAGCACCAACAATAAGAGCAGATTCAACAAATGTAACAACGACAACAGCAACAACACAGCTGTAACATTAACAACAAAAGCCACAACAAATACAACATAAACAGCAATTACTAGATCTGGCAAGTGTATAAACGCCATCAAAAGGAGCAGCACCATCACCCACAATAACAATGATGCTAATGCTGTAGTAACACTAACAACAGCAAAAGTAACAACAGTAAAGGCAATAACAACAACAGTAGTCAACAGAACATATACAACTACAACAGTACTTTCTAGAATAGGGGCATCAAGTATAACGAACAATTAGAGAAACAGAACCAAAAACAATAACATTTGATGCTGGTACAGCAGTAACAACAATAACAGCAGCAGTGACAACAACAAATACGACTATAACAGTAATTGGCAGAACAATGACATCAACTGGAACAACAGCAACAAGACAAACAGCAGTACCAACAACAATAAGAGCAGATTCTGCTTCGCCAGTAACAATAATAACAGCAACATCAGTAAAAGCAAGTAAATCAGCGGCAACAGCAACAGCAGCAGCGGCCACAAGATAAATACAACTGTAACAGAATTACTAGAACAACCATAAACAATACTACTACAACAACAAACAGGAGATTAACCACATCAGAAAGAGCAACTAAACACTACAATACTAACAATAAATAAGCAATAGCAACAGCAACTACTACTATAATATAGGACCACGACAACGCATCCCGAATGAGTTCTTAGGTTTATGTATCCTGGTTTAACAATTAATAACAAAGGCCTCCGTCTAGGTAATATGAAACATCAAGCAAGACATTGAAAGAAAATACAAAACAAGTAATAAAAGCATATAGAAAGCAAATGGAGGAAATAACTTTCCTGCCACAGTTACATAAAGAGGATGCTTGAGTGATCCAATGCAGGGAAGAGGTTCTGAGCACACGAGCTCCCTCCAAAGGCAGGAAATGAGGTTCTTTTTATTACAGAAAAGCCGACACGCACGTAGGATGCTCGTTCAGGATAAGTGGTCATCCTATGCGGCGTGGCACATATAGAACCTCCTGTTTGTATTGTCCTTGCTGCTTACAGCGCAGACACTGCGGGGGATACTAACGGCATGGGAAATACAAAACATGCTTTGTTTAAGGTAATTTCGTGAGGTGATAAACCACCCGTGCTTTGGTTGTAGCGGGCGCCACTTTCCAGGTGGCGCGGTTGCAGACATTGTCCTGGGAATGTTTTACAAGTTTCTACCTCCCTTTGTGCTGTCTCGCTTCCTCTACCCGCAACTGCTTCAAAGGGAACGTTGGAGGAATCTAGCAGACATGAACGGAATAATCAGCGAAATGGTACCGACGAAATGCTGCGTGGCACCAATCAGAAAGTAGCAAAACGATATTTCATTGGTTGCAGGTTCTTCAACAAACTAACCAATCGGTTGATTTATTTCGTAATAGAGAAATATTCGAGTCTTTTGAGCACACCAAATTTCAATTTTGTACGTAAGGTAGTTTCTGAATAATCAATAGGTAGCTATAAAATCTATGTATTCTCGAGTCAACCAAAGAGACGCTCCAATCAACAATTTTCTAACGTGTCTAGTTGACGATTTGTTCGTGTGTCTGTCTATAAAATTATATGTATTCCTAGTTCAAAAACAAGTGAGTGTGTTGAAACATCCACTCTATTCTCCACATTTATGCCCTGGTGTTTATTCATGTTCCGAAAGTGAAGCTGCTGCTGAAATTAAGCTCTTTTTATAAACACAGGAATATCCAACAGGTTGTGACATCCAATCTTCACGTTTTTGGAACCTTCACATGAAATCTGACAGATGTCGTTCCAATCGTTGTTCAACCGTGACAATTGCTGTATTGATGCAGGAGGGATATACTTTGAGTAATAAGCAGGCAATGTTCGAATATTTTGTTTCCTTTTTACTGTCGCACTTCTTAATTGTCAGACTGTGTATGTTATTTCTATTGGCAGCGATTACAGAAAGTAATCGAAGCTTGAGAATTTATTTTCTTCGTAATCTATTACCTTTTAATCAAGCCTCGCAATCCGGATTCTGGTATCGACTTAGTTAAGTGTCCAGTAAATCTAGTCCTGATTAAAGTACTTGTGCTACACTTGGTTTTATCCGGAAAAGGATTCCTCGAACATTTTTGTTCCTTGTAATGTAATGCTATCTAAACCTTTTATAATTAGTCATCCTTTTGGAATTGGTACGTGCCCTGTGCCCCTCCCGCTGAAGTCGCCAATGTATATATCGATTGTTGCCTTTAAAATGTTTGACTCCAATAGACTGACGGACACACCGATCGAGTACTGTCATGGACACTTCTGGATTGTAACAATACCATTGATTTCAATGGAATCCTTACGCTCCAGAACTGTCCGTGACTGTACTTGGTCGTTTATTCTTACGTTTATTGTCTTTCTCTCCTGTTCGCCTACCCAATGGCTTCCTGTTGCCATCCATATAGTATTCCGGGTTCGAACCTGGAACCTCCGGTCTCGCTGACCATTCCGCTACGTAAGGAGGTAAAAAAGGTAAAGTGTTCCCCTGTGCATAGCACCACGCCATGAAGGCGTATAGGGGGTGTGCCTACGTAAGGAGGCGCCTGTCGAATACCATGGTGGTTAACGCTGTAAACTTATAATTGAGGTTTCGTGTTAGGATAATCGAGATTGAACCTACAGTGAGATCCGCACCACTGGGTAATGTGCCTCCACCGGGGATTGCACCCGGGACCCCTTGATTCCAAGACGACGGCGTTACAACGTTAATCAGAATTGGACCTACAGTTTAAAGTGAGAAATGAACCACTGCGTGACTCCACTGGGAATTTAAGCCCACTGTGTCACCGCTGTGTTATCTGAAAAGTCCTTTCCAATCAAAGGCCCTAGAGTTTGATACCAGGTGGAAGTAATCGCAGTAGTTCGTGTGAGGGTTTTAGCTTTAGGCCAGCTTTACTCCATCTTAAGGGTCTGTGGAGCAACGATAGATTTGATTAATTGGTTGATTTCGTGTTATAAGTCGACTTGATGCACAGTAAGGCTAATCGGGACTGGACCAACAGTTTAAAGTTGGATCCGAACCACTAGGTGCCTCCACCGGGTACTGAACCCGGACCCTTGATTACAAGGCAGCGACGCTACCACTGCGCCATCGGGAAGGCGCATCACGGTAGAGAAGGGGGGAAAGCGAGCGGGCGGAGCCAAGCAGTGCGCGCTGCTGCAAACGGCTGGTAGCTGTAACAGCATTTTCCCCTTTGCGCACTCACTGTATCACACGTTCATTGGTCGAGCCCTCTAGGGACAATACTTGCGCATAGGACATGTTTTCATTCGCTTGCTCCACAGACTCCTGCATCTAGTCCAGTGGCCTTATGTTTTTCCTAAAACGGGCCACATTTACATTTTATGACGGACCGACGGGCCGCACGTACATTGGTGGGCTTTACAAACAACTGCATGTTTTCTGTTGTTCAGTATACATTCACTTAGGCTAATATATTATTTTACTGTGAAAGAAATGTCAGCAGGGGTAACAATTGCAAGGAACTCTGTTACGTTCTGAATTGAGGTTAGTCACAGCAGCGTAACAAATAAGCATAATGAAAGAATGTTGTGTGATATTTGTTACGAAAAACACATTAACCATTCATTCACAATAATGAGAAGACTGCGATTGATCTTTCTTCACTAGCATGTCAATATTTGCCTTGAATTTGATGAGGCTACTAGCAGACAGTTTTGAAGACGTGTGTCGGTCAGTCGATTCTTCAACTTTGATTCCACATTCTTCAGTTTGGAAAAGGGCTCTTCGCAGGCGTAAGTGTTGCCGAATAGAGGGCAATGAATAGGGCATGGTTGTACAGGACAGGAAATTCTCACCCTTTCACATATTTTGAGTTCGCTTGTCCGCATTTTTTCATGTATTATTTTATTTCATTACGGGACCGCTAAAAAGTGCCGTTTAAGGGGGGAAGAAGTGTTTACTGGTACAGTGAATAAGGTGCCTTTTTTTTACGACAAGATAGGCATTAATAAGAAAAGCAACATCAATAATAATATATTACAGCCAACGGGTTGCGAATTGAAGATCACTGGTCTAGTCGATCACCTAACTGTAAAATTTGAATCGCGAGATGCATTTCACTTATGACGATGGGGTGGTTGTGGATTCCTGAAAACAACCACTCTAAAAGCGCCGACAGCAGAGAGAGAGAGCAAGGAATGGCACCTTAGCAAACGGAAACTGGCAGATCGAGAATTGAGGTGCGGGCGGGGGGGGGGGGGGCTAGAGGGTGGGCGGCAAGCATTTTAATCCACCCTACCGGATTTCGGAATTGGAGGGTTTCAACCGTAGCCAACCCTTGTACCCGGGATCATCACTGGTGTTCAATGCACCGTAACTGATGTGGATAGTCGAGAGAGAGGTGGGGGCAGCAACACATCGCTGACGGGATAATATTGCAACCGAAGCGACTTGCGTCTAATCCAACGTCAACACACTATCCCCCACCTCTCCACACTCCCAAAGCTCATCCTGGATTTCGCTGTTTAAGTTTCATCCGGCTGTGACGAGGGGATCGGATCGCATTATTCTACGGAACTGCTTATTCGGGAAACGTTCGGAGAATGTAACGAAGTTGATCTTGCGAATCTCACTCCCCGAGCCGAAGCTGTTTGTCATTTAAATTCGCATGTCGCTCTTTATCTCTCAAATTACACGTCGCCCATCTGGCCTTTTATCTTCACGGTTCACACATTCGCAGCCCCCTTGCTTTTCGCCACATTGGCAATGAGCTGGGCATTAGTGCAATCCGCAAAGTAAACGCTGATGTTTTCCCGCGCGAAAAGAGATGGCGCTGTTATGGAACATACGTTCTCCACAATCAAGCGAATTATATGTTGTGGGCAATCATGTATAAGATCATGAAAATACCCTTAGACAATATGATTGCATTGATTCTTGCTCTATGTAATTCGTCTGTTTGTGAACTCCTTGTACTGTAGCTGCGTATGAAGAATACTCCGATGTAATTGAAGTGCTTATAAGATTAAGATGTCTGTATGTTCTGTGTATGACAGGATATAGTACATGCTGTTTTCAAAAGTAAGTTCTTATGGGAACTAAAAGACGCATCAATGTGATATATTTATTACATTGCACACCGAATGGTGATAGTTTAGAATTGAATATCAAGTTTACCGCTCCTGAGTGTCCGGCGATTACATGTGGGAATTTCCTTGTATAGAGTAAAATGGGCCAAGACTGCGCATTTTTTTGTTCATTATGTTATATTGAAGTTATCAATCTATATTAACATACGGAGAAAGAAACACAGAATGCACTATCCTTTGCCAGCATACAGTAAATTTCCGAAAGCTCAGCAAACAATATTTCAGCAGAAAAAAACTAAAAGCATGACCATGCAAACGCGCAGTCTTACCCGCAGCACGGGGTAAGACTGCGCATCGTACTAACACTTACTAAAGAGAGTCACATTCGTATGAAGGTTCTATAAAAAGGAACAGAAATCACCAAAGAAAGTCTTCTTCAGCAAGGATTCTCTTTTTCATCATCATAACAATAACAGATTTAGATGTCCCATCAAGTAGTTCTGCTTTGATTCTCTCCCGTGGAAAGATGAATGCAGGAGGAATGAAAGTTCCTAACGCGCTCATACGACATAACAGCAGTAATGGTTTGTTCACGTTCTCCGCTAACAACTTTCTTAACCCATCCTTTCCCCTTCATACTTATCAGCTTTGGAGGTTTCGAAGGAACTGTACTGACAACAGATGCATCCATATTAAATACAAGACATGGTTAAAATTTATATCTATCCAATAATTACTGCATATTTGCAAAATATCTGTTCATCTGGAATTTATTGCGCAATCTTACCCCGCGCTGCAATCGGGAACAATGCACGTGATGATGTCGAGCCATTGCACAATGCAATGAGAAAGAATAAAAAGATGGGCTCGGTATTAACACAGCTGCCTATGTGAACCAACATCGTGATTTTTCTCTACATTTACAGTGAAGAAATTCTAAGAAAACTTAGTATCAAAATAAATAGCAAACACCTTAAAATTCTCCTCGCTTTCCTCTCTCAGTACAACGAGCTACCAACATGTCTTCACTAACATCCACGGCTAGCTTGCGGAGTGACGGTGGAACAGTGGTGCCAACCGTGTACGATTTTCACCTGAAAGAAAAGAAAAACGGTTTGCAGTCTTGCCCTTCTCTACTCTCTCTCTCTCTTTCTCTCTCTCTCTCTCTCTCTCTTTCTCTCTCTCTCTCTCTCTCTCTCTCTCTCTCTCTCTATATATATATATATATATATATATATATATATATATATATACACACATACACAAACACACATAAATATATGTTACAAGTTACACAGTTTTTTGAGGAATTTTAGTAATCGTATCTTGCCATTTTTAAATGTCAGTAGCGTAATATAACAACTGCTATCAACATCAACAGTTAAAGTACAATTATTTAACGACAATTATGCTACGCTCCCTTGCATGCTAAATTTAGAAGCACCACTCTTTCTAATTGCACGCGAGGACGTTAATGTTGTGGATGGATTGGTGCATTTATTTGGAAGATGGTAGTCGAGCTAGAAAAAAAATAATTGTGAATCGAGTGGATCTTATTGAGCTTGGAATGGAGGAGAAAGGAACAGGTTCAAAGAGGAGTATATGGAGAGTGAAATAAAATAAATGATTGTTCAAGCAAAGCTAGCTTCTTGTTCCATTATTTATTAATTGTTGCTAATAATATAAATATAGAAGACATATTAATACCAGAAACATAAATGACACATAGCTATGTAAGAAATGAGGCCCCGGCTTAGAGAGCTGGTGGAAGTACATAGTGGATCGGATCCAACTTCAAATTGTAGACCAAGTTCAGGTTAATCCTATATCTGTGCATAATGCGGACTTAAAATTGAAACTCACAAACTCGTGAAGCACAAGTAAGTATTCATATATTTATGTTATTACAATTAATGATCATTGTTTCTGTATAATTTGTTTGAAAGAAAATTTCCAGCAGTATAAACTGTGAAAGTAATTTACAGTGCCCGTAACTTTTTAAAAGCAACTTTTCGATCGCTGGCCATTACAGATTCTTAGTTTAGGCGTTTTGTAGAGATGATGTTATCAGCACCATGCTCAGGCTACTTCGCCCCAACCAGGAATACCCCGAGGCACCCATTTCGTTATTTCAGGCTGGATGAACCACAGAGCCGCTCGAGGAATCGAACGCGGCTCTTCCGCTTGACATTCAGACTGTTTAACAAGGAAAAATCCCTAAGTGGAACTTTCCATATGATTTTCATATCAATTTGACTCATCATCTACTTTATCATTCAAGACAGACAAGCGCAAGCATCCGTGCCTTACTAGGGATTCGAACCGGGGACCCCAGGCGTCGTTACGCGCTGTGCTAACCACTCCGCCACGGAGGTCTACACCGAGTGAACCAACGCGGCTTACTTGAGGTGGAGAATTCATCATTGATTCATATAACTTGGAAATGTTGCTCAAAATATTGGTTCAGTTTCTTTCTATACGATATCATGTTTCCTGTCATCAACGGCGCTCCCTTCGGGGTAGATGGGGCCTTGAGGGACTACCTTGTCGTAATATTCAGAAGCTTCTTCTTTTTTATCCTCTGTCTTCAAATGGCGAAGTAATTGGGTCTTTAACGAAGACAAAATGAGAAATGCGAACGAAAGAAGATGTTTATCAAGAGGGAAGGAGGAAAAAAAGAAAATATTTTTTTCTCGTTTCACAGAACCCACGGAAACTACAAAAGAGAAAAGTTCTGTTACAAAGAGACTGGAAGGGGGGACATAAAAAAGAAAACCTTCTCCAATATTTTGTTGTTTGTGTTTGCAGAGTGAGCTTTTCTCTTTTGTCGTGAAAATGTTGTATCTCTTTCCAAAGGTGTCTAATTTTAGATCCGCCAAGATGCTATTTAATGTTCAGTACCCAGACATCGTCGTGTGTTCGATTCCTGGATACATTGGATACATGCTTGTATCCGCCAGTACCTTTCATTATTAATTCTCCCCTAACGTGTTTATTCATATTTAGTTACTTAAAGTCACTTCTCCACATATTAATACCAGCGGAGCGAACCACTACACCTTTTCCCTACACGCAATCCGGTTCCCTCTCACGTGTTCATTGGTCACTACTTGCGTTCTCCCGCTCCAGAGATTCCCTGGACAGAGTATAGCGAAGAGTAGAAGAAAAACGAAATAAAATGAACTAAATCAATCAGTACCAAAGATCAAACACTACCTATGGCGCTCATTTGAAAGTTCAGTCAACGTTGAACTGTCACTGTCTATAAACATCGTAGCAAAGGATGTTTGTGCGTAAGGCTGGAACATCATATTGATTTTCGGGGAAAATAGACAAAGCAGAGAATCACTCAAGATCTAGATGACTGCTAGAAGAAGGCATTAAGAATAAACCTCAAAGGATTATGGAACGCACGCATAACGGTTAACTTTGTATCGAAAGATAATGACTGAGACATCTCCAGCATTTGGAACCGAGTGGAGGAAATTCTCAGTCGAAAGGAACTGTAGAAAGAAGCCTGGAGTCACAGGCTCTGAGCGAAAATCGTTCTCGAGCCCACATCTCATTTTTTGTGTACCAAGCGTCACTCTTTGACTTCCCGCTCTCTCCCTTTCACTGTTTCTCTCCTCTCCTCCTCTGTCGCTTTCTCTCGGAGCGTTCTCTCTTTGTACAAGATTTTTGACAGAGATTGGACGGCGGGGAAAGAAGATTAAATTTCAGAAGATTTCCTTTGCCAGGTGGCGGAGTGAATTACTGCATAAGATCTGATAAGAACCGAGCTATTTATGAGGAGGGGCATTCGCCGATTTGTGCACATCTATCCCTTACTCCTCTTCATTGCGATGAGTTTTAACTACCCGAGTGAAGGTATCGACGGCTTTACTTCGAAACGATTTTAGGAGGAAGGAGGACGAGAATCAACTAATTCGTACCGGCTATATCTAACACATTTGTCACTAGAATTTCTTAGATAACCGCACATGTTAGATTTGAACTTTACTTATACCATTCCGAAAATTCAAAATCCATTTTAAAAAAGGTAAAGTGCTCCCCTGTGCATAGCACCACGCCATGAAGGCGTATAGGGGGTGTGGGGGTAACGCCCCACACTTTCTTCATCCGGTCGTGAGTGGCGGTGATGTGATCAGCATCACGCCCCTGACCGCCTTTACCCCCCAGGGTTTCCCCCAGGTACCCATGTTATTCGACGCTGGGTGGGCGCCGGGGCCGCTTCCATCGTTAGAAAAGTTCCCGGATTTGAACCGGCCGGGGATCGAACCCGGGACCTTTACTTGAAAAAAAAATCAAACATGAAGATAAGTGAGTAATAATAGTCATTTCAATTATCCAATAATAAGTAGGAGAGTAGTGTAGTCAGATGTTACTATATCAGCAGGCTGTAGCAATTTGTCCATTGTTACTTTAGATCGTTTTTATTCTATATCCTGTAATCAATGGAAATTGTTCTAATGCTGCTTTATACTTATTGAGTTTGTTATTTCAATTCTTGTCTCTCACGTCGAAGAAAACATACTGAATGAATTTGTTGAAGGAGAATTTGCTATAAAACCTGAAAATTATTATTATTGACCCAGTCACTAATAGAGCACCATTTTCATATGGTGTCATGTATTGACAGATAATTTTGAAGCCATCATTTTGTAAAACCGATAATGAGCGGTTTTATTCTACATCAGTGATACGTTTTTCCTTACAGTTCATTTACACTATATCTCGGATGTTTTGTGCTGTAAAGGACATCAAAATGAAGTCAGTGCAAGTATAATTATAATCAATTTCTGTTACTGATACTCGTATGTTTAAAACGAATGGAAATAATCTCGGGAATTTCCATTCTCAAGCAAGAACTTTGATAACAATCTTCTTAAAAACATGAAAAAGATTTTAAAAATTAATAACTTAAGATAACCTTGTAGCTAATGATCATTCTCGAATTATTTATTTTCTCCTTTGTAAAGTTATTCTCTGGTTTATTCTTCATGTAATCTATGCCATCTATGAATTGTATTTCTATGTATGTGCTTTGCACTTTAATTTGTTCTTTGTGATATAACGTTACTGTCCCTTCCGTTTTTGAGTGGAGCACATGCCCTCCACATGCAGTCCCATTTATTTCTTATTTAACCTTTAAGAACTTGCAAGATGAATATCCAAGAAACAGAATATACAATCCTGCTTTTTCAAGTTCCGAGACGCACTATATTGTGCCGGTTTCGAATGTCTGTGGATAGATGCCACCACCTGTCGATTCTTGTTATGGTGGACGGTTTTGAGCCAAAATCTAGGGACCTCTAATTCACACTGACTCATATTGCACCTTTCTCCCTTAAGTAAAGTCGATGGTAAGTACACTAGTGTGGAAGTTGCACAGCACACTTTTCATACGTTTTGTTTTATGCAATGCGAGATTCTAGAATAAAAAAGAATATCGGCAACTGAACTGAAGACAGTGTCTGTTCCAGCATTGATATAATTCTTTCCCTTAGAAATAAACAAGATGTAAAGGAAAACAGAATTAAAATAGTCACGAGTACACTGCTTAGTGCCGCATTTGCTACATCTTCAGAGAGAATTTACTGAAATCAGTACGTTTTCTTCATGCTCAACTGACTACGTGAATTGATTTTCTTGGCAGATCTTTGGTCTTCAGACTGGACCAAGTAACTTAAAAACATGACGTGAGAACTTCTTTAATATTAATCTTGTGTTCGATGAGAAGTAAAACGAGCCCTTCAAAAGAATATCTTATTCATTTTTGGCTTTACTAACCTGAAGAGTGCTTTTTACGAAGTTGCATAGTCAGTGAACGGAAACAGACTTTTGAGAGACAAAAACAAGAAAGGTTTTCTACAAAAATTCCTTTTCCTAATTAATAAATCTATCCAAATTTTTACATTGTGTAGAGCTTATCAAGGCGAAAAACTTATCTTAACCACGTTTTGTTCGTTCAGACCCCGTTTCGATCTTAGGAAAGTTAGTTATGGTTGAACGAAGATACTTTATGCTTAATATTAATAATTACCATGCCCAAAAATGAGAGCCTATGGCGTAGTGGTAACGTCGTCGCCTTGTAGTCAAGGAGTCCCCGGCCTGCTCCCGTGGTGCTACTACGCCAGGGGTCCCGCGTTCCAATCCCGGCCTGGGCATGGATGTTTGTGAGTGTCCATTCATCCATTTCATCGTATCATGACTCATCCCCATCTTCTCAAATTACCCAAAAGTTGCACAAAAAGCGAAGTAAAGCAAATCAATCAAGGAGTCCCGGGTTCGATACCCGGTAGGATGGACACAGTGGTTTGGATTCAACTTTAAACTGTAGGTCCAGTACCGATTAGCCTTTCTGTGCACAAAATGGACTTAAATACACCAAATCAATCAATCAATCAATAAGAGCCGAGCTTCACCCAGGGAATAAAGGCGACCAAGGAGTCGCATCATCTCCGCTATAGCCTAGATAAAGACGTGTGGCGTCGTCGCCTTGTAATGAAGGGGTCCTGAGTTCGATACCCGGTGGAGGCACATGGCACAGTGGTTCGGATCCCACTTTAAACTGTGGGTGCAGTCCGATTAGGTGTGGATGCCTACCTTCATAATCCCTATGAGCCTTCATGGCACAGTACAAAAACAGATGAACATTTCTTCTATAGTACAACATACAGCTTGTATGCTTAAAAGTGATATAAGCCGTAGTAAGGCAATGCTGTTACAATTCCGACTTCTATGGATAAACCACATCCCTTCTGGAACTCTACGTTCTTTCATATGAATCTCTGGACGAAGTCAGAGAAAACAAGTCATATGCGCAAGTTTTGTCTCGAGAGGGTTCGCCCAAGAAAGTAAAGGCCGAATCGCACGGAACTGGATTTCCAGTAGGAATGCGCTGAACTGGCTATCTGGATGGAAATATTGGCCGCCCGGCTGGCTGCTTGACTGGTTTTGAAGAATAGTCCATGTTCTAATTGCAACTGTCTTTCCTCGACTGGATTCTGTAGAACAGCCAATCAAAGCGACGTTTGGCAATGTGAAGATAATCTGTGAGTTTTCTGAAGAAAAGTTTTTTTGTCTTCTCGATGATGTGTATTCGTGTTCACTTCATTAATATTTAGGTATTTATGTGACAAATAAGATTAGCCGATATTTTGTATGAATGAATCCTGCGAATCTCATGTATGAATATGGATGCCAGAGTTCATTGAAAAGCTTGTTCGGTACGTATTGATTACTATTATTTTCTTTCGAGACAATTTCTAGTCCATACTTTCCTTTCTTAATTTTTAATAACAGCAGTAATTCTCCTGCAACATTCTTCAAATCGCTCATCCATCTTTTAGATTGTTTGCTCTGCGCAATGTTTCATGGGAACAAAAGTCTACCGACAAGTACGCGGTAACAAATATCGTGTGAGGCGAAAACTAGCAAATGGGTAGCCAGTCCAGCACCAACTAGGGCATTCTCTACTGGAAATACAGTTTCGTGTGATTCAGCCTGAAGTACATAGAGGGGGAAACGCGGCTGCAGCTACCAACAGCGCGCACTGCTTTGCTCCGCCCACTCACCTTCTCCTCTACTCTACCATTGTGCGCGACTTTGCTCCACAGACCTCCATCAAGTGGTAGAACAACCTGCCCACATTCCGTCTTCAACTTTCAAAGGAAACTAGTAGACGTAGAAACTTGAAGCGCAGCCGCTTCCTTTCACCTGTTCCATATGAAACAGAATTACAAATTCACAACGGAAATTGGATGAGGAAACATTTCATAAGAATTCGCATTTCAAACAAGGAAATGAGGAAAATAATATGGAATACTGGCGAAAAGCGTTTCCGTGTTTTCCTCGGGGCAAGAAATTTTCATCTCCGAGAAAGGCAACTTCGTGCGTGCGCGCGTTTTTACGTTGCGGAGGATTCTGCTCTGTCGCTTTTCGTAGGGAAGACTTTGTGACGTTAAGAGGGAAGGGAAATAATATGCTTAACAACATTCGTAATGCAAATTTCCTTTCGTTGCGCAAAAATTGCGTCAGAAGAGAAAGCTGCGTGAGGGTGTGTTGCGAAATGAGCGCTTTGCGACTGAAGAATGAAAATATTTGCATGTACGAGGTGCATTCGTAAAATACGATTTGGTATTATGGGTAAACCTCATTACATTACGTGCAGTTGAAACAGCATCTGAAGCGCTTATTCGGTTGATTGATTTCACTTATTTTGCTTCGGTTTTCTGCCACTTTTGATTAATTGCGAAGATGAGGATGAGTGATGATAAGATCAAATTGATGAAAGGACACTTCCAGACGAATCCATGCGCAAGCTGAGTGTTGAATCCCCAAAGCTCGATGGCGAGATCGCAAATTTACTAATTACCTTTTCCAGATCACCAAGGCAAACCATTATCCTACTGTTTAACTGTGTTATCTATTTTATCACATCATAATTAGACTGATGATTTACTTAGGATTGCATCTTCTTACTGAAAAATAAACATTTAAAAGTAATTGTCTTACGTAATTTGACAAAAATGTAAGTAAATTATACTATATTTATATTGCATATTTTTGCCATAAATGAACATTTTGCATATAAAGTGCATATTTTGGGATATTTGCTACTGCGCAGTCGGGTTTGGTCAGGGTTCACCAGCAAAGATACAGCTTGTTAACTCTAACGCCTAAGATTATACCGACGTACCGGTATTTGTAAAGTACATTGACCTGCATTGTAATCCGTTCAGTTGCCATTGTATTCTCTTACAGATGAATGCTGGAGCGATATCTTCAGCGAAGATGCTTCTTCCATCTTAACCTAAACCCACGAAGCGACATTAATCAAGTCAGCCAATCATCTTTCGTTCTCTTTTCACTTGCGTGTCACTTCTGCCGATTGATTGGATTATATATCCTTACTACCTTTGGAAAGTTTATTTTGGGTTGCCGAGTTGGAGATGCTCATTCTCCAAGACCGAAATCAACAGAGAAAATATTGCATATCTTCGAGTTGATTTTTTCCCGCCTCATGTTTCCCCGCACGAGAACATGTCCTCGGTGAAGTTACTCAGGCAGCTTGTCAGTGTCTGTCCCATTACGCAGCTTAACTTCAAAGAACGAAACTGCATGTTTCAGTCTTTGTGAAGAGACAGAACTGAAATTCCCTTGACAACTCTTCTCCCTCCCTTTTCCTTTTTTTTCTGGCAGGCGACTTCGTGGAATTCTCTTGCATCATTCCGCCCAAACGGAGACATCTGATTTGATCCGCTTAGAGTCAAGCCCCTCCCCCCCCTTTGCCCCTCTCCGCTCTTGCCTCTCTCTCGGATGTGTCGTCCTTTTGTCCTTCTCCATTGTAAACTGCTAAGCTTCCTCATCTCTCTCGATTACGATCCAATCAGTGAACTTTTCCAATCTGATTACCATCTGTTTTTAGCTTCTTTCTTTACATTGAGTCTGGGCGGTGAAGTTAAAATGAATAGGGGCATTTAGAGTGAATATTTTTGTTTTTGCTTATAGTTTGTTGAATGGGATTTTCACTTGAAGCCATCGGATTCCATTCACAGAGATTCAAAGGTGGGTGAATGCATAGATGTACAGAGAGAGAGAATGCGTTTGGTGCTCATTCATTTGACGGTTGAAGCTGATCAGGTTGTCCAAGCAACGCCGCGGTTTGATTATCTCTTTCTGTGTATTTCAAAATGAAAAAAAAGATAGTCGTTGAAGCTAATCATTGACAACTACCACATGACCAACAACAACAGAGGAAACATATGTTTGAGTTTTCAGTTGCACATTTCCTGTCGTTGAAGTTCACTTCATGCACAGATAGGCTAATCGAGATTGAGCCTACAGTTTAAAGTATAATCCCAACGACTACGTGCCTCCACCGGGTGTTGAACCTGAGACTAGTTGATTACAAGGCAACGACGTTACCAGAGGGGCCACAAATGTATGTGCTTACTAGCAAGAGAACGTAACCGACCTCCGTGGTGGTGTGGTTATCGCATCGCATTACGATGCCAGGGTTCAGAGTTCGAATCCCGTCCTGAGCATGGATGTTCTTTGTGAGTCTCCCTTCGTCATCTTCATCATATCTTCACTCATCCTCATCTTCAGGTTTAGCGACGGAGAAGCGAAGTAAAATAAACCAACCAATCAATCAATCAATCAAGACACGTCTGGACAGACCACAACCACTCAAGGGTATTATACAATGCTTTGATACTTGAGGTTTAAAGTGAATTTATTTATTTATTTTGGTGATATCTATAGCACCTAGGCTTATGTGTAGCACAGGTCAATGACACAGCAACAATGCAGACGTATATAACTGCATGCATATCTTTGACATCGCTAAAAATGTTATTTATCCTGAGAGTCTAAAATACTTTGATCTCTTCCCCCCCCTCTCTCTCTCTCTCTCTCTCTTTCTCTATCTGTGTGTGTGTGTGTGTGTGTGTGTCCTTTACTTATTATTAAACATAACAAATCTGTGGCTCAAGAGCCCCATGAGGAGCAGAGCCTGCCATCCTCTTTTTCATTTGGTAACATGGGCAGTGCGTCGAGTCCCATGTTTTGTACCTTTCAAGACCAGAAATCTTATCTGCACACTTGTCAGTTCAATTTGTAAGACTCAGTGCATTTTGAGCCCATACTATCGCTGCGTATTAAACACGTTATACGGCTTCGCTCAAAGGCAATACGACACAAGTGCTTCAAAGTTTCTAGCTCTATTTTCATCTCAGCAGAAGCTAAACAGAATTGGTGATACTGGAGGTTAAAGTCGGTCGGGATGTAGTGCTGATCTTTCAACCTCTGCTATAGCCACTTTTCTTTTATTTCCCTCTTATTTTACGTCATTTTCCACCTCTTAGGTTAATCGCGACGGTTCAAATAAATTATGGTATGGATAAACACAATGATCCATCCATGATTAACCAGCGCTTCAACCTCGGACCTCTAATTTCGCAGTGTGTTATTCTTACCACTACTCCACAGAGGCCTGCATGCTTCTATCGATAATGTGTGGAACCATACCTCCACACTTCATACTCATCTTTATGGCACGATGCAAATTCACAGGGGAGCGTCTCTACATCTCAATACTTTAGTAGTAAGTAATCGGTACTTACTTGCCGTTTAGTAATTAAGTAGTTGCCGGTTCCACTTAACCGTAGGAGCACATATACACCTGCTGCTTGAAGGAGGCAACTCGAAATGCGTAACGATCCTCGTGTACCTTTCTAGGTAGATCATCGCTGTGGGTTTTTCGTTTCACACCACTTCTGCAGAATTAACGAGGCACGCTGCACAGTTTTCTGACCCACATTTCCTTCACGGTCTAGTGTGCCTGAGGTTTGGTGGCATGCGTGAAGGTGATAACTGTTTTATAACGTAATTGGGCCACGGTACTACGTGACACCTCCTGGTATATCAAATTAAATTCCAATTAGCATCATTAAAAAACCGCCGAGTTGAAATCTGGTTGAAATTTTGAGCGGAATTTTCATTCATATGTTCTGTTTGTGAATAGCCGATTATGACCAACCAATGCATGGTATGTGCTATACCATGTCTCTGTGGAGGAAGTTCGCGCATACCAGTAGGAAAGGGGAAAAAGCGAGTGGACAGAGCAAGGCAATTCAAAGTGCTGGTAGCTTCAGCCGCTTTTCCCCCCTCCTTGCATTCACTTCCACTCTCGCGTGTTCATTGGTCGAACTGTCCGGAGTTACTACTTCAGCAGAGGACTTGTTCTCGTTCACTAGCTCCAGAGCTTCCCGGGACAGAGTATAAGGTCCTACTATTTCAGCATAGCAGTTACGTTGATTGATATGGCTATATTCCTACGCGCAGCTGCCATTCGAACAGCCAATAGGACTTCTCACAAGTCATGTGTATTTGTTTGCATTGACTTCGTTCTTACAATGGACAGAGAATAGTGTAGTTAATTGAATTGAAATCTGTTAGAGAGACACAGAGCTGTAGAGATAAGAGCTGTGCGCATTCTCGATCTCAATTATGGTGGAGGCGATGTGATCAGCACCACTCTCCATTAGCTCTTATCACAGCGGTATCTTCAGATTCTCGTGTGACACTGTGTGAACTTCAGGGACGATGCTTATGTAGGATCATCAACGGAAAAAAGTCATATTTGAGATCGATCCCATGTCTCCTACTTTGCAGGCAGACTCCCTACTCCACATTAGAGATGAAAGGCAGATCATCAGGCATATAGAAAAAGGGAGAGAAATTTCTTAAGAAAACGACGAATAGCCAAAATACATTATGCATTTCATCTCATACAGCAAACAAATGTTCAGGAGATATCCAATGGACGTCTTTTGTATATTGGTGCTCAACTTACGGATATCCAAAAGACATTCAGGAATATCCTGTAGGCATATATTGGATATGCCATGGATATCCATATGTCCTTCCAGGGGACATTCATAGATATCCAGAAAGCATATGTGTTGGAGATTCTATATATCATTTTTAGATATGCTTTGGACATTGTATGAGTTATTTTTGTACATATTTAGGATATTATATGTATTACTTTTGGATATGTTTCGGGCACAAGTGTGGCTTCGTTCACGTGAACGGTTCGATTTCTACATGTCTTTATTAGATTGTGGAGCCGCGGTGGTCTAGTCGGTAAGGCGTCTGACTGCCACGCGGGAGTCCTGGGTTTGATCCCCGGATGAACTAAGGTAGGAATTTCCCCGGCCTTTCGTCGCATAAAGCGGCTCTGGGGTTCACCCAACCTCAACTGGGTACCTCGGGCAACCCTGGGGAGTAAAGGCGTCCGGAGTGTGTTGCTGATCACATCAACTTCAATATGGCCAAAATTGATAGAATGTGGGGGTCCTACCTCCACATTCCCCTATATATGCCTCATTGCAGTGGGAACTTTACTAACTACTTAATTTATTAGATTGTGGATAAGGATACATTCTAAACTAAAATTCGACGCACTCTGAACATTATGCTGATATTTTCACATATGTTTTCTAGGGGAAAAGAACATTCCTGGACTAGATTTCGTGCACACGTACAAAACAGGTATCCCCATTTACGTCTAATGGATCCATAATATGCATGGATGTGATCTGGGAATTGTGTATATCCTATGGGTATATCTTCGAGATTTGTACTCTGTGTAGCTCCAGCGCTATTTGAGTTCCCTATATCACCTCAGTTGTTAGCATATGCAGATGATGTAGACTTATTAGGGGATGATACAAATACAATTAAGAATAATGCTAAAATATTTTTCAAAGCAGCTAAAGAGATAGCTTTGGAAGTTAGCATAGATATAACTAAATATATGCTTACAGGCCGAAACCAAGTGTTAGGTAATAATCAAAATCTAATTATTGATAACAACTCGTTTGAACCAGTTTCCAAATTCAAGTACTTAGGAATAATACTAACAAATGAAAATGATATTAAGGAGGAAATAAAAAAGCAGGCTTAATTCAGGAAATGCATGTGACTTTTCTCTTCATAAACTTTTGTCTTCTCGTTTAATATCTAAGAAATTAAAAGTTAAAATATACAAAACAGTAAATTTCCCTGTATAATTATATGCATGTGAAACTTGGTCCCTTACATAGAACGAGGAACATAAATTGAGAGTATTTGAAAATAAGATCCTTGGACCTAAAAGGGATGAGGAGACAGGTGAGTGGAGAAGGTTACATAATTTAGAACTACATAATTTGAATTCATGTCCAGAGATATTATTAGAATGATTAAATCAGGAAGATTTAGGTGGGCAGGCCATGTGGCACGAATAGGAGAGGAAAGAAGAGTTTACAGAATTCTTGTTGCGAAACCTGATGGTAAGAGACCTATAGGAAGGCCAAGACGAAGATGGAGGGACAACGTTGAGATGGACCTAAGGGAAATCGGTAGGGATGGAAAAGAGTATATAGAACTTGCTCAAGATAGGGAAAGATGGAAGGCCTGTGTTGCTGCAGCCATGAACCTCCGGGTTTAAGAAGGCTAGAGAGTTAGTTAGTTAGTTAATATCACCTCATTGTTCTTGGATTAGTAGACTTGTTATTAGTGATTTCTCCAGAGGAGGACAGGGAGAGAGAGGGCTGCAAACTAGATAAATAAAATGAATTATGTTTTAACTCAAAATCGCATTTTTGTGTGGGAATTAGTGGTGTATTAAATATGGCTACCCTCTAGAATATATTACCGCCTCCAACCTCGGTATTAATAACTTCTCCTTGCATTTTTGCAGTTTCAGTGGCTCGGCTTGTCATAGACACAGGTTCCAATCTTGGTCGTGTCACATTTCTGAGTCAATTTCTGCGATTGTGCATGTGCAATATGCTAATCCAGTTCCACTCTGGAAGAAACAAGAAAAGAAAAGATGCAGCGCCTTACAGTAGCTGAAAATTTGCAAGTGCATCGAAGCAGAGTAGAATGTCAAGGCTTTTGTTGTTCGGGTATGCAAGTTGAAGATTTCTCAACTTATTCCGGCAGACTTTCTATTCGCTTCAGAGCCACTCGCGCCGAACAATCCAGACTCATAAAACACGAGGGAGCCATATCAGACATTCTTATCGTTGTGTTTCACTAAAGTCTTATTGCCCGAGAGATAGCTTACCCCCTTTTCTCCTTTTTTGGGGCACAGCATCCGACTCGCCAGATGAGAGCATCCCAACTGGTAAACGAAACCCATAAAGTTAGAGATAGTTCTCTGCACTTTGCAACCATGATCATTTTGTTCTGTTATGTAGTACAAGGCACTAAACGTTTTCCTTTTTGTGATTGTTTACATGCTAGTGTGGGTGTGGTTGTCTTGCTACTTGTATTTTAAGCCAAGTATCTGATTGGGGAAATACAGAATAGGGTGCCTCTGATCTGATGACGTTTTTACAATTGTGTGCAACAGCCAATGACGGAGTGGTTTGCGTAACGTGTTACGAAACCACAGGTTACGAATCTGTATATCATGGTTTTTCGTGCCGGAGTAATTTCCTCTACTCCTCCCCGTCGTGGGCCTCCCCGATGGTAGCGTTGTCGCCTTGTAATCAAGGGGTCCCGGGTTCGATACCCGCTGGAGGCACATAGTGGTTCGGATCTTACTTTAAACTGTAGGTCCAGTCCCGATTAGCCTTACTGTGCATAAAGTGGACTTAACACCAGCTCAAACCAAACTCATCCTCGTCGTTGCGATTAAACCAAGAAGTGTCTCCGATGAAGAATTTCATTCGGATATGTTGAAAGGTGGATACAATACAGGGTTAGTCTTAATGAAATAGACACTTTCAAAGTTTTTGAGAGAGAAGGGTTTTAATAATAGGGCTGAAGTACTTACATGGTTTGAAGAGTACGTCTTGAAGTTTACATTGGTAAGTTACAAGTGTTTATGTGGTCCACTTCTCCCCAAACGCGACTTTTCCCCTTGCACAGTCAACAAGTTTCCTCAAACGTCTTGCTCCAATCGTAGATTGCCTTGTGGGTGGTTCTTTACTATACCGTGTTCTAAAAGACGCTGCACGATAGTAACAGAATTTGTTTTTTCAAATTCAATCACGCAGAAAGCCTTCTCCACCTGGCTAGCGGCCATGCTGCTCGACTTACGTCAAGAGTGTTCACGTGATGCTGACATCACCAAGACAAACGAAAAACGAAGGTCGTAAACTTGAAGGCTTTTTCTGTACAACAGTATGCTCTCTGATGTAACAAACAAATTTCAATTTAGAAAGTGTTTAAATTGTAAATTTCCTTTAGGCTAACCCTGTATTTTCTCAGGCCTGCCAAAATGTTTTTCTGTGTTACATTTCTTTCTATCATTCTTCCTTCCCCTAATTGCTATTTTTCTTTATTTTACTTTGTTTCTCTAACAATTTCTTCTGTCTTATTTTTCTCTAGCTACATCTCTCTTTGTTCCTTCGTTCTTTATTTCTTTCTCCCTTCCACAGTTTCTAAACTCAGTTTCCCTACTCTTTCACTCTACTCTTCTTTCTTTCCACCATTTTATAATCTTATTTTCTCTTTCTTTCTTTCTCTTGCTATTTACTTAATCTCATTCTTTCTCTCTTTTACGTTCTTCCTCTTCCTCTCTTTCCTTTTCAATGTGCATGTGCCACACTCTTGCTATATAGGTGGGCTAACGCTATTGGTAGGATTTTGACCCCTGGTACTCCTTCAGACCACAAGAAACAGACCACTGCTTGCTGTTCTTCTTTGGTGCGGCTAGAGAGGGGCACGCAAACAAGAAAATGAAATGAGTGAAGTTAAACTATGCGCTAAATCAACGAGAAATGCTCATCCTATTGTCAACGCTCTCAGAACGCAGTACGACCAACCTAAAGAAAATTACAACAAAATTGCGCATAATTATCGACTGGCGCTAAAACACTCCCCTTCACTCTATTTTGCTGCATTAAATTCTGAGCCAATCTATTAAAGGTGTTGTTTCATCTATAATTTCATTACAGTGTGCATATATTCATAGCTATAAGTACGCTGGGAGTTTCTCTTCGCTGTTCTTAACGCAGAGTTTCAGGCCTACGCATCATGAAGGAGATAAATTTATCAATTCGCTGTGTGTCGATAGGCGCAGCCACACGTTAGCCTTGGCTAACAAATTGAAAGCTCCAAAGAGGATCATCGGATCAGAGCTAGGCTACGTCAAAGCCTGACGAAGAGTCAACAGAATGGAAGAGGTGGGGAGGGCGTCTGTGGGCGAGATTAGTTCTCAAGTACAGACCGCCAAAGGTCACATATTCGAGGCCCCGTGATGTTAAGAGGGGACAGGGTCGTTGTAAAAAATTGATGCGGTGAAAGTAGAGAAAGTGGACGGACGTGTTGACTTTCGCTTGCTTTCCTCGCTCTTGATTAAAGGCCTTAGAGGGACGATGGTGTTTTTAGAAACGTTTTATTTTTTTATCCTCTTGCTGAGAACAGAAAAAAAAAAACTGTCTTCTTTCTTTATGTTTGAAGTGTGCAGTGCAAATATAAAAGTGCGAAATGCTTTTGGATCATTTATCAGATTATTTAGCTTGTCTGCTAATCATGTTCATCATTTGGAGACTGTGTGTGATTTTGTAAAGTACACTACTGATACGAGCCCAGCCTAGTTCACTACACTTTTCAACACCAGGGGTCGTGCAGGTAAATTTCATGTCAGGCTTGTGTTGAACCAAATAGATGTTGTACGCATGAAAAGCGGTGTTGGCTTTAGACGTTCATTATATTGATTAACACTACCACGTGTTTATACACCACACACTACATCGCTCCTGAAAGCAGTGTAAACAGTGCTGGCACTAGATACACTACGTGACACGACTCGGTGTTGCACTTTGTAACCAATTAGACGCGTGGAGTGCAAGGAGAGCCAAAAAGTGCAGAGAACTGCAACTTTCACCATGAAAAAACTGCAACATCTTCTACTGGCAGCATTCTAATAACAACTACTATGTCTGCTTCATCACAAGCACCACAATCCTTACAACTGCTACAACCATTACATTCATCTATCACAACCACCACAAACAAGTACAACTGCTACTACCACTGCCATCTACTATCAGAACCATAACTCCTAATACCACTATCAGATACTATCTCATGCTACGGTCCTCGTAGCGCTGCACTTCGCTGGTACAACTTACCTTAATAACTCAGCAGAACATGATAACATCATCCCAGGGCTCCGGCTGAAATACTAAGTTCCTTCCCCTTTTATCCATTTGTGAAGTCCATTGGGGTCCATGTGGTTGTTCACCCGATTCTGGCATTCCACAAGTATTAACTTTTAAAATGAAAAACCGCAATATGTTCTAACTAGAATTTATTAGAATCACTCACTCACGTATATCGCGTAATATAAAATAAAAATAAAACAGTTTCGACCGTTTACAACGAGAGATGCGTAAGCCTAATTTCCCGCTACGCGAACACCTCTTGCTTCTGAAAATCTCACCGAAACTGCTAACGGCTCTCAGGAAAACGGTTACTCCTCTCCACTGATTCAGTGGTACCAGTTACTATAAATTTTCAACACCAGAAAGTGGATAAAAATAATGTATATGTTTGAACAGTAATATATTTTGATAATTCATGGCAACAATGAAAACGGCAACACGTGATCTTCTACTCCACAAAATTTTAAACAAATAAATAATGACTTTCGAAATAATGAGAGGAAAGAATGGCGTCTGCCAAAAACATGGAACTACGAATAAATATAAGAAATTTAGCTAAAAAATAATAGCTTCGGTTTCACTAAACTGATTGAAATGAAGCTTACGCAATCTTTAGAACATTTAAAAGCAAATCAAATTATTGACGTTGTGTATATAAACCTTGCTTAAACTTCCCGCTACTTATACTTCTAGATATATCGGCATATATAACGATTATAAAGGCGGCCATATTGGGAAATTTGGTTGAAGACATTAATATAATATTTATAAACATATATATGAATTATTAACTGTAAAATAAGTGAAACTATACTAAACTACAATAAACATGAGATAATATACATTCGTTAAATAATAATATAACACAACGAAGTTATGGGCAACTCGGGGTCATTACACTCAACCATTACAACTGGAACTTCTAATACCATATCTACCTACTATCACAATTATAACTGCTATATCTATTGCCACCCATTTTCACAACGTTAAAAATACGTATTACCAATTCAATTAGTTCTACAACCATTACCAAAACAATAGCAACTTCTGCCAGTTTAACCATCATTGGACTCTACTGCTGCTGCAGCATTAACTACTACCACATTTTTATCAACAAAATAACTGTTACTACTGCTACAGTAGTTAGCTCTCTTTACCATACCCATATGGTTACTGCATTTACGCCACTTCTACACTTCTTTAGGTTATTCGCGACGATGATCATGAACAATGATTAGACGAATAAAATAACAATTGCAGGAAAACCAATGAATGCTTCCTTTAGGGGGAGGAACTTTCTCCCCCCCCAAAAAAAAACACCTAAAATCTTCCTAGAGGCCTACATATGATATTTTATGTCAATTTTGCATGTAATTTACATGTATGCCTGCTTGTAATATGGCGTCAGTGAAATCGGCCAATATGAACATGTGACAACTTCTCAGAGTATTAATTGTATACATTGTCTATGTTAACAGTGCGTGTGAGGATCACCCCTTCACACGCACGCAATCTGTAATAGGTCTTTAACACTATAATTCTATACATCCTCCCTCCATAATGCTGATAAACCGTTCGTGCGTGAATTTAATTTCATGATGGTCTCCGTGGAGAGACACATGTGCAACAGTTTATTCCTTCGAGACAAAGGGGTATGCGTTGGAGGGATTTCACAAAACGTGAAATCAATTTTACGCGTTTGCAACCGCGCGGAAAAGTTACAAACAACACTATGCACGCATGAATTCACACGCAACTCAGTTGCTGAAGGCATTCCAATATATGCATCTCGTATGTGCATCTCGAAGTAGAATATACATATGCTAATTTTTACATTTCCCTCAACGTATAATTCGTACATGCGAATTCATTCTTGATTTTCCTTCCACTGCATTCCCTTTTTGGAATATATACGAAATGTATTATTCATTTTATTGCATGGAAATAGAATTTACTTTCTTGTTTTCTTGTAGTTGTCACTGTAATCTAAATGTGAAAGGCTAACTTTTTTATTATTTTTATTATTTTTTATTTTTTTTATTTTTTTTATTTTTTTTATTTTTTTTCTAAAGTTGAAATTGAATTTAGAGCTTATGATTTGGTTTAAATTGTTTGAAGAATAAACTTCAACTCTCTCCTAAGGAACTTTTTGATGTTGTTGAAATTGAATTTAGAGCTTATGATTTGGTTTAAATTGTTTGAAGAAAAAACTTCAACTCTCTCCTAAGGAACTTTTTGATGTTGATATATTGTATTCTCTTAATGTAAAACTTCCATGTTTCGATTTTTAAAAGTTTATTCAAAGCTACGATGATGAAATTTTGCTATATTATAAATTATCTCAAGGACGAATTTCTAAAATTTAAGTTGTATTATTATTTTTAAGTGTTGATTTTAAATTGATTCAAGGTAGAACTTGAATTTTTGCTGTCTTTTCAATTGTCCCATGGTAGATGTTTTTACATAACTCACCCAGAGTGAAACTTGAAGGTTTTGCTCTCTTTAATATTTATATTGATACCCAGATTTCGTTTTAATTTGCCCATGATCGAATTTAATACTACGATATCCTTTCCTCGAATTAGAATTATGAGATCTTAAGTGTCTGATTGTGTCTTTAAGTATGGTTTTCACTCAACCTGAAATTCTCTTTTTTTTCTTAATTTTTCAAGATACATCTAACAAGAGTACATTTTGATTTTATTCATAATATGTACAGTCACGGACAGTTCTGGATTGTCGTCATAACATTAAAAGTGATTGAGGTTGATACAAACCAGACGTGT
Organism: Lepisma saccharinum; assembly: GCF_977018435.1. Classification (NCBI taxonomy): domain Eukaryota; kingdom Metazoa; phylum Arthropoda; class Insecta; order Zygentoma; family Lepismatidae; genus Lepisma; species Lepisma saccharinum. The sequence continues at coordinate 23,424,886 of NC_139239.1, forward strand.
CCGTGACTGTACTAAGTTTTAGCCTGACCAAGAGAGTAATTCTTATTATGGAATTACTAATCTGCAAATCGCTGTTGTTCTCGCAGTACTGCTATCACAAGTGCCTTGTTTTCTTAGCTACAGCCGGATAAATTCCCGGGTTCGAATCACGGTGCAGCATGGATTTTCTTTGTGTCGGTGCCTTCATCCTCATTGCCGTGATTATCAACAAAAAAATCAGTGACAGAATAGTGACACTGAATAACCAAAACAATGGAAATAGTAGCTGCAACGAAAAATCTGTTATGAGATACCAATGCACAGTTATCCGAACCTGCTCCTCAAACTTTAGTTCAGCCACGTGCCGCGTTGGTGCAGAGGGTGGCTACTGGGAGGGGAAAACATGCACAGAAGATTTACGACATGCATGCAATTCGAATTCCTGCATTCAATCAACAGGTACCCAAAAGCTCTCAGCGCATACCTCGGCTCTTCCATCTCGTCATTCACCCCCGCCTTCAGTTTCCGCGGGGCCCAAAAATTTGAGGCATTGAGATAATTGTGAGGCCCTCTGTCACATCGGCCCTCTGGTGCAGCTTTCAATTAAGAGCCCGTCGACCACCCCTAGAGCGACGTAATTAAAAATCTAGCATAAGCCCCCAACCCCCCTCTCAATTTCTCCTTCACTCTCGCTTCTTTATCAATCCTCCTCCTCCCAAGGCAACGCTAATTTGTTTTCAATACTTGGGCGACGCGCACCTCTCTCTCTCTGTAGCCTTCAGACGTTTTTCGCAAAACTCTGTCTACCTTTTAGTATCAAAAGACCCATCGCTTCTCTCTTTTACCTAAAAACCTTCCTTTTCCCTCTGTCATGGGGATAGTCATGCCGCAGGCAGATCTCAAGCTGGTTTTTAATTTTTTCTCCTTCTGGTTGAATCTATTCTAAAGACGCCACCAAAGTGCTTTTTTCCCCTCTCTGATTATAATTGCAATTTCTCAAGATCTCTTGGTCTTCCCGCGATGAAGATTTCTTCTCAATGGGAAAGAAGAAGCATAGATGTGGATGGAGGAAGAAAATAGCGAAGCAACTTTACAATAGGTTTAGCAAATGAGGAGAAAAGCTTCCTTCTTTGCTTCTTCCCCTTCCCTCTCTCCTTCAAGATACCTGCCCATCTTGTCGCTGAGAGCAACTTATAAAAAAAATGAAGAAATAACCACACGTTTTTTGAAAACTTGCTCAATGCCCGAGGCGCTTGTTTCAGTCAGAGAATTTATTTTTAAAAAGTGAAAAGCTCTCTGAGAGAATTTCTTTTCTCATATACCTACGAAATCTTTGCCAGAGCTTGACATTTCAACAAGCTTATATTTATATTAGACAAGCGTAGTCCTTATTAGATGACATTTATAATCCTGCTGTCTATCACCAAATGGTGAATTCATTTTCCTTTAAACTCAAAACTAAACATGTCCCCTCGTGTACTTTATATTTGACTCTATTAATGAAAGTTTTGAGAGTCCGTGGGTGTCCAGTTGCTATGACGTCTGACTACCTGCAGGAGACCTGAGTTCCATTCTCTGGTTTCACCCAGCCTCTAAATAGATAGCTGGAGGAAACCCTGTGGAAGGTAATGACCTCCGGAGCGTGGTGCTAATCACATGACCTCCACAAATGACCAACTTCCACATCGTCCTAAATTCCTTCAAGGTATGCTGTAATGTGCAAACAAATGAAGGGATGCGCAGAAATACATTCAAATATTGTTACGAACTCAGAGAAAGCTACGTTTGTGCACTAAGAGCTAGTTTCGTTTATCAAAATTTTTATTTTCCGTTGGTTGTCTACCGTTTGAAGGTAATGGGAACCACGATGTACCTGTGGTCGTATTTAGCGTCACTTTTCTACCACTAATCGCTACGATGAGAATGACTTATGATCAAATGGGATTAGTCCGGGACGTTCACAAAGAATATCCATGCCTAAGCCAGAACTCAAACCCGATAACTTTGTGGCAAGATGGAAAGTAATAACTTAACGAAACCATTATCATGATTACATGTAACTGATGAATTGACAAACTCAAACACCCATATCCAGACCGGAAACACAGAATCTTCGGTGGCTCAAGTTAGCCCCGTTCGGCGGGCCAGACATCTTCAAGTCGGCTTGAAGATCTTGTACTTCTAGCGTTCGGCTGGCAGAAGTTGACGTCACGTCTTGTAGAGTGAAGGTGTCCGGGCATTCAGAAGGCTTACAGCCATCTTGCAGCCGGAGCAAGTTAAGGAAAAGTTGACTCGTTTCGTCTGCACAAGATCTTGCAAGATATCGGCGTCCGTGGAGATATATGCGATTTGGTATAATGTTATTGTGGGGATGGCTATAGTTATACATGGCGATGTCTGATAACATTATTTTACTCAAGATAAATAAATGATCTTTGAAAACGTTTAAATATTGTTTTGAAGTGAGAGAAGTTCATTGTTTTATATGAAGACTACGTTCACTGAATATCTCGTCTGCTTCAAAGAACGAAGAGCGTGACTTCGACACAAGATTTGAACAATACAATCTACTTTATTTAATGCTAAGTATATATCCATAATGTCCTCCTCCGTAGCCGAGCGGGTTAAGGCATTCACTCGTCTTGAGATCGTTCGCTGCGGGACGGCGTAGGTTCGAATCTGGCTATGGTCGGAATTTATTCGGCCTACGTATAGGGCCGGTGGCAACCCACCATCGTGAGAAAATTGGGGAGCTCCGAATGAGTCGAGAAGACCTGCAACGGCTGGGGGTTCGTCGGGCTGACCACCCGTCACCCCAATACTGGTCTAAGATCTCCACGCTATAACAGGTGACGGAGGAACAGTGTGGGAGGGAGGGAGACCATCAGTCGGTAGGTAAGCCAAGGCTCTCAAGGGCTGTCGCGCTGTGGGTTATTATTATATATCTATAATGAGACTTATCGTGGTAACATTTTTTTTCTTTGTAGAACAAATACTTTGATTGAACTCGGAATATTATGAAGCTGAATATGAAAATAAACTCAAAATTGATTTTAATTACTTAAATACAATTAAATCGTATGACCAAAGATGATATACCATATTTACCCCCTTTCCTACTACTTTACTAGATACGTTTTTCATTCTTTCCTAAATATATTTTTTCTCCATAATTTTCCCCTTTGCAGCTTGTATGCTAGTTGTTGCCTTGACTAGTTTCATCCACAGACCGCGCGTGACTTTTTTTGTCGTCCGGCGATTCAGTTAAGATGATCTTAAGCTGGATGTTCGTAGTCACGTGTTTCCTCTCAGGTGCATCTTGCAGTTGTCTGGCTTGCCGAATGCGAATGATATTTCTGAAGTACTAAACATAACTTGTGTTTATCTATTTGAATTGTGTCAATTCCACGTTGCGAGGAAACTGCAATTTTATGGAGTTCCATATTGCCTTCCGTTTGCTTTTAATCAACGTAGCGATGTTTCTCTTCTTGTTCTACCTGTGACCTTTCTAACTCTCTCTCTCTACTTATATGTACTCCTCTCTCTCTCTCTCTCTTCCATTCCTTTAATTTCTTGTTAGTACCACACTTTTGAAGTTGCTTTCTATTCCGGAGTTTCTTGGTTACCTATTTCTTTCTTTGATCTAATCTTTCTCTCTTGTATGCTTATTTCCCTCTCCGTCAGTGCAAGCTTCTGTGGCGTAGTACTTATCACAGCGTGCTACGACGCCAAGGGTCTCGGGTTCGAATCCCGATCTGAGCATAGTTATTCTCTGTAAGTATGCCTTAATCATCGTATCTGCACTCATACTCATTTTCGGAATTAGACAAAAGTGGCAGAGATGCGAGGTAAAATAAACAACTCAATCTTTCTCTCAGTGAAACTTATACTACATAACTTTTTAAAAGCGTAAATGCTTCCTTCATTCTTTAATTTTCTGAAAAGGGCATAAACATTTTAACAGACGGGCATTTGCCCATACCTGCCCCTTTTGCGACGCTCCCTAGGTTGATCTCCAGCTCCTGGGCCTATATAGACGAAGCTCTTCAAACTTTTTCGATTCTTTCGAGCGAACATATATAATTCTTCTAATGTTGAAGTGATATATTGAGCAACGATCTGTTTCACAAGGACTTATTTTTTTACCAAAAAATTTCTCTTCGGAAGCGGGGGAGGAAGACGATATTTCTCTCTGATCTTGCCAGATTCATTCCGTTGTTTTTTTCTTCATGGAAGGAAACGTCCCACCCCACCCCAGCCTCCAAGACGGTGGGTGGTTGGGAGAACAAGGTCGAGATTTGAAACATAGAGACCAGATTACCCGACCTAATGGATGTTCGTCTGTTAATTCCCTCTTCTCTCCGTGGCGACCTGTGCCACTCGCGTGCAAGACGAATGGCTCCATGGGAGTTCTCCTTCCTCCTTCTTGAGAGGAGGAAGCGACCGGCTGCCGATTTAGCTGCCCGGCTGACATAAAAGACAAGCAGCATTTTTCTTCCTTTTCGATACGTTCGTAAGGAGATCTCTCATTGTTTTTAGAACTTCATCGTTGACTGGAGCATCGTGATCTCTGGTCTTCAGTAATAAATACATTCCGTCGTTGTGCCTACCTCCGTTGCGGAGTGATTAGCACAGTGAGCTAGCGGTCTCGGGTTCGAATCCCGGACTGGGCATGGGGTTTCTTTCTGCGTGTCCCTTCATCAATTGCATCCTATCGTCACCCATCCTCAGCGATTAGCCAAAAGTGCACTAGATGAGTACCAAAGTATCCATCACTACCTCAAAAAGGTGCAAAGGCACCTGCATATCCTTAATTCCTAGAAAGGACTAAGTACACAAGTCACTCAGTGCAAGTGTCCCTAACGGAGAACTAAGGGTGAGGCAAAGGAAATACACAAATATAAAAAGCGCAGGAAATAGATTTCGGGAGAGTAGTTGATTCTGAGCGTCCAGAGAATCGAGAGTGCAGACCTGATAATGTAGTGAGCCCGACTGGAGTTCACCTACATCGATACGCCGAGACGCTGCCACTCTACTTCGCTCCCCTACCTTAAGTGGGTAAGACGACCTTCCTTTCTCTCTCTAATACAACTGGTCATTTATTTAGCTAGAGTCAGGCCTTAGATTGTTGTACGATGCAACATGACCAATGTTCATACTAGTATACAATAAACCGTATTTAATCTACCTCTGTTGTGTTATGTTCTAGCGAGTAAGATTCCTTATAAGTAACGTTAGTATCCCCATAGCGTTACAGTTTGGTGGAGATGTGGGGCAATCGTAGGTCTTTTCTTCCACTCAAGCAGTTTTACACTTTAGATAAAGTAGCTCTCTCCCAAAATAGTTATTCTGAATTTGTTTGATTTTTACTTAGCGTCGCTTTGTTTACAACTTCGGCTAATTGCGAGTATGAGGATGCGTGACGATGGGATGAAATTGATGAAGGGACACTCAGAAAGGATGTCCATACCCGGGCCGGGATTGGAACCTGGTACCCCTGGCGTCGTGATAACCACTCCGCCACGGTGGTCAACAAGTAGTAATTATAAAATACACAAGTGTTGCAATATATGTGTGGACCAAGATTATTCGTCAACGTAACATTGTAATCACAAACACACACATGCATAATATAAAATGTAATTAACATTGAAACAAAATAATACAACTATATGTAACTAATATTATAAACACACACATAAGAAGTTGCCCTTGCTTGTACTCTCTACCTTTTTGATTATTTGTTTTACTAAATTTTCTCTTCCGTTTTCTGTTTCGTTATCTTCTATGTGTTCTTGATTTCTCTCACTCTCTCTTTCTCTCTCTTTCTCACACACATACTTTCTCTCAATTCTCTCTCTTTCTCACACAAATACTTTCTCTCAATTCTCTCTCTTTCTCACACACATACTTTCTCTCAATTCTCTCTCTTTCTCACACACATACTTTCTCTCAATTCTCTCTCTTTCTCACACACATACTTTCTCTCAATTCTCTCTCTTTCTTCCCCTCCCTGGCTTTAATTTCTGTTCCTTTCTCTCTCTCTCTCTCTCTCTATTTATCTTTCTATCTCTCCTCTTAGATTTATCATCCTTCTCACAATTAAAATATTTGATTCTATGACAACCCGTACATCGGCTTGCTTTTTGCGCACACCAACGACTCCATCTTATTGACGTTTACACATATTCGCACTCAAAATGGCGAATGAATATGTAATCAGACAACTCTTCATTGAAATGACATGAAGTGACATATCCTAGATTGGTTACATCGAACATACCTGCTCTGCCTTCTATCTACATTTGTGACGTAAGCTACCTTTTGATTAACTATACTGCATTATTAACTAAGATATTTAGTCACAATACCACGGAAAGGACTAATTTTCCATTCGCTGGCAGTTCTTGCGTAATTTTACCAACATTGACATGGAGGATGAGTCTTTTATGCTTATGTCATCAGCATAGTTGGATTAGGGCTTCTGACGTCTAATGTTTCTATTGGCTGAAAGGGAAGCACACTTCTGCTGCATTGGGTATCATCGTAAGACAGTAGGAAATTACCTTCATTCTTCATTCAACCAGACAAAGTAGTCGGTACGTGTATTTCACGTCCCATTACTTACTGATGGGTACGATCGCAGCGGGAAAGATAAATGTTGACATCTGTAATAAGAGAAGATAGAAGACCGGCTCTTGCAGAATGATGCTTTAAAGTCTTCTCCTCCGTGGAGCTACCATTTCTGATAGCTTCTGTCTGTGAGATATCAATCATAGTTTTATTTCTCCTGCAAGTCAGTCTATCCCGTCAGACTGAGATACTAATTTCCGAATCCCTAGCCTGATGAGGGCGCCTCCAGTACCTCTGAAGGACGAGGAGAAGAGGGGAGACATGATAAAGAATAATGACAAGTTAATAGTGTTGATCCAGGGTAAACTAATTTCTCTTTCAAATTGTTTCTGTACAGTTCCAGACAAAAATAAAGTAACTGTATGGTTGTGCTGTAGAGTACTTTGTGTTTTTGTGACATAGCATTTCTACTCTCTCCTCTCTATGCGCACTATTTTCTACCTCGTGTCTATTTCTCTCTCTCTCTCCCTTTCTATCTGTTTTCTCTTTCTCACATTTCTGCTTTCTCTCTTTCTTTCTTCTGTGTCCTCGTCTTCTGTTTCTCGCTCTTTCTTCTGTTTATCTCTTTTGTTTCTTCCGTTTCTCTATTTTGTTTTTCTTCATTTCTCTCTCTCCCTCTTCTCTGCTTTCCCCTAGTTTCTCTCTCTCTTCTCTCTCCGTTTTTTCTCTAGTTTCTCTATTCTCTCTCCATTTTCTCTCTAGTTTCTCTATTCTCTCTGTTTTCTCTCTAGATTCTCTATTCTCTCTCCGTTTTCTCTCTAGTTTCTCTATTCTCTATCCGTTTTCTCTCTAGTTTCTCTATTCTCTCTCCATTTTCTCTCTAGTTTCTCTACTCTTTCTCCGTTCTCTCTCGTTTCTCTACTCTCTTTCCGTTTTCTCTCTAGTTTCTCTATTCTCTATCCGTTTTCTCTCTAGTTTCTCTATTCTCTCTCCATTTTCTCTCTAGTTTCTCTACTCTTTCTCCGTTTTCTCTCGTTTCTCTACTCTCTTTCCGTTTTCTCTCTAGTTTCTCTATTCTCTCCGTTTTCTCTCTAGTGTCTCTATTCTCTCTCCGTTTTCTCTCTAGTGTCTCTATTCTCTCTCCGTTTTCTCTCTAGTTTCTCTATTCTCTCTCCGTTTTCTCTAGTTTCTCTATTCTTTCTCCGCTTTCCCTCTAATTTCCCTATTCTCTCTTTTCTCTATTCTCTCTGTTTTCTATATCTTCTCTCTGTTTTCTCTCTCTAGTTTCTCTCTTTTCTCCCCGTTTTCTCTCTAGTTTCTTTATTTTTTATCTTTCTTCTCTCTCTTTCTCTCCAGTTTCTGGTATCTTTTCTCCTTCTTCTCTCTTTCCTTTCTCTCTCGTTCCCTTTTGATGAAGGAGAGAAGGAGAATAGAAAGAGAAGTGAGAGAGCTCTCTTTCTATACCACGTGATAGATTAATCGTAGCGTAGAGAATGTAATTAGCCTACCTGCATGGCGTAGTGGTTAGCGTAAGGTGCTACAAAGCCAGAGATCCCTGGTTCGAACACTGGTTAATGCATACATGCCATTGCGCTTGTTCTCTCATTTATTTCATCAGTTCATGATTCAGCCTCATCGTCGCGATATAGAGAATCCACAAATATGAGAGGAAGAAGAAAGAGACGAAAATGAGCGATAGAAGAAACAATGCTGATTTGTGTCAATCGACAATTCTAACCCACGATCCTGGTTTCATAGTGCACCACCACGCCAAGTACAGGATTACGACCCGATGCCAAAAATTAACGAAGCATGTAAACCTCACCTGTTCGAAGATGCTGAAAGTTTTGGAAGTTAATTTCCCCTCGCCAAGAATCTCCTCTTACAAACGGAGGAAGTAAACACCACAAGCCGCGATAATCCAGGGGCGCCACACTAATCCTATTGTACATTAAAGTTCGGTGCGCTTGGCGTAGGATGCTCCTCTAAAATGCTTCTAGGCGTGAGAAATTCTAAAATCTCTTTCTCTTCTCACAACATGTTACCCGTCTCAGTATTTTATTCCTCTCTTTTCTGCTTTTTCTCTGGCCCTTTCACTAGCAATCTATTACCTTTTCAATTCTCCTTCATTTGTCTCTCTTTTATCTCCACCTCTTTCGCGCTTAAATGCATCCTTCTCTCCCTCTCCCTCTGTTTCTCTCCGTCTATCATTATACCCTCCCTTTCAAATTTTGCCATTTCCCTGACGTATATTCCCTATTTCTCCTGTTGTATTTTTCTTTTCCCCTATTTCTGTTTGTTTCCCTACATATTTATTTCCCCTCACGTAAGTCCCATTTCTCTTGTAGCAATCCTTTTTATCCCCTCTTGCTCTACTGTTGTCATTCTCTTGTCCCCTATTTCTCTTTGCTTCTCTCTATATCACATTCCCCTCATATAATCCCTATTTATTGTGTATTCCCTCTCTTTTCCTCTATTTCACTTTGTTTCTTTCTGCAACACTTTCTACCTCATATTATCCCTATTTTTTCTGTAGTCTTTCTCTTTTCCCCTCTTACTCTACTGTTTTCTTTCTGTTTTACCATATTTCCTTACGTTTCTTCCTATCTCCCTTGCCCTCACACACAATCCCTATTTCTCTTTGTCTATCTTTCCCCTCATACATCTTCTCGTTTTCTTTATATCTCTCCGTACTATAGTTGTTATTCATACTAACGTATCTCAGTCTCTTTTATCCTCTATATACGTATATTTCTATTTCTGTTTCCTTCACATTACAAGTTATTTTCTTCGTTGTATTTCTCTCTTTTTCTCTCACACCTGTTTTTCCTATTTATTTTCAGTTTTTCTATCTCTCTCTTTTCTGTATAACCTCACTTTCCTCACATCTTTATATCTCCCTCTCTCGATCTCTCTTTATATTTACTCCTCTCTCTATGCACCTCCCCTTCCACCCACTTTACAAACTCTTTAATCTGCTTGGTGTGAACCCTTAAAGCGTTGCCATCCTAAGACGCTGCGCCAAAGCACACACAAAATTTCATCCAATTTCATCCCCGGGACGTTCAAAGATTTAAAGGGCTTCCAACTCATTAACACCGAGCTGCGAGCCTTGCAATCAATCATCGAGCGATAGAAAATAAATGATCTCAGTCTCTTCTTAGCTCCTTTCGCGCTCAAGATTGATCTTTGTCAAAAAAAACTCTCGCCTCAATAATCCCATTTTGAACCTTCGCCCTTTCTCACTGTCACCACGATGTTCTTTTTCCTTTGATTTCGAAAATGTTTGTGAGAGCCTTTTTTTCTGTGCTGTTCCTCCATGTCATCTCACTCTACTTGTCACCCAGAGCTAATTACTTCATTCAGGGTTTGCCCCTTAAGGTCGAAAATGAGATCCTGGATAATGCAGTGATAAACCTTATTGCAGAGTAAGAAAGCGTGTACGTAATTTTAGAGCTGCGATTGTCCAATCGGTAAGGTGTAAACTCTGTCCCTGCTAACTGTAGAGCAGGCAAACGAAATCAAGTCTCTGCTCCCGGGTTCGAATTCCGCTTGGGCTTGGTTGTTTGTGAATGTCCATTCATCAAAATTCATCATTTCATCACTCATCTCCATCTTCGCAGATTAGCCAAGAGACGCAAAACGCGAAGTAAAATAAACTAAATCAATCAATCAATGAATCAAGTCTCTGCGCAAGTAGTGACGAGAGACGACGGCTCCACCAATGAACACGTGAGAGGAACCGAATTGCGTGGAGTGGGGGAAAGAAACTGCCTTCCTAGCAGCATGTACTCCACTGGCCACTCAATTTCCCTTGCTTTTCTGACGCAATGCGCGGCCTTCCTCCACAGTTAGCTGGGACAGGGTATAGAAGGCCCGGGTTCGATTCCCGGAGTGGTAGATCTAAGGTGGGAATTTTTTTCGACTTTATCCTTGCATAAAGTGGCTCTGGGGTTCGCCCATCCTCAATTAATTGGGTACCTGCTTAACTGAGAATCAGGCAGCAGCAGCATTACCTCTAAGAAATAGCTGAGATCGTGAATGTGTGGGTCCTACCTTTAGATCCCTTTATGAACCTTCATGACACTATGCATTGAACAGGAGTAACGATTTTATCCTGTCTTTAAAAGTAAATATAAGGTAAATTCCCTGGATATTAACTTTTCAAAAATATCTTAATAATAGTTACACACTTTGAAATGTAACTCAGTTACAGTTAGCGTTATTTAAAAATAAGTAAGTTACTTTTATAGTTAGTTTACTCTAGATAGAACATAACTTATATGTAGAACATGTTGCATTTCATTAACAGGAAACAAGCTGTTCATTTTCCTACTGGTGACCATCTGTAATGAATATAATGTTCATTATATTCTAAAAGGAAGGTGAATAAAATCAGAATGGTAGAACAGTTTCAGAGCATAACTTCATGGGCGAAACAACTTCTAGCAAGTTTTCGATCATTCGTTATTTGTCACTCAGGAAGGGGTGACCCTTTTTGAAGACAACCCAGATGTCAACCTCTCTTCCACTTAGCACACCCAGGACTGCATTTTGTACGCTTACGAGTCTCTGGCGTGTGGAGTCAAATCCAGGATATTCCTCTGCGGGGTTTTGTGCTGTGTGGTCCGTATGTGTTTTTATCGCCTTGTGATCCATTTCATATTATCACCACTCATCTCAATCTTTGAGATTAGCCAAAAGTGGCGTAAAAGATGAGGGAGTTTCTTCTTTCTTCCAAAGATGACGTCATGACATCAAAAGACACGTTAGGCTTCTTTTTACATAGCACTTACTGAATATATAAAACATCACAGCAAAGCCCAATGTTCAAGAGTATCTGTAGAGAAAGTTTTACCTACTCGATGGTACAGTGTCTTGCCTGGTCGACTCACGAGCTCGACAGCCTAGACACGTGAGTCTCCCTGCATCAATGTTACCTAACTATTTCCAGTAACATAAAAGAGACGTAAAATATATAAAAAAATATATAGGGTGTTGCAACTGTCCGCAGTGTGGAGCAGTTTGTTGCAATAATTAAATAAAATAACTTGACAAATGTCACTTAACACATGAGTACATTAACCAATTTCTACAGCCACCATAGTAACGAATAACAAAACAAAATAATATCAACATTGCATAAAGTACGTAAAACAGAATTTTCTTCATTCTTTTCGGATTATGCACAAAAGTAATTAACCAAATATGATTGCAAAAATGTATGTGAATTAAAGAACTGTTGCAGTGTTCCAAAAAAGTCTCTGGCGGATTTAGTAAATAATAACTCAAAAACAGTTGCAATTTTTTGCACTGCAATCAGCAACTCTGATTTTCAATTCAAAATGACGCTCTTTATGTAGGATATCTAGTCAGGCAGTAATAGCAGGATCTCATTGTTTTTCGTAGCATCCTCGCATCCTCGGTCATAGCGGTTGCTGTGGTGGGAAGTTCCAGTCGTGAGACTTTGCCTTCGTGTAGTTGTCAATAGTGAATCGTATTTGTCTTTTGTCATGGCTGGTTAGTCGTTCGTCAGGTAAATGTCACTTGCCACTGTCGCAAGTGTAAGGATTGACTTGGTCGTAGCACCGCGTCTCTGAGTCTTTGTCTCAGTTATTCAGTATTACTTTACGTGTGCGCGTTCATTGACAGAACCCCACAAATTCTCTGTGAACTTCTTTTGAAGATGCTTTATGTTGTGATAACAGATCCTGTATTGGCACAGCAACTGCACATTGTCATTCATGCTTCACCTCATTTTTTCTGAACAAGCACACTCACGGCGATGCTGCGACTACTACAGACATCTAGCGGAGTGTACAGAAACTTTTGATTTGAAGATTGCAATGCAAAACACCGCAAGTTGCTCTCCTGAACTATTTTTGACTTCTTAAAACCATTGCTTACCCGTGCCGTACGAGAAACTTACTTACCTGACGGGGAAGGGCCTCACAATCTCAGTTTTTTATCATTAGAATTCAAGAAACCATTTTGTTGTTGAATCACTACTTCCTTTGTTGATTAGACAGGGTGTCATTTGTCACAAATGCAATAAAATGTTGTGTGTGGTTTCCAGCATTCAGGCGGCAAAATGGGCTTTTTTTGAACGACTGTAGCGCCGAAACGATGCGCCAACAAGAAAAATGTTACTGAGAAAAGTTGTTTGTTTTGGTGTCCTCTATACATTTCCGTGCTCCGTGGGCGTCATTAAAATGACACCCTGTATATGTGCAGTTATTTATTAATTATAATTAATAAAATTACCCTCATTCATAAGAAATAATAAACAAACACTTGTTGAATGAGTGTTGCTATAGTCCCTCTAGTGCACTTCTTAAAATAAACTTATACCACGGCTACAGATATCTTAATCTCAGGGGATAGGTTCTTTATTCTAGAATTCCAAATAAGAAAGCGTTTTATAGCCAAGAGGATATAGTTAAATGCGGATCTATATTCTGAAAAAACTATACACAATATAGAGAAAATATATAGCGAAGCTTTTATATACATTGAAATATATATATATATATATATATATATATATATATATATATATATATAATATGCTGATTCCAAATTTACGTCGGTTACATTCTTCTTGAAAGGAAATCTTCTTCTTCTTTCTTCTCGTAATTTCTGGAAAAGGCTTCTTCTTCTTTTCTTCCTTCTATTTTGGAAAAGACTTCTTCTTCTTTTTCTTCTCTTTGATTTGAGAAAAGGCTTCTTCTTCTTTTCTTCCTTCTATTTTGGGAAAAGTCTTCTTCTTCTTATCCTTCTTCTAATTTATTTCTTCCCTTTTAAATCGTAATCTTACTTATGACATATATGCGCTCGTTTTCCCCGCTTCACAAGCTATACTTATAAGAAGATTAGGGTCGTCTAAACTGACAATAGCGCCACCTCCTATGTAACGACCAAAAGGGGAATAGCCCAGGATCGCTCACAGCAAGCGCTGCCTATGGCCCAGTGCGTCTAATAAAAAGCGCAACCGTAAGTGCTTCGAGGCTTCTAATTGGACACAGCGCCACCGAGGGACGGACAAATACATAAGCTGACGATGTTCTCCTCGTCAGAAGATCAAAAAGGAGAGAGATACAATTTCTGAATTCATTTGCTCACTTATTAACTTTCCTAATTGTTTCATATCCGAGCATATTCTTATTTATCTTAATTGGCTGTTTACAACATTTTATTTACTCCTATAATTTTTATACTCTTCCTTTATGTATTTTGCATTTACTATAATATATATAATCAATCTTCTCCGCTCCTACTTTCTACAATGAACTCTGCTCTTCCTTATATGGCGTTCTGCCATCTATCGTCGCTCTCGGAAAACATTTCTTCCTTGCATTTCTCATTGTGTCGTCGGAACTGCCACGTGACAGTGTCACACATATTTTACCATTCGCTAAAACTCACAAAAGACATAATTTTTCATTAATGCTTTTTCGTTTATAGTGGCGCCGTTGTTTATTAATTATAATAATTACAAAAATTCCCATCATTACCAACCAATTTTACACTATAATTGGCATGAGTGTCTCGAATGATACACATTCAAAGATGGAGCCTGATAAGCCCAGCTAGTGCATTTTGCCTTCTATTTACATTAGATTTGTGTCTTATTGAACAAAAGTAATGAAGAATATTGTGAACATCCTAGGGAACAAGGTAATTTATTTTCCATTTTTTATAATAATTCTAACAGTTGAAAAATCTATAAAAATAGAGGTGGTGGGACTTACAGCCCCTTCGGGTAAGCTAGCTAGGGTTCTCCGTGTGCATCGGCGGCGACACGAGTGCATTGTTGCATCATGACGGAAAAAAACAACAAAAAAACAGCAGAATTCAGAATTTCCGTCCGTGATTCATTCCGTAAAATGGTTCTTCTGGATGGTCTTTTGTGTTCGTTTTCATGCTTGACAAACTGTGCAATGGGTTGTTCGATTAGTGGCAATTAGCTCTCATAAAGAGGCACTCATCAGGGTCGCTCAGAACCAAAGAACTGGTTCAAAAGAGAGAATTCTTTTCATGACCTCAGCGAGCGAGGAAATCATTCCGAACGACGAATAAGAGAGAAATAATTGAAGCATGAGTTTTTTTTTTACTTCCATTGTACCGAACAGCATGAGGTGCATTTCTCATTAAGCTTAGACCTTAACGAACCCATTACCTTTGACAAGGTCACGAACAAAAAAGGAAAACCAACTACCTTTGATCCATTCACAGTACAACACTGTACAAAAAAAATACATTGGGTTGCGCAAAAATAAATGCAAAAGCCATTATTGCTAGTTGCTGTCCACACAATGCGTCTGTTCATTTATTTTGTGTTATGCTACATTAACCTTACTTTCTGTAGCTAGACTTGCCACAGCATGTATTAAGTAAAGCCTTATAAACGTTGTACGCAAGACCTTTGAAAATGGTACAAATTTTATTATTCAATCTTTAATTATAATTTTATTCAATTTAGTGATACAAATAAGTTAAAAATTATATTACTTTACACTTCAAATATGCCTACAAGCCTTTACTTGCGAGTCTCTGTTCTAGGTATTTTCAGTAAAATATACTCGCCCCATCTATTGGCAACTTTTTCATTCCGACAGCCGTTTACTTAAGTTAGAATTGTTAAGTTCTTTTTCTGCCACTTTCGGCCAACCACTCCTCTGAGTTACGCACAGTGTGATACAAAGTGAGGGGTCCGGTGTTCGAATGTCGGTATGGGTATTCTTTATGAGTGTCCCTTTATAAATTTCTGATCTTCGCGATTGACCAAAAGTGGCAGAAAAGCTAAATCAATGAATCAATTGAGCGACACTGAGGTATGAGTAAAGATTAGATGAAATTGATGAATACTCACAAAGAACACTCATACTCGTGCCAGGATTCGAACCTTAGAACTTCGGTCCCATAGCCACCTACACAGACATTTAAAAATCGTCAGCCATTTTTTTTGTTTTACTAACTTTTATATTGTTAATTCATATAATTTTAGATTATTCAAACTAAGCCACAGATTCCTATTTTCTTTCTTCCTCTGTCAATCTCTTTTCCTTTGTTGCTATCTAGTGTTCTTCCTGCGTCTGTCGTTTTCTTTCTTCTTCTCATTTATCTCCTTGCTTCTTTCAATTTTTCTATCCTCCTCTATCTTTCTATTTATGTTTCTCTATTTATTTGTTCCTTTTCATTTTTTCTTATTCTCTCTATCCCATTCTTCTGCTTCTCTTGGTTCCTTGTCATTTTCTTCCTCTCTTTCTCTTGTTCTTCTCCTTCTATAACTCTTCTTCTTCTTCATTCTTCTTCTGTATCTTGCTTCTCTCTCTCTTTGTTTCATTATTTCCATTTTCATTCTATTTATTTACCTTCTATGTTTTTGCTTATGACCATTTTTCTTTCTTTCTCTGGGTCTCTTTCTTCTTATGTTTATCACTTTCTTTTATATCTTGTTCTAATACATATTAATCTGAATATTTCTCGTGTAGGCTATTTGCATAGCTAGGACGGTTGGGTTGACCCTTCCTAGTCTCTGCAATGTCGATTTCCCTGGCCCCACACCCAGAAAAGATCTGAAATCCCACCTATGGCTACAAGAATTTTGAATATTCGACGTTGGTCTCCTTCATAACGCCTCAGCTCTCTGCCTGGCTCCGGTATGCATTCAATTACCTTACTAATTGCCCGACTTCCCTCCTTGAAAAATGTCCCGACCATTCCTGTACTCTTTAAGAGGTAAATTAGTTATTCTGACAAGCTTCCTTCACGCCAGACTCAACGGCTATGGGACATGTTGATGGGTGAATTCGACAGTGTTGCAAAATCATACGGTCTGGCAGACAATGATATCTCTGCTTGTAAGACATGGAACGGAACAATTCGCAGATAGCTAATAAACTGGATACAGTGTTTAAGACAGGAGCGCGTACATATCCAGCAAAATGACATTACATTGATGCCTTCCTCCACAACAGTAGACGCATCGGTATCAGTGTCCACTTGACTTGGTAGCGGGAAGCCAACAGTTGTGTCTAACGCCCACTAGCTTTTTTTTTATTAAGTTAATTCAATTTTGTAATAAGAACTAACAAATCGTTTCGAGAAGATGTATACATCAGTGTTGCCGTCTTCTTGGCACATTAGAAACCACAAGAAAAAAATTATGTTATAATTATAAAACAATTAAAAAGTATAATATATTCAAAAAAATATAGGAAAAAGTAGAACCAAAATTACTTCACCTCCTTAAAAAAGGAAAAAAATGCTTGCTTATTCTTCCCCCTCCCTTTTATTTGTATATCTATTGTTTGCCTTTTCCTGCATGCTTTTCTATCTTTCTTCCCATTTTACCCAATTTAGTTTCCATTTGTTAGTGCTTACTTTCCTTCTTCTTGATAATTTCTTTTGTTTTTTCCTTTCTGTTGTCTGTACCATTTTATTCTGTATGTTCTTTCTTTCTTCTCACTTCCATATTTCTCTTCCTCTCTCTTAATTTTTCTTCATTTCTTTTCCCTCGTATTTTTATTTCTCTCTCTTTCTTTCTGCGCATATCGCTTCATTTATTTCACCTTCATTTTATATATTTTCCTTCGTCCCGACGATCTAGTGGTAATGTCTTAGACTTGTAATCAAGGGGTTCCGAGTTTGATACCCTGTGGAGGCACATAGTGGTTTGGGTCTCACTTTAAACTGTAGCCACAGTCCTGATTAGCCTATCCTAATATTTGAATCGCATTGTTTTCATTTTCTGCTGACAGATGGAAGAGAATTATTAGGTAAACGTATGACTACGCTGTTATAATGAAAGCTTTCGTAAACTTTAAACTTACCTAAGTAATAAGAATAGACGAGGTCGGCTTGGAAAGTTTCTGGCCTGAGGGGGAAGGAGATGTGGTAGCGAGCTGAAATTTTATGGGCGTTCTACATAGTCCCCTTCTACTTGAATGCACTTTTCCCAGCGTTGGTCCCTTTTCTCTAACCCACTGGAAAAAAGTTCCGTCCTGGGTGTGTAATCAGTCATTCACAGCATCCATAACATCATACTCCGTCCGTGTTCTTTTTCTGGAGGGACTGTTGTTGTTTTGTCTCTGGGTCGAAATGTTGACACCATGTTTCATCCTGAGACACAATCCTGCAGGGCCTGCAGCATGCGTTGCAAATGTGCAGCCGAGAGCTTCACTCGTGTACGTTTTTGGTCACCTTGCGCATTTCCAAATGATCACGAATAATAACATGCACGCGCTCCTTCGAAATGCCTAGACGTGTTGCAATAGTTTGTTGCGTCAGTCGGCGATCCGCCATGATCATGTCACTCAGTTTCGTGATGATGTCGTCGGTGGAAGCACTCCGCGGGTGGCCGGTTCGAGGTTCATCATTGTCGTCCACGTTTCCATTCATTCACCCACCACTTCACTGTTGCATGGGATGGGGCATTGTCCTGTAAGGTGCATGTCCTCGTGAATCTGTTTGGACGTCCAACCCTACAGGAAGAGATACCGTATTTCTGCACGATCCCCGATGCGCTGCTCAGTCATACATGACTCCATCCTGGCTCACAATTCCACCTGCCGAAAAGGAACGGCTGAACATTAGAACATGTAACCTCGTAGGGTATTCATATAAGGACGACTCTCTAACATACAAAAAATTCATGAACCAGATCTCATGTAAAGTAAAAGAAGAGTAATAGAATTTGCAAGAGAAGGGGTAAGAGCAGTCACACATTTCAGATTTTTTCATATCACTAGTTAAGTGTCATCCCGAAATTTACCGAGCTTAAGAAATACTTTTTGTATTTTTCAGACTACTTCTAAGTGTCTTCAAATTTCGAGTGATCGACGTTTTATGTTCTGTAGGTCTAGGAAATTACTTTAAGTTGGAAGCATATGCATAATTCGAAAATTTCATTACATGATACATATATGTTAGGAATTGTGTGTAATGAAGTAAAATCGATCGTTATCTATCCGAGCCAGACATGCCGCTTAGGTGAATTATGACAACCCATGCATTGGAAAAATTCCTTACCGCGGTTGATGACTGGAATATATATTTAATCGCTTTTAAATTAGTTCTAATCTAACACTACCGATAGAATTATCCGGAGGATCTCGGTTTCCATATTTTCTTCTTCTTATCGAAGCTGCATTTCTCACTTGAGAACGGAATCTATAAGGTCCCGACCCAGTTATATCACGCCCCACTTTATCCACAGTTTCTGGAGGCTGAATTCGCAGTCATCTGCATAAACCAATGAAAGATAAATCATTCCTTAATCTGTCAACAGGACGGGATCTTTCAACAGAGCGTTGCCAATGGCAACGGAGCTGAACTTGGCTGGCTTGGGGATTTTCTCGAGATCGACTCATCAGCCGGAGAACACTTTATTGGAGACAGTTCTGACGTCACGAGGAGATGGATAAAGGTAGGTCTATCTTCAAGCTGAAACGTTAGAATCAGAAAGAGTTATGCCTGGTCAGGACGTTCTCAGTTTAATGCGATAAGGAGTAGACCTCTATTAGTGTCGAAGGGTTCTAACCGGTAAAAGCTGCAAGAAGCATCCGTATGCCACGCATGTGTCCGTTCGTTCGCGTCAACCAAAAGTAGGCCTTCATCGCAAACTACTGTTTTGTAGTTGCGTCAGAATAGACGGATCAAGGTTTTTATTCTGGCCTGCTTCTCTACTCTTTTCCTTCCTGGTAGCAGTGTTGCCAGTCAGGCATTTATAAAATTCTCTGTTACTCCAGAATGCCACGTGCCACCACAATCGCAACTCCAGGTATGGAGCCACGAATTGGCAACACTTTGCTCCTTGCTCCGGGTAGTCAGTTGGAACCACAAGTTCTCACCCAGCGATCGGGATGAAAGCGATCCCCAATCTCCCAGGAAGGTAACCACCAAATTGCGACACGTGACAGCAAATAAAAACCAAAAACGTTATAATAAAAATGTCCAAAAACTTTAATCAACGATTGCGCGTGTACATACTTATTCGCACAACTTAAAAATATAGTATGTTGGGTCCTGCTCGCTCGAAGGCAGTAATTAGTAAAATTTGTCACGACATAATCCGCGCACCGCCTTCACCGTTAACAGCAAGACCTCAACTGCTACCTCAGGCGCGAGACACAGCTTAACACATTCTTCCTTAACAATGCTACCAACTCATATAATAAAATAACACAAGAAAAACTGATAATTTATGTATCAGATTAATCCTAGTTATCGATAGTAAGCTTAGGTTATGGTTGGCAACACTTAAGAATGCCAACGTGGAACTTTTGACGTCGACATTTACACGTAGCGTCATTCCCCATTCTTAAAATAAACAGCCAATAGGATAACGCTTTATTATTAAAAGCGAGGGAGAATTCCTGTGCTTTAACGTTATATGAACCAGATAGAAATAACAAAACTGATTTTATCAAATAATTCATATTCGCCCTTGCACATAAAATGATTAAATAGAGATTTCGTTTACGGATCTATAACAAAGACTAAATTACTTCAATCTTGTCCATTGTTAAGAAATACGCGTATCGATATTTGGAAGAAATTATGCAATAGGTGCTTAAACAATAACTTCTTAGTGAATTATTAAGATAATCCCTCCCCACCTCCCTGATGGTTCAGTGGTAGCGTCATCGCCTTGTAATCAAGGGGTCCAGGGTTCGATACCCGTTGGAGGCACTTGGCAGAGTGGTTCGGATTCAACTTTAAACCGTAGTAAACAGTAGGTCCAGTCCCGATTAGCCTTACTGTGCATTAAGTGGACTTAAAGCACCAACTCAGTATAGATAATCCTAGCTATCCTGGGTTTGAAAAATAATGAAAACGTTGCACATACTGTTTGCAATAATTTTAAGTCTATAAAATCAGAATTAATGTAAAAATACGCGAATAAAATGAGAAGATAAGATGAAACATAAATATGTACTTGAATTATGAAAACACTTAAGTATAAATAATTTAATGCAATTTATTAACTTGAAAGCATACGAATAAGATAAATTCCAATATATGACTGAAATGTGCCTAACATGGCGGTCGTTACAGGAAAGTACAGCTCAAGGCCACTCACTCCCTTCTCCGCCTCGCAATGTTGCCAGTCAGGCTTTTACACTATTTGTTATTCCAGAAAAACGAGCTCAAACCCATATCCTTCCCTTCCTCATTACTCCCTCCCTGCAGTGTTAACAGTGTCGTAGCAATCAAACTTGTCCTAGAGCAACCGCGATATAACAAACACCTTCAAGTGAGAAACCCCAACTGTCGATTTTTTTAAAGTTTGAAGTCTACCCCCCTTCTACGGTCTACTGTTGAACAGATTTGTATATTATTACTTAGATATTATACAAATTTTATTAATTTATCTTATATTCTCCTATTAGTTATAGCTACTAATAGTTTAGATGGCTATGGATTCTGGTGCAGGATTTTTGCTCTCCGGTGTACATCAGATCTGATCGCTTCCGTCTCCTGCATAGGAGGTGACAAAGCTAAGGTTGTGACGAGGCAACATCTTTTAAGTACAGGAGGAAATACAGAGATTAGGGTTGTCAATTTCCACACTGGAATCTCCTTGCATCCTCGTCAACGCCATTTATCAATCTCAACATTGGTTGTCACAATTTTTTTTTCTATCCGCCTTGATCATCAATTGAATATTTATTTCACTTCTGCCACTTTTAGCTAATCCCGAAGATGAGGATGAATGGTGAATGGGCAATCACAAACACAAATGGACAGAACGCACTCAAGATTCAACATAGGATTAGGTGGAAATGAATCTAGATGCCAGAGCAAGAATGCAGTCCAGGATGTACTATAAGTGGGATCCGGATTAATAATCTCTAACGAGTTCTCTATCATCCGAAGTATTATTCTCTTAGGAGTTACCTTCATCAGTTTCATCCAAATACCATTTATCCTCACCCTCACGATTAGCCAAAAATGAATTAAAGCGACTAAAAATACATATAGTATTAATTTCATTCTAAAGTTATTGCAGTCAACATTTATCATTTATGCAGAATGTCCCCTTCTTATTTACGTAACTTTAAAGAAAAATGTTATATATATATATATATATATATATATATATATATACAGTGCGATCGAAAAGTCCCCGCACTCACTTTTTAAGAATTTATTGTGTAGAAAGTAATACACATGGGAACGAAAGGAATACATATATAAATGCTTTAGTCCTTGTACTACACAGAAAAATAAATGTAAACCAAAAGTGAGGTATACTGTAATGGCAACGGTCGGTGAAACACAAACAAGATGACACATAACTTTAAGCG
The DNA here is from genome assembly GCF_977018435.1 of Lepisma saccharinum. Taxonomy (NCBI): domain Eukaryota; kingdom Metazoa; phylum Arthropoda; class Insecta; order Zygentoma; family Lepismatidae; genus Lepisma; species Lepisma saccharinum. Next base: position 23,446,752 of record NC_139239.1, read on the forward strand.
CATGAGGAAAACACAAACATAACGGAACACAAACAGAACATAATCACATAAACACACAATGGACGTTATGCTGCACTCTCTATGGACATTGCAAAGTAGTGTTTGGTTTCCAGTTCATAGGAAGTGTTGAAAATGGCGGCCATGTTCCTGTAAACACATGTCTACACGCTTACACATGTTCCGCGACACCTTCTTCAATGTTTCCGCTGAAAATGCAGCAATAGTGTCAGAAATTGCTTGTCGGAGTTCATCCAATGTGCGAGGGTTGTGTGTATATACTCTTTCTTTCAGGAACCCCCAAAGATAGAAGTCGGGGGACGTGAGATCGGGGGAACGAGGGGGCCACAAATTTTTGGAGATGATGCGGTTCCCGAAAAACTCGCGCAACATAGCCATTGTGTCGTTTGCAGTATGGCACGTTGCCTCATCTTGTTGGAACCAACATTCACGCTCATCCTCTCCCAACATAGCCACGAATTGTTGCACCAAATCCCTGTATACATCGCCATCCACTGTGTCCTCAAAGAACAGGGGTCCAACAATCCTTCGTCGCGAAATGGCACACCAGACACCGACCTTTGCAGAATGTAGCGGTACTTCATGCAGGGCATGTGGGTTTACAGTTGCCCACATTCGGGTGTTTTGCGAGTTGACGTATCCACTGAGATGAAACCATGCTTCGTCGGTAAAAAAAAGTTTTTTCGAGAATGGCCACTTTGTTGCTTGTGAAAGCACGGAACCACCGGCAGTACTTGATACGCTTATCTTTATCTAACGCTTTCAGCTTCTGGGTGACTTTCACACGATATGGGTGAAACTTGGCTACTTTCAGTGCCTTCTGTGTGGATCCATATGATACTCCAACTTCTTGTGACAAACGTCGTATAGATTTTCTTGGATATTGCACCATTAGCTGACTCACGTTCTCTAGGAATTCGTGTGTGACGACCTTGGGTCTTCCACTTCGTTGTCGATCATGCACTGAGCCTGTTTCACGAAATCGGCGAACAAGATCATACACTGCACTTTTTCCTGGCACCGGATCATCAGGGAATAGACGTCTCCATTTCTCCACACAACCTCTGTATGTCTTACACTCAAAATATGCTTGTAACAAAGCGATTCACTGCACTTGCTTAAAAGGCATTGTCAACCGACTGCACAATAATGACTCACACCACTGACTGTAATAGCAGTGCAGCTCTCCCGGGACGTTATCGAATTCTTCAGGGTCATACCAGTCACTACTAACAATGTTGCCAACTCATGTTGCCTACTGACCTCGTAGCATATTTTCAAAGTATGAGTGCGGGGACTTTTCGATCGCACTGTATATATATATATATATATATATATATATATATATATATATATATACAGGGTGTTTCTAAAGGTCGTTTACAACGCTTGGGAGGTGATTCCTCACACGAAAACAAGCAAAAAGTCTAAGTTCCATTTTTAAGACTGAGGCTTCGTTTCCGAGATAGGAGCCTCGCAAAAGGTGACAAAGTGAACGTCACACCTGACTGGGACGAATACTATAACAGATAGAGAGGCGGTTCCAAGGGAATCATAAAGGAATCGTATGTACTCAGTCCGGAAGTCACTATGAAAAGTTCACTGCACGCATGCGCAATGGAGTCCTCAAAGGAATTGGGGATTTCCAGCAAGAACAATACATGGAAAGGGTATGTAACGCAGCAAGAAAGACCGTGACAATGAGAAATGCGTTAAAGACAACACATCCCGACCTCAAACATCAAAACATGAGCACGGAACACAAAATCCGAAAAGTTGAGCACGGTTGCATACCCCAGTTACACGCGAGGAATGAACGAATCATGTCATGTGGCATACGAGAGACACACTACTCCACCAGGAGGAGGGAAAGAAAAACACAATATCAGATGATTGCGACAACGTGTATTTTTACACGCGACAACTACGTAATATCCCCCCACACACAACAAACAACAAATGCTACAATATCTTACGCACAGACAGTCCTGTCACTGTACACCAACTGAAGATGTCACTTTCACCACACAAAGGGGGTGGGGAGCAATACCAAGAGTGTTCTCACTGAGATTGCCGAGGATAATAATCACAGACGGTTTTCAAAATGTCTGCCGTTTACTTCTACGCAGAGATGACAGCGACGAATCAAGGATTGTCGAGTACGAGCAAACAAGCCAGGTGTATCTGCTACCGTCGCGGCGGCGACGTTGATGCGAGCAACGAGGTCCTCAGCTGATGTGACAGGTGTGTCGTATACGAGGGTTTTCATTTCTCCCCAGAAGAAAAAATCGAAAGGGTTGAGATCTGGCGACCTCGGTGGCCAAGGCACAGGCTCATCCCTACCAATGAACGTATTGCGAAACACGTCATGCAGGAAATGTCGTACATTACAATCGAAATGAGCTGGTGCACCATCGTGTTGGTACCACATTTCTTGCCAAAGGTACGGTCTCCAACAGTTCAGGCAGAACCTCACTAAGAAATGCATGATACGTGCGACCATTCAGGCGAACAGGGAGAATGTATGGTCCAATTAAATGATCATGTACTATCCCGCACCACACATTCACTGAAAACCTGTGCTGGTGATGGGCCACAAAAAGTGCATGTGGGTTGTCAAAGTCCCATACATGACTGTTTCTACTATTGAAGACATCCTTCCTGGTGAAAATGGCTTCATCTGTCCACAATACGTTTGCCCCGAAGTGAGGGTTTGTGTCCAGCTGATGCAACAACCATTGGCAAAACTCCATACGAGGGCGAAAGTCACGAGGTAACCGTTCTTGTACTTTCTGCAGTTTAAAAGGGTGCATTCCTTCCTCTGACAACACTCGCCACAAATTCACATGAGACGTGTTTCGTGCCCGAGCGAGCACTCGCGTACTGGTGCCAGGATGTTCTGCGACCGCTGTTAACACATCTTCTGCAAACTGATGTGTGCGTACACTTCGGGGTCTTCCAACTTCTTGCCGCGGTGGTAACACTGACCCTGTTTCACGCAGTCGACTGTCCACTACCTGAAAGAAGGTGTGAGACGGTAAACGTCTATGTGGAAAGCGTTCTCCATAAGACGCCTTGCCTCACGGCTATTACCACGTGCCTCCCCATACATGAGATGCATGTCTGCTAGCTGCTGGGTCGTATACGCAGCCATCTGTGTAATAGGGAGCTGGAACTGCAAAGTATTGTTTTTGTTTAAGACTGGCCCACTGCACAAATTGGCCGTATCACCGTACGAACACAACTGCTGATCATATCCCAGCACCTGCAACACGACTGGAACGACTGCCGGAGAGAACCAACCCTTCGAGCATTTGTTGTTTGTTGTGTGTGTGTGTGGGGGGGGGGATATTACGTAGTTGTCGCGTGTAAAAATACACGTTGTCGCAATCATCTGATATTGTGTTTTTCTTTCCCTCCTCCTGGTGGAGTAATGTGTCTCTCGTATGTCACATGACATGATTCGTTCATTCCTCGCGTGTAACTGGGGTATGCAACCGTGCTCAACTTTTCGGATTTTGTGTTCCGTGCTCATGTTTTGATGTTTGAGGTCGGGATGTGTTGTCTTTAACGCATTTCTCATTGTCACGGTCTTTCTTGCTGCGTTACATACCCTTTCCATGTATTGTTCTTGCTGGAAATCCCCAATTCCTTTGAGGACTCCATTGCGCATGCGTGCAGTGAACTTTTCATAGTGACTTCCGGACTGAGTACATACGATTCCTTTATGATTCCCTTGGAACCGCCTCTCTATCTGTTATAGTATTCGTCCCAGTCAGGTGTGACGTTCACTTTGTCACCTTTTGCGAGGCTCCTATCTCGGAAACGAAGCCTCAGTCTTAAAAATGGAACTTAGACTTTTTGCTTGTTTTCGTGTGAGGAATCACCTCCCAAGCGTTGTAAACGACCTTTAGAAACACCCTGTATATATATATATATATATATATATATATATATATATATATATATATATATATATATATATATATATATATATATATTACTTTTTGTCATTTTTCGTTAATCACGATGATGATGAACAGTGAGTAGATGAAATTGATGAAGACACACAAGGACTTCCAACCAGAAAATTCGGATATGACTTCATGAGTCCAGCAACCAACAAGTTCAATCACTAATTCTGAATTCCAATTTATTATACAGGGTGACCTGTAATTAGATGTATTCCCTGAAAGGGATTAAAGTAGAGGCAATTTGCAATAAATTTGACTACATGATACCCCGTCCGAAAATTAGTAGTTTCGAGATAATCGAATCTCTATTGTTTTTTTTTTAAATGCCAATTTTCCACATAAACATACTAATTGAGAAAAAACAGCTCATTGTATGGTACATATTTCAGCGTTTTCTTATAACTAACAAATAAGAGATTGGATGGAAAAAAGTTTTTTCCCCAAATAACAATCACATGTAAGTAACGGGTGGGTCTAAATGATAATAAAAAATGCACTCTTAGTTTACTTGGCAACGTATTAATAACAAAAATAGCATGACACGATGCGTACAAATTACTTAAATTACTTCCTTGTGTCATCTGCTATCCAACAAGGTACAAATGTTGCTAACATTCACATTTGTGTACAAGAAATAACACTTCATTCATCTTCATGTGAATGGAATCAATGAACAATACAATTAATGAACATCATGCATCCTTGGACCCTTTCAAGCTCTCAGGCATCGTCACTTTCCCACGTGTGACTCACATTACACTGCTCAGCCCGAACTTCGTGTGGGATACATCGGAGTACTTTTCTTCACTGGAACATCTGGACGAGGTTGACCTTGTTGGTAGTGTGACAACCGAAGTCATGATCAAGATCTTGCAGTGTGCCCCAAATCTAAAGAAGCTACACATTGATAATGTAATGGACCGAGGAACGGACATCTTGCAGACGATTATGGGAGCCAGTGAATCGTCCAAATTAGAATCATTCGAGCTGATGAGAGGTTTCCTCATTGATACGGAAGAGGAGTTGAGAAGTTTCCTGGCACACTTTGACATGTCGGGAGTATACGTTTCCTGGAACAATTGTAGAAGCAGTCTGCACATAAGCAGTCTTGACACCTTCACATGACTAATACAATAATTGTATAAGGGTGAAATTATCAGTCTCTTTGTTTCATATGCACCCACAGTTGTTGTTCTTGCCTCAATACATCATGATTGATAAGTTTATAAACAATTTGGAAGACATATTTCGAGAAATACAGTTAATCTACAATTTTAACATATTTTCTCACGTTTTTTTTCGCAAAGTGTGTATTTCAAATGTACTCAAATTAATGTTTGAAACTAAACTTGCGCGTATTGTCACTGCTGGCTTAAACCGTGTTCCACCCCCATAATGCTTAGAGACATTACAAAAATATTCTAACACGTATAGCTTTATTCTATTACATTCATAAGTTAATGTTGCGTATCAATCCGATAGGATCCAAGGAATTTACAATGTTTTTGTATGTTAACACACTTTATCTGGAATGAATTGTATCACTATTGAGCTGAGTTAACCGTGATGATCTTGCGAGGTTTAAAGAAAATACAGGTACTTACTACAAACTATAGTGATGTATTATAATATACATACACACAACATATTACACTTTCATGCACTCCTGCCTAAGGAAACTGTTTACATAATGTTGGCAGCCGATGTTACAATAACACGCCACTAGTTCTTGAGTGAAACAATTTCGAACACTGGAAAGCTCCTTTGAGAATAAATTACATTTACTTCACTTCACTCAAAAAGCCACGAATGAAACGTAGCCACGTTAGGCCTACTTTATCCATAATTGCCCGCACCGCGACGGTTTTCGGCTGTTACCGAGTGGCTTCTCAACACTGAAAACTGCAGAGTGTAAAACATATTAAACAAAAGATATACATTACAAAAGAAAGGTGTAATATTACACTTAATAACACAAAAATTACGCTTTCTTTCACCAAAAAATATATCAGTGACATATTTTGAAGTGATGACGTCATCAAAATATGTATCATATTACGGTAACAAGACACCGCGCCCGATCTCCTGTTAGAACCCTGCCACTTTGCTCAGTCATGCAAATTGTTTTGATACAAGTTGAAAAAATCTTGGGAAATACATGATTTAATGTGGCTGTCGGAATTATTCCATGTAAAACCAGCATTATAGTTTACTCTTGAATAAAATTGTTTAGTTTGTGTATATCTAATGTTTTGACAAAAACTGAAGATGCGGATCCCGTGTGAAATTGATGAATGGACATTGAAAAACATCCATGCCTAGGCAGGGATTCGAGCTAAGGACCCCTCGCGTCGTAGCGCGATGTCCTAACCATTCCGCCACGGGGGCCGGCAAAATTAACAACAAATAGGTTCTACTATATGCGAATTATTACAGGTAAAATAGAGTACTACTGCCTCCCTGAGAAAAAATCCTAGAGGCGGCCTTGATGCCAGTGCTTACATTGATAACCTTGAAAGTAACAACGGGGTAACGCATACTCGTTGCTTTCCGAAGTTGAAGGCAACTGCGCCAGTATGCTACGGTTGTGAGCTTAGCAGTGCAGATCATTCTGGTGAGGGGCTTCTAGTTTTCTTCCCATGATTGAAATATTTCCTTTACATCAAGTATGGGAAAGTTGAGGACTGGGAGTTGCAAAAAATTGCCCGATAGTTCTGTTATATGTGGGCATCGTTTGATCCTAAGTCACAGAAGAGAACTTCTGGAAAATCAGTGAGGACGGCGTATAAGCTCTACTAGCGTGGTTGTGCGCTTGACGATCAAGAGAATGACTGAGCACCCCAAGTGACCTGTAAGATATGGGAGGTCAATTTATCAATGTGATTGCATGCGGTGACATTTTCTGTATCCACAATTTGCTGATAACGATCCAACAACTATGTTTGTACGGCAGATATGTCTGGTAGACATGTATCTGGGAATACATTTCTGGAGGGGTGGTTTGACCAAGTTTCAATAATAATAATAATAACAATAATAATAATAAAATTAGAATAATTATATTAAATTAAATTAAAATAATGTTAATTGACTATGTAAATTAAAATTGTATTGTTAATATTATATGAATAGGTAAATAGATGGTAAAATAATAGATATATAACAGCATGTATTCATTACCTAGCTTATGTGCAGTTTAGATCGCCAAAATGTGTGTAAAAACAACTGCATGGCAAGGAAATTAATGCCAAATAGATAAACAATGAATATTTTTCAATAGCAAAAAATGAGGCACATCCAATTCTAATAATCAAAAATAATTGTACAGTAATCACTTTTAATTGCTTATTACAACTGACGAAAAGTAAAGTTGCTGATTAATAGTTTATGCATATTATCATAGCTAGTAGTGTGCATAAATCTTTGAAACTGACCATCAAAGCCGTATGAACCAACTTCTATGGCTTCCAGTAAATTCAGCGAAAAGAAATAACATCGATTATATAACAAATGCTAACAATTATATTTTGATTATTTAATTTTATTACTTGGTAAGTATTTCGAGGGAGGTCCAGACCCCCTGGACCCCCCTAAATACGTCCTTGATGTTTTGGTATTCCAGGAAAAGTAAACGTAAAAGTTCATACCGAATCTGTCCATGTGCCATAAGGCTTGTGGCTCATGACAAAAGTATGGCTGTTGAACAAATTGAACTGGATGAAAAGATAACAGTATCAATTGTGGTTCAGAGTTCGCCATTGGGGATTTTCTTTCTAACTTGTAAGTAAATATCTGTTAGTCATTTATATCTTGCTCTTCATTATTTCTGAGACGAACTGCATTTGAAATAGCTGAAAAAGCATTGCCCAACTTCTACTTTAACGATCTTTTTTTTTCTATTTTCTAAAGTAACATTGAGAGCACCCTGTACGAGTTAAAAATTAATTTAGGCAATATTTACTTCTTTTTTCTGTTATAAGAATTATTAATCTATTATTATCCAAATATTGTGAAAAATGAAAAAAATGTAAGTACTTTAACAATTTCGTTTATATTGTTATTTTGACTTTCCAATCTTCCTGTACAAGAGGAAATTGACCATGATGACAATATGAGGTTTTATGTACTCCCAGATTTGTGTTCAGGACATCTGTTTCAAAAATATACATTTTCCTGTATACATCAAATGCATCAATGTTATTTTTGGGCAATGTCCGTTGAACCGTGGAAACTGAGGGCTGTTACTGCGTGAGGTGTGGCTACGTTCCACTTAAGTCCTTACTCCATTGAATAAAAGTCTGTATAAAATCGTTTCTGCATTGTGAATTTACAATGATAATGGATTTTGAAAACAGATGGAAAGAGCTTCAACAGAAGACCAATATTGTATTTATAGGACTACTCAATAATAAGAAAAAGTTGTTTTGCAAAATTGATGATAACTGTTTTTAAATTATTTTTTCTTTACAAATTTTAAAAACATGAAAATTAAGAATTGTGTTTAAAACCTTTCTGCCTGCAGATTACTAAAATTTCATCATAATCGGACAGTTCGTTTTCTATTTATAGAATTTCAAAGAGAGCGATATTTTGCAAAGCTAAATGAAACCGGCACTTTCTTTCTTCTCACGACGGTAAAAAATAGAAGGTATACTCGAAAAAAAACTTGGTTAGCATAGAATAAGGCCGAATTGAGTTAGCTAAATTTTGATGGAACTAGTTTCTATGTAGGTTTATTGGTTATTTTTTTTCCATTGGAGTCCAAACTCAAGTATCTATAATTTTTAATCTGGCAGTAGGTTCGTTATATTTCCCTCACGTCAACAATAGACTCTTACAGCATTGTTGAGTTATGGACACCGCAACCGTGGATACGAATGATTGACTGCAATTACAACTGACACCACGTTTAAAGTTCATCTAATATCATCACGCATGTAAGTATACCAGAAACCTAATTAAAAAGTTAAGACGTCAAGCTAATGGACACACATTCAACATATGACAATTTTTATACTCGCCAACATTGAGTAGTTGCTAGTTAAAGATATTGTCATTTTTAACTTTCACAATAGATGGGTCTGGGGGTTCGATCACGTTTTAGTGACTCCGATCCGATCCGTGATTTTGACGGTTTTGCGTTTTTGGAAGTCTTGGCATTTTATAAATTCTTCTTCTAGGCTCCCGTTGGCCGATGTAATGGTAGGATTCCGATAATGCGGTTGTATTGTTCAGAATTTTACACCCCCCCTTTACATGAAGTCATATGTCGTTTCTAGCATTTCTCTACTTTGTACTTTGGATGTTGGGGACATATATGTCTTCTCCTGATATTCTCATTGCTTTGTTCTGCACGCTTTGGAATGATTTGTGATAACATGGTGCACTGTGTTACCACACTATACATGCATATGAAAGCGTTGTCCTGACCAGAACATTAAATAATGTTATCTTGTTTTTCATTGCCAGTGCGGAATTTTTAAGTAGTGGATAAAGTTGTCCTGCACGCTTATTCCCTTTGTAAGCTGGATTGCGTATATGTTGACTAAAAGTCAAACCTTCATCCAGCAACAATCCCAAGTACGTTGCCTACTATTGTTGTGGAATGTTATGTCCTCCAAGTCGTGGGTTTATTACGCGATGTTATCTTTTCTTTGTGAAATATATAGACGCACTTTTGACCCCGATCGCACTTTTATATTTAATATATTTGTTTTGTTTTACCATGATCTATGTTCTGGTGACACTTTTTTATTTTTTAGAATTCCATAATTTTATAATAAATACACTGTTGGACTCTTGCATTTTTTGTGAAAACGCATAAATTCTGATTCGAAAGCTGTAAATGTTGCAGATATTATTGGAAATAAGAAAACCTGAATAATAATAATAAATGGAAAAAGTATGGAAATTGTTCAATTCAATAATAAATGTTCAATTGTTCAATTCTTAACTGAGAGCGTAATTTGTAAGCAATTCAGAAGTCAAATATTAAGGTGTCCGGTTTCTTTTGTCCAGCAGTATACTTTCCAATTGGCTTATTGTATTGGTTGTGGGTGTATTATAATTCTTCGCAATCTTTCCTCACCCGTGGCAGCTTATCTCCCTCTTTCTCTCTCCTCGAAGTGTTGCCAGTTAAGCATTTGTATTGTTCTGTTTCTTCATTAGTTTGAAATTGGTAAGGATGTCGAATCGATCCTTCCTAATAGAAATTTGTATAATACATCGTTGGAAAGGGTTTGATTCAAGGATTCCAGAAATGTATTATTTAACAGACATTACACAGATATATATAATGAAAGTAATTTTAATGGTTTCTAAAATCATATTTAGGATGTATATATCCGAAGTCAGGGTGTCCCTTGTCGAACAACGCTAGGACAACCTTGAAAAATAAAATAACCAAAAACAAATTGAAGAAGACAATTTAAATTATCGAAAATTATTCACAGTTATTAAAAGATAGAAACTTCAATATCCAAAAATAAAATGAAAATTGTAAATATGGATGAAAACACGAATTAAAGAAAGTTGAATCCTAGTTGAAATTCTCATACATATCCACGTAAAAAATCAAAGTTCGACATAGCAATACTGTGTATTTACAACATGGATTTCGATACAGGAAAGCAGCCATGGTAAGTAATGTAAGAAAGTTTATATTATTTCACAGAAAATGCGCAGTGCCAATTCGAAGCACGAATCAAATACTGCGAAAGGACTTTTCTTTATGCCGAGACTTTAAAACATAATGGTCGCTTATGCAGTATAGCCTTTGAATTTAAGTTGTACTAATATCAATGTTCTCTTTTTGTAAGCTATCTCTCCAATGACGAGATTAACCTTTTCTATAATATCCATGGCGTGAATTAAACAAAGGATTCAGTTACTACACTCTTAATAACATTCTACCATTAGAATTTAACAGCCTGCTTGTTTATGTACATATACAGGACGCATACATTTTTTTGAGCACATACGCACTCGTATCGTAACCCATTTGTTGTGGCTATATTCTGTCTTGAGAGTCTGTGGAGCAAGAGAACGAAAACAAGTCCTCTGCGAAGGTAGTTCGGCTCGACCAATGAACGTGACACAGAAAAATTCGATCGTCGTGTATTGCTTTGTTCCAACGGCTCGCTTTCTTCCCATCTCTGCCGTTATGCTCTCGGCGCTGCTCAACAGACTCCCGGGACGAAGTGTAGGGTGAGAAGTATGTATGGCGTCGGTAACCGCTTGGAATGTTAAACCCAGACACACACTCGTATGTGCTATATACGTGTATAAGCCTACAGTACGGCACTAAGAAATAAATGAAAATATCTCGAAATCTAATCCTGGACATAAAGATAGTGATTATAACTGTAAATTGCATTTATATACAACTTAAATATGTTTTTTGAAACCATTAAAATTATTACCGTTATAATTAGCTGTGTAATATCTGTTAATTCTATAACAGACATAGATATTTTTACGGAAGCAGTTGGATGGCAGGAACATTGACGGTCTTACATTGTCATTTCTCGAGTCAGCCCTTTACAGTGTGTGGTTCACAGCTTCATCGAGCACAATTCTGTACATTCTGCTCTATTTCAAGTTGCCTATCCAACGTATATACCTAGGTAAAGCCTCAATCCAACCAATCACTCACTCACTGACGTAAATGTTCTCCATGAAGGAAGTCCCGAAGGGAAAAATTCTCCATAACATCCCCCAACGAAATTGTCTCAAAAGCACGTAAAAATTTCAATTACACGAACTCCTTGAGTTACTTAAGTAATGCGTTCCGTAAACTTTTACGTAACTTGATTTTTACGTAAGTCGAATTTGTAAATATCTTAAGTGTAACTTCGTAAGATACTGCAATATTTGTTATTATATATATATATATATATATATATATATATATATATATCATCCAGCAGTGTTCACTCGGATAAAAAAGTATAAAAGTATGAAAAATATATAAAAGAATATAAAAACAAACTGACATTCGGTAAGATTTTACAATACCGGACAACTCCGTAATTTCTATCCTACTTCTTAAACTCGCGAAATACGTAGTCCCGATGAAGTATCTGAGGTTAACATGTTGGGGTGACGTGTTGAAATTGTTAATTGACGTGTAGAAGTTGTAAAATAAGCTTTTCAATCCGTATACAAGGATGGAAGCCAATTTTTGTTCAACGTAGCGTTCACTTGTTCAGTAATCTGCGTGGTGTGAGGTGGTGTGAGGAAGATTGCGATTTTGAAGCTAGGAAATAAAGTTCTTTCTTTCGTAAGTTTATTTTAGTAACGTTTAGTTGGGTACATATTGTTGTCCGGTATTGTAAAATCGCTCCCTGACATTCATTCCAGTATGTTGTTGCATACTGCAATGGATGTCAAAGACGCAAAAGCTGCAAACATGTCTATACCTATACGCGCAAGTAGTTGTAATTTTCGAGATTTATAACGTAACTGCGAATTTACGTAAGTGGCGTATTATGTAAGTTACTGTACCCTTTTTTATGGGTGAAAATTCCCTCTTTTGAAGTCGCTAGCAACGTCCGTTTCTAAAGAAAGATCGAGAGAGCGATAGGCATCCAGAGGTTAAAAATCCGACGTTTCTTTCTGATACTTTATCTTCAAGATTTTTCAATTCCTAGTTATTCAGCGATTACATAAATAGTTATATATGCACAACTTACGACTGAAAATACGAAAATTACTACATAATGGCTGTTTTAATGAACTGTTTAGAGATGTAACACTGTTGCGTTTTCAACGTTTGTTGTTGACCGTGGAAACTGAGGTTGCTAGGGAACCTAAAGAAAGAGTATTTTCGCCTCGAAAACTACGGTGAGTGAGCGATACTTGCATTTTCTTACTGGCCTATTGAATTCTTTTGTGTAAAACATGTAACTAACAACTATTGTGAAACGGACAGTAGCCTACTTACTCAGTTTATTATTAAGGAATAGACAATACTATTTAGAGTAATAATATATGAACACTTACAATCAGAACGTTGAGTTCTAAACTTTTCAAGACAGCGAACCTAGTCACTTTTCTCCTTCCTTCACTTCTGCATGTCTACATTTCGAAAGTAATTACGAGCATTGAGGAAACGCATGCAAATGCACATGAGGTGGCCAAAGGTTACGTCGAAAATGCGCGAGTCTGTTACTTACAAATTATATATTTCTTTGTAATGTTTGTAGATTGCATGCCTTGATTGAAGGTTAAGAGAAAATTGAATATCTCAACATAATAAAAAAAGTCCTCTCTTTACGAGATCGCCGTAAAATGCCAATTTGTATTCCGAATGTACGGAATCTAATACCACATGTACGTACTTGTATATCGAGGTCGTGCCCGAATCCGCAAATGCTCTGTTACGTTCTTTCCGGTCGCTTCCCTGTGCCATCGAGGTCGTCAGAATCGAGAGGCCCTCGAGTAATCCAGTTGGCACTTTTCCCTTCCCGCCAGGTGTCAGCCCGAATGTAACCCTCTGGGGCGCATGCGCACAATTCGCGATTAAAATTACCACATGAGCGCTAGTGTCGCTTCCAATATGGCCACTCTACGTAGGATAGATCTTTGTTTACATTCAGTAGTAGTACGTAATAGCAGCGTGTTTTCATTGCTGGTATGGAAGAAACGTTTATTTTACGCGTTATATTTAAATATTGCGAATGCGATGTGAATTCCAGGAACTATAACGAAAAGGAAGCTGTGCTGAGAGCGAAGAATTTAATTATAATAAAAATAACACGGAAAACGCACACGAAACTAATGTATACGCACGGGTTTTTCAAAGCGGTGCTGTTTCATCTGCACTGCACCTCGGTTGTAACTGCCTAACTGGGGCTCTCAGAAATGATTTGAAAATAAAGCAATTCACCTGTATTGCAAAGCTTGGGAGGAAATAAATGAAAACATGCTGTTGCAGGTTTTTTTCCCCGAAGAGGCAGGCTGGTTTAATAACAACATCGGATAATGATAATAACAATAACAACAATTTCATTGAAGCTATTTTCAGTCTTTACTGAAAATTAATATACTGAATGAAACAGCAACATTAGCATGTCAATTATGTTTTTCTGACTTACCTTTATGATTACGGACATTAATTGATTCTCAAACTATTTTCATCTTTGCACGTAATCGACTTGCATCTGTTCCAAATTACATACATAATACATTGTTTTCGAAACAAATGTTATATTCATAAAGAACAATTCAAAACTTACTTTCATGGCAATAAAATCATCTTTCCGAAAGATTATTTCGGAAAATAGAGTGAACAGACTCGTACATTCTTCTTAATTTCCTTGCTGCATTTCAGTTATGCCAATCTTGTCAATCAGTTGTTTTCTCTGCTTTATTTAAACATTTCATTTTGTTGATTCCACGGGGTGGAAAACACATGTAAGCTTTTCACTTGTCCTGAACCACAAAACGATTTAGAGCAAACAACTGAACAGTATACGCTACTTTTTCGCATCAACACGCCGAAGTGCAGCGAGGTGTCCTACGTGGAGTGGTTCCTGAAAATCTCACCAGATGGCATATCGGATAATTTTAATCGCGAATAGGAAAGGAGAAAGCAGGCGCCAGCCAAAAAAAATATTGGTTGCTTCCTATTAATACTTAAATTGAAAATGTGGCATGTGATTTATTCTGTTACATTTTTTCTAAATACAGTGTTTTCGCTAGGGCTCACGTAGTTTTGGATCGTCTATTTAATATGCATTACCTCTACAAGGCGAATGTTGCAATGTGGCTGCCGAGCGTGACTCTACAGCGTGTTGAACCTTCCGCTTGCCACTTCTCTCCTCCAACTTCACCTATGCCGGATATTCGGACTTCAATGGTAGGGGTATTCCGCGGGTGGAACGGTATGTAGGCGGCAACCGATTCGGACACGACTCAGATCCACTGAAAATAAGACAATCTATAATCAAATTAAAATACATTTAATTCTGAAGTTGTCACTATGAAATATTTATTCATTATGTCTCCTCTTACATGCGTAAATTTTAAGACAAAATATAATTTGAGTTTTATCTTTGTGACTTATCGTGATCTTTTTTTGGTCACGTTTGGCTAATCACGATGATGAAGGTGAATGGCGATTTCATTAAATTGTTGGAGAGACACCCACAAAGAAGGCATCCATTTCCAAGCAAGGACTTGAATCCAGAAATTCTCTATAGCGAGTTCATGTGTCCTGAATTCAACGCGCACGGTCACGAAGAGGACATTAGTATTTTAATATTTAGATTCATGTACGAAATTATCTCTATACTTAACCCCTGATATTATTAACATAATTGAAGGGCTCGGGTGTAAAACATGGTGACATTTTGGGAATATTTGAATTACAAAGTAAAATGTGTCATTTTAATTTTTGGAGTGAAATTGCCATGTCATACAATATCAGTGAAACCTTGTGAAATTGGTAAACACAACAGGAAAACAATTTATCTACAGTATAGCTTCTATTAATCATTTTTCTTAATGAACTCAGAAATGAGCAAAATGTCATCATGTTTTACACTCGAGTCCTTCAATTAAGATGGAAGACGATATTGGGAAACCTGCAGGAAGGCCGACACGAAGAAGGGATGATTATATAATGATGATCCTAAAGGAATTGATAAGGATAATTACGAGTAGTTTGACCTTTTCCAGACAGGAACGTTTGCAAATAAACCATCTGGCTAAGTGGTAATTTATATAATTGTGCAAAAAAATATTTTTCATTCCAGACAATTGGCCATGAATATCAATAACAATCTGAAAAGATGCCACGAGCACAGAAGCTGTGTGCACAGGCAACCTATATCAGCACCAGGCAGCCTACAGGGAGTTTGTTACGCGAAATTAAAGGTTGCAGTCATCTCGGCCAACAATCGAAGATTTCGTGAAATTTTCAACTTAGCAGCATCAAAACAATTAATGAAGGAGTACTTGTCCCAGCTTCCAATCACCTGTCGGGAACAACTACTCGTGAAGATCATGACGGCCGATGAACGGAATGACCACTTTAAATTGAGCATATCAGAGATCTTGTTCGCGGAAGGAGTGACGAAGCTGGAACTGTCTTTCGGCGTGGTATCTAATCCGACGTATTTAGAAGCGCTGCTTCAGCTGGTTTCCACCGAAGGCAAAAGACTTCGTACATTGAATGTAAAAGGAATGTGTTTTTTTTCTATGATCGAAAGTTACTACGAGCATTTTAGAAATATCTTTACTTCCGCACAAAATTTATCTACTTTGCATTTGCCCCATATTTGCGATGATGAGATGTTGAATCTCATCGGAGAGAACTGTTCTTCCCTTAGAGATCTTGACGTGTCATCTCCTCGCATCACCAACAAAGGTATCCATCTCCTGACTCAAAACATAGTAAAGTTACCTCCAGGTACTGTCAATAGTAATACAACGTGGGAGAGCACCTTGTGGGGATTGCCAGATGTTTTCTTGCCCTTGGAGAAACTGGTGCCAACTGGGGAAGATGCTGTAAATTATGAGAGGAGGAAGAGTCCACTGTGCGAAACACTAAGGTTACTAAATATTGGCCGAAGAATCGCATTAGGTTTCTTGGAGGATGAGTTCCCCGTGGGTGAGAATGTTTCATCCAAGACAATAATGGCGCTGTTGGAAATGATTCCGAATTTGCAGTCCTTAGGTGACACGAGTATGGACAAACTGTGCGAGGACAACGATCTCCTAACGGCGATGACTAAGGAGAACATCTTCCAGCTTCCGTCGCTGTCTCTAAAGTCGGCGATTCTTCATTCGACAAAGAGAGAGACAGTCAGCATCGTAAGTCGCCTGTTTCCCAATATCGTTCGCTTGGATTGTAGGTATGAATCAACAGCAACTCTGTTTCAGCTACATAATGCAAACAGTACATGGTCATTGAGCACATTCAACGCCTTCAACCATCTCGAGAGCCTGAAGGTCTCGTGCCTTACAGGCGTACTGACAAAGAAAGATCTTCGCGAACTCTCATCCGGTTTACGAGAAAGCCTGCGAGAGTTGGATATACGTGCAATTTCATCCGTGGACCCTTTCAAGCTTTGCGGTATCGTCACCTTCCCACGTCTGACTCGCATTCATCTGGTTAGCCCGAACGTCGTGTGGGATACATCGGAGTACTTTTCTTCACTGGAACACCTGGACGAGGTTGACCTTGTTAGTGGTGTGACAGCCGAAGTCGTGATAAAGATCTTGCAGTGCGCCCCAAATTTGAAGAAGCTACGCATTGTAGATGTAGTGGACCGAGGAACGGATTTCTTGCAGCTGATTATGGGAGCCAGTGCATCGCCCAAATTAGAATTATTCGAGCTGATGATTGGGTTCCTCATTGATACGGAAGAGGAGTTGAGAAGTTTCCTGGCACATTTTGAAGAAATACAACATGTCGGGAAAATACGTTTCCTGGAACAGTGGTAGAGGCTTCGTATCATCCCATATCCAGTCTGACGCCTTCACATGGCTAATACAATAATTGTACAAAGATAAAATGTTCATTTTGTTGCTTCCACACACAATTTTTTGTTCTTCTCAACACAATAGAATGATATGAAAATTATAAACTATTTGAAAGACATGTTTCGTGAAACACAGTTAACCAGTATTTTAACTTATTATCTCAAGTTCGTCGCAATATGTGTTTTAAGTGTGTTCATGTTTATCATTTAAGTAAATCTTTAGTGTATTTTCACTGCTGTAAGTTTTGAAAAGCTGTCATAAGTAAAAGTAAGAAATTCAGTTCATTGTGTGTCCTTTACAAACTAAGATTCTCCCGTCGGAATTTTGCGTAAATACGCAGAATAATTTTATTCCTAGTCGAGAGAAGACGAAACATTCCTTCATGGATCATTTTGGGAAATGATGCAGGATTGGATAAATGAAAGTGCTGGTTAGACGTTTTTTCTTCACATGGGAAAAAGTGTGATAGGCTCTACGATTTTGAAAACTACCTATCATTGCTTTAGATAATATGTAAAGTTGAACTTTTCATACATGACAAGATTTTTCATATACTGTCTTAATCTCTCCTCGCTTGTTCTGCCTTGCGTCTTTAATTCTCTTCCTCCCTTTCACTCTACTTCTTTATTTTCCCTCTATCTCGGTCGTGCTTCTTTATCCTCTTCATTCGTCTCCCAATCTGCCGGCTTCTTTATTCCCCCTCCTCTCTGCTTCTGTCCCTCTTGCTTCTTTTATTTCTCTTCCTTTCTCTCACTCTGTCTTGTTCCTTTAAGTTCTCTCCTCTCTCTCTATCTAGTCTTTCTTTTTCTTATCTCTCTCCATCTCAATCTGTCCTGCATCTTTATTTCCCCTCTCCATCGGTCTTGCATCTTTTCTTCTCTTCCCCTGTCTCTCTCACTTTGCCCTGCTTCTATAATTTCCCTCCTCTCTCAAGCGCGCTTCATTATTTCTGTTTCCCTCTCTCACTCTGATTGCTTCTTTATTTTCCCTTCTCTTGCTTTCGTCTCTCTTTATCTTCCCCCATCCTCACCTTGTCCTGCTTGTTTATCCCACTCTCTGCCTTTCTTTCTTTCTTCTTTTTGTTCCCTCTCACTCTGCCTTGCTTCTTTAATTTCCCCCTCTCCCTCTGTCTTGCTTCTTTTTCTCTTGTTCATCCTTTCTCACCCTGCTTCGTTAATTCCCCTCCTCTTCCTCGTACTTATTTTTTCTCTCTCTCCTATCTCTTTTTCGTCTTTACTTCTATTGTTCGCCTTCTCTCACGCTGACTTGCTTCTTCCCCCCCACCTCTGCCTTGCTTATTTCCCTTCTTATTTCTTTTTCTTGCATTCTCTTCTTTCTTTTCTAACTTACTATCTTATGATGGCACACACACTGACTCATAAGTATGACTTAAATACCTACGCATAACGCCACCACTGTTCAAATTTGACCTTTTTTTGTATATTTACTTAGAAACATACACATGACACAACGGATCTCCACTTTTGTTTCAACTTGTTCAATCCGTTTTCCACCTCATTGCTAACCCCCGCCCCCAACTCGCGGAAAATATAACGAACAAATGGGTCTCATTGTAACATATTTGAGATCGCTCGGGAAGTCTTAATAATAGATTCTATGTACGTTTCACGTATTCGAGCGCGTGCGCCCACTTATTCCTTTTATTCTCCTTTCCGATTGTATCTTTATTCTCGTTTCCTTTTCATGGATCATTAGTTTTCTTTCGTATTTTCTCCATCTCAATTAGGCTTTGTTCGTGTTTATTTCCTCTCTTCTTGATCTGTACGTTACTTACCGTTTTATATCCAATTTTCTTCTTTGCTGTCTTTCTCTCTCTGTCTCGCTTTTATATATTTATCTGCCTTGCTTTCTCCTTCTCTGTCCCTTTTCTAGTTTATCTATTTCTGTTTTGCTTCTCTTCTTTCATCATTCACACACATATAAATAATATGATGTGAGTGATGATAATGATTAAGGGACACTCACAAAGAACACCCAGGCCGGATTCGAGCCCGTGATCCCTGGCGTCTTTTCTCCAAAGTTTTTATTTTTTCCTGCCGATGTGGGTAGTTTTTGTACTTAGAAATTCAGGTTATATTACGTACCCTAAACCAACAGGAAACACTTTCTATAATACGGTGTTCCAATACTTCACTCACACTCTCACTAATGATGCCAGTCTCCAGATTTCTTCAGTCTTCGAAAATACATCTGTTGCTGTGCTGCTGCTTCTCTACACTCCCTCTAGCCCACGCTCGTGCTCAAAGACAACTTTTCCGAAATTGTGTTTTCTGAGCCGGCCACTTTCCTTTGCTCGGTACTCCTGCCGCCTCGATGCATCCAGCAGCAGCTCTATAGAAAAGCGGTTCTTCCGGTCAGTTCATCTTGCTTTCAAAATGCTCCGAAAATTCTCTCAAAGTTGTCCCATGTGTGTGTTTCTTTTTGTTTGCAGGATAGGTAATGTTCTGTCGTTCCTGAATTCCTACTTGTTTCGTAAAGGTTGTTCGAGCTTCGTTCTTAGCTGATCGTCAAAGACGGAAATTTGGATGGAAATTTGTTGGAAATTGTAGTTAGCTTCATCCTTCGTCTTCTTCTTTCCATAATTTCCCATTCTCTTTGTGTTGTTCCTTAACTTTCTCTCTCTCTCGCTTCTATTCCCATTCTTCTCTCTTCCTCACTCTATCTTTGTTCTTTCTCTCTCTCATTTTCTTTCCTCTATCTACTCCTCTTTCCATTCCCTTCCATTTACCTTTCTTCTCTTTCCCATTCCTCCCTTTCTCTTTCTATACATTTCTCATTCTCTTAGCTAAAAGAGGCAGAAAAGCGAAGTAAAATAAACCAAATCTATCAATAAAAAGAAACCATAGTGGGACGTGAAACAAGTAACTAACTAACTAACTAGCTCTCTAGCCTCCTTAAACCCGAAGGGTTATGGTTGCAGCAACACAAGCTTTCCATCTGTCCCTATTCTGGGAAAGATCAATCCAATCTTTTCCATCCATACTGATTTCCGTTAGGTCCATCTCAACGTTATCCTTCCATCTTTGTCTTGGCCTTTCCACAGGTCTCTTACCTAAAACAATGGCGTCCTAATTTGTTAGTTTTTGTTCTTGAGTTCCTTACTCTTAGCATGCCAGACTTTGGCTTTTGCACTGACAACGTAGGTAAAGGCAGTTTCGCTGAAAGAAACAAGATTTTTCCGGCGTGTGGTTAAGCTATTTGCATTTACGGCTCCTGATAACAATAAAAGTAAACGGTAGGCTCCTCCAGAAACTCCTGTAATCCTAACAACTAACGGACGACACAGGGAACAGGGATATTCTGATAGGAGGACCTTTCTTGAGAATATCCGCCAGGCTAAAACCGCATTTACGGATGGGTATAAGATGATGGACGATTCTTCGATCCATACATGCTTCCTACCAACTTGAGTAAGCAGTTTCTCTTATCGCACTCGTAAAAATAGACTCTGTCGCAGGTCGTGCTTTCTCGCCTCCCATCTTTAACCGTTGTATCGCATTGGTGCTGCCTCGCAATAACCTTGAAAGGAAACATTATTCTTTCTCCTATTGAACTGGACTCTCTCTCTCTCTCTCTCTCTCTCTCTCTCTATCTTTCTCTCTCTCCCTCTCGCTCTCTTTTGTGCAGGAAAACGCTCTAGAACGAACCCTATTGGAGGTCTATACTCTGTTCCAGCTAACTGTGGAGCAGGAAAACGAAAACAAGTCTCTGCGCAAGTAGTGACGCGAGACGGCTCCACCAATGAACACGTATGAGGAACGGAATTGTGTGGAGTGGGGGAAAGCGACTGCCTTCCCAGCAGCGTGTAAAGCTTCGCCCTGGCCACTCGATTTCCTTCGCTTCTCTGACGCTATGGCGGCCTTTCGCCACAGTCAGCCGCTTCCTCGTATTGGCTAACTTCACAAACGGAAGTGGCTACACGATATTATCTGTTCCGTTATGGGATGCTTTCCTACGAGACAAATTTCCCTTTGTTCCTTTAATGCTGTGATAGCCTCTTCCTAAGTTTCTGCGATGTGTAAGTCGAAAGTGAATACTAGACTTACATAATTTTCGTAAAATGTCGGATACAACAACTAATTTTGGTGAATTAGTGAAGAGACTTTGACGTACCGCCAGTGGAGGTGTCTAAGGTATTTGTGTATCTGCACCAGAAACTGATGCTATTTCTGGTTCCCATAAGTTTTCACAAGACGGTGTATTCTACAGGGTGTTTCATAATGCTTGCCGGGATGTCGGAAGTCGGTTGCTCAGAGGCCAACTCAACCACAGAGATGAGAGCATGCCAGTGAATAGAATAACTATCGAAGTTGCTAACCTACCTTACAAATGTTACATATGTTCTCTCTTGGTGACTCGACATACGTCAATCTTTCTCGTATGCGGGCTACAGTCTCAGGCGATGGCCCCAGCCTACGTCTGTCCAGTCACCAAGAGAGGACATGCTCTCATCCCAGTGCTTGAGTTGGCCTCTGAGCAACCGACTTCCGAAATTCCGAGGGAATTATGAAACACCCTGTACAACAAAGATCCAGAATCTGTCTATCACACAGTCTCACGTCGCAGTATCCAGGGTAACAGATATTTATTTTACGGACTGGGAGATACGCAGGGGTGCGATGATAGAGAAGAAATACATTGAAAGGATCGTTGTACTGAGATTGCTGTATAGTAGTGCTGTGTATGATAATATTGAGCTTACGTCTTGAGATAGCTCAATGCAGTAAATTTTCAAGCGTTATAAGTCAATCAAGTATGAAAAATGAGCAAGTTACCGTGATGTGGTAATCCTTACTCTTAAATCTTATTTACACTATACCAGACGGCGTTGCAGTTGAAGAATAAACAATCAGTTCCAATCGCTGGACAGGCCAGTGTGCCAGAACTGTCCATACCAGTACGATCAAGTGTTTGTTTTAACTGTCAACTGGTGTTCCTCCACAGTGGTATGCTCAAGAGAGGTTGGCCGGGTTCTTAACCCCCCTTTATCTCCGTAATTCTAAAAAAGAACGTCAAATGCAGGAAAGGATAACAAAATTAGGACTGGCTAATGAAAAACGTACAATTTTCTACCAATTTTCAGCAAACAACCAAGTCATTTGTACAAGGACAAAGTCGAAATTGTTCATCAAAATCTAAAAAATTGTCAATATTATTGTTGTAATTTTCTTAGGTTAACATAAAAGTATTCGACAGTTCGAGGGCGCATTGCCCCCGCTCCCTTGGATAGGGGCCTGATAAAAACTCCATATAACTATATAAGGAATAACCATAGACGAAATCTCTCTTTGAGTAGAGTTTCAGAAATATATTCTGAAAAGTCTATCCATATGCGAATCAGAGATATGGAAAACTTCTCGAAACAGCGAAGTTAAGAGCGAGAAAGCAGGCAGCCATCAAACCGACTCGCACCCAATTTTCGATTCGTACGAATGCCGCTGGCCTTATGCTATGCATATATAGTCCCACATGCTATTCCTTCCGAATATATGGGACGTTTGAACAGAGAGGTGCCGCACAGGAAGTTAGGAAAGTTCACACCAGTTGAAAATAGAGAAATGTAGAACAGTATGAAGATAAAAGATATATGTAAATTTGAGACTTGCAGTACCAGCTAAGATTTAAGGAAAATGGCTTGAAGTTGAGATTACCTTTTCAAAATGAAAGTTGGGATTTATTGAAATCTTTCTTCCCACCTTGAAAATTCATAAGCTTAGGAATGAACAAATTACATTTCTCATAGCTGTTTCGTTTTCATATCCAAGTGTGGTATATGGTTTACTTTCATTGCTTTGTCATTCATTCACTGTTCTCTGTACAAAGGACAGGTTTTAAAATGCAACCTCCTGGCTTTAGCGTAGGTTCCACACAATCTAATTTAATCTGTTAATTGATTTATTGAATGGTACCGCGACAAGTCTCGGTAATTTGAGACGACACTGACACTAAAACTTTTGAGACTTGCAGACACGTGACCAATAACGAGAGAGACGTAACCGAGACTTAGTGGCCGACTCTATCACACTGGTTGAAGATGTTGTAGGATACCTGAAAAATTTACCTAAACTACACATTGCCTCGATAATCTGTGAAGCAAGGCAGCGCATAACGGTACAGAAGGGGAGAAAGCGAGTCGACGGAGCAAAGAAGTGCGTTCTGCTGCAGTCGCGTTGTCCCCACCACGCAATCCCGTTCCCTCTCACGCGTTCATTGGTCGAGCCCTCTCGAATTACTACTTGGGCAGAGACTTGTTTGCTCCAAAGATTCCCGGGACAGAGCGTAAATTTACTTTACTGAGAGACTTTTTCATACCAAGCCAAAATCTGCCTGTTTATAATGGGGAACACGGTTTTTGACACATGAAATGTTTATTGGGTTTGTAATGTAAAATTTTACTCTGAATTCAAATATGCTCAGAATTGTTTTTATCACCCACAGCGTTTGCACAATTACATTTTTTAAGTAGTACCTCTTCGGAAGTTAGGAATATTTTAAATGATTTTGAACAGAAGGTGGGCACAAACAATTTAACCTTTACGAATGCAAAATGATGCGCGCAAAATTTATTTCGGGGTAGGGCTGAATCACATGAAGGGGGGCAAACCTCGTATTTGATGCGACTTTAATGGAAATGGAATGTTGTAGCTTGAACCAAGAGATTTTTCATCAGACTGTTATTTCTGTTTTACAATGATAAAAGGAATAAGTAGTAAATGCAAATAAACAGTAAAGTAACCAATTTTGCAATCTCCTGTCAGGCCAGTACCATGTACCACATCCCTGTACACATCTAACTGTAGAAGATGGATGGGAACATGAGGCAGCTACCAAAGTTCAAAATAAGAAGCAAGATCATTCTACTTTCGAAGCCTCTTCCTGTGAACATCACGTGGTAACACAAGGTGAATTAAACAACCATGTTCAGGATTTTAAATTGGGAAAGAAACAGGCCGAACTTTTGGGATCAAGGCTGAAATTTCCTTCAGAAAGACACCAAAGTGTGTTTCTTTCGTAACCGACAGAGAAAACGATAGTGTATTGTAATAATATTTGCGATGTGATGAATTTCTCTGATCATGAATATAAAACAATATAGCGGAGACTTTTCACTGATTCCTCGAAGACTGTTCTCTTGCACGATGGGAACAAATTTCCTTCTGTGCTGTTAGTTTGTGCACCTAACATGAAGGAAACACATGAAACTATGATAATACTGTTAGAAAAGGTTCAGTATGATAAGTATTGTTGGATCATATGCTTAGATTTAAAAGTAATTACGTTGTTAAAGGGTTTGCAGCTCGTCTATACTAAGTTTTGCTGTTTCCCTGGGACAGCAGGGACAAGAATAACCATTGCAAGAGTAGTCAACTCTGATATGATCCTTCTTCCTCCACTTCATATCAAGTTAGGGGGGCATTTCGAAACCTTCGTTAAGGCGATGGACAAAAATGGTGCTGGGTTTCATTATTTGAAGCAAACATTTCCTCCTGTTAGGATGATAAAATCAAGAAGGAGTTTTTGTGTGCTTCCAAATTAGAGCTTTGATAACGAATAAAAAATTTAAAGGCCTGTTTAGCGAAATTGAAAGATCACTGTGGAGTTAATTTAAAAGCGTTGTGTATAAAATTTTTAGGAAATCGTAAAGTTCCGAACTACCGTTAGATTGTGGGTGAACTGTTAGTCATACAAAGATATGGGGTGTAATATGTCCCACAAAATAAATTTCTTGGACTCTCACCTAGATTTCTTCCCTCATAATCTCAGTGCCGTCAAGTGACGAACACGCGGAGTGTTTCCACCAAGACATCTCTCTCATGGAAAAGAGGTACCAGGGACAATGAAGGGCAAGTATGCTCATTGATTACTGTTGGATGCTGAAGAGAGATATTCCAAGTGCAAAATGCAGAAGGAAATCAACAACTCTCACATTTTAGTTAAGTTGAATAGTGTCATGTATGTATGTAAAGATACACAAACATATTACAGACTTAACCTGGGTGTCACAAAGAAACTGTGGCTGATGGAGAAAAACTATTTACACATTTGAATTCAGTGCAAAAAGTACTATTAGGATCAGCTATTTTCCCTCGTGTGCCAGAAAAAGGTTCAATTTTGTTCCCCAGTGTTATTTATAGATAAGTCACATTCAAATTTTGTTTATAGTTATGTAAAATGTCGGTACATTAGTGACAATTCTGAACATGTGTCCATGTTATAATATATATAATATTCCGTTTTTTAGGGTTCGTAGCGTCAAAACAACCGTTAGAACGAAAAAACATTAAACAAGTTATTTGCTCTTAGTATATCTAAACGTATGGAAGTTCGTGCGGAGATACACTGTAGCTATATATTATTTCACAATACATTTTGAGATTCGAGACGAGTTTATATAAATGAAGACGAGATGGAGGGCAAGACCGGCAGGCATTTACAACTTCAGAGGCTGCAAAATACCATACCTCGTCTCTTCTCGATACCGCCGACATCCGTAGCGGTATTGAGCGGGCTACTACGTCAGAGGTACCGGGTTCTAATCCCTGCCCGAGCATCGGCGTTCTTTATGAATGTCCCTTCATCATTTCAACATATCATTACTCACCTTCGTCGTCGCGATTAGCTAAAAAGGGGACAGAACAACGACGCTAAATATTAAAAAAAAATCTCTATACCATCCTTATTTAAGGATGACAATGAAACTTACTATATCGATTCAAAAAAGCTCAGAAAGAAACATATTCGTCATTCTTTGTGTTCTCCAGTGAAGATTTTTGCACTGTACAGCTCCACTTCTCAATGGTTTCCTCAAAATAACGCACCAGGATTTTGCTGCATCCAACCCACTTGTGGCCCAGGATTGGTACCCATTCAGCTTCGAAGATACGAACGCAGTTTCCATCTTGCTCGTTTCCTCCAATGTGATTTGAGTGGGCCCAGACACACCCTATAAGCTTGTTTACTAGACGTAATTCGGTGAGTGGAATCCCGCCACCTCAATTTTTTTCCCTTCTCAGCTGAATAATTCCCCTTCTTCCCTCTATTTCGGCCACAGGAAGTTTGCATCTTCTTTGAGCGCAGGATTCTATCACCATCTCCTCTTCCCCCGGTCGAAGCTGCTTCTTTTTCTCCTTTTTCACCGCCGTCCTCTGTGCGATGGGAATTCTGTTTCGAGAAGAAGAAAGCACGTTTCCTTGTCTCACTCGTCCGCCGAATTTCCACCACTCGTGGTTATTGGTTGTTACTTTCGAATAGGCCGTTCAAGGTCACCTTCAAGGTTGTCACCCACACATCAGTGTTAGCAGTGCACTGTTTCTTTAGCCATTCTTGTTGCACACTATGTCTCGGGAATCTGTAGAGCAAGTCCGCGCATAACGGTAGAGAAGTGGGGGGAAGCGAGTGTACGGAGCAAAGCAGTGATCGCTGCTGCAAAAGGCCGGTAGCTGCAGTCGCGTTTTGCCCTCCAAGCACTCACTTTCCCTCTCACTCATTGGTCTACTTCAGTAGAAACTTGTTTTCGTAATTACGACGTTCTTCAGAAATGTGAGAGTCAGTCTTGCAACTTGGGAAGCACGCGTGCACAGAACGGACTGACGAACAGACATTCACAAAGGAACACTCATGAACATACCGGGACTCTAATCCGAGTTTTCAGTGAATCGAGCATTAAGTGAACTCTGATAAAACACTGTGAAACTATTGACTCTGGTCAGGGCTCGAAGTGGAAATTTTCACTGAAAGAAATGCTTTACTTTCAACAATATGGTGTGGTTTTAATTTCTTATTTTATCTCCAACTACCGGCGAGATTAATTACTGCTGTATTAAAATCAATAATAGTTAATATTAAAATATTTACATACACATCAAATGTGCAAAATACATTCGACAAGAGGTTTCTAGAATTTTCTTCTGATTGAAATTTAAACCGACAAATATCGTGAATGGGATTCAGCTCGCCCAAAAGTTTGAAAAATTAAATTAAATGTACAAATGCTTAAACCTTTGTCCTAAAAAATACTTACTAAAAATTCCATTTATGCAAGTAAAATACATTTCCATGTTGTTATTTTTCGTGTGATGAAGGATTGGATTTATTGTTTAACTGACTAGAAATTTTACTGTTGGGTTAACCGAGGCAAAGAAGAAAGGACCACAGAAAAGTACTGAAAAAGATAAATTCAAGAAAAGAGGAAATATTACAAATGATGTGCTGGTTGCAGTTCCAGCACTCTATACTTGCCTCCAACTTATGCAATATAGATGCCATAATACTCTGCTAAATGCCCTCAAGGCAACACATTTCCGTGACAAGCTTAGGCCTATATGAATACTATAATATGTATTTAAAAGTATTAACAATGTAGTTCGTAGTTAAAAGGAAGATGAAGTGAAATATCCAAAAATTAAAAAATATATATAAATGATCCGGAACGGTCCGTTGACATTTCTGACGAAACTAAACTGGAAGGTTCCAGATATTCACCAACTGGAAAGCGTTTCCGGTCTGCTTCGGTACATTTCTAGCCCTGGATCTTGTCATGGAAGAAAATTGGGCACTGAGGGCTGATGCAAAGTTGATGTGACGTTACACCCTTACTGAGGTAGACCAAATCAATCAAAAGTGCCAATAGGAATGCAATTGTTGACGTTTTGAAATTGTACAGGGTGGCCCAGAAAAGGTAACCGAACCCATTATACATCAGTTCTATATTTCGGTTACCTTTTTTGGGTCATCCTGTATTTGCCAAGTATAAGTAATCTTGCGTATCGCTTATGCGGGTATTATTTGTGTTTGAAACACTTCCTTCGAAAGTTACCAATACCGCATGCTGGGCTGCACATGGGTGTGGGCGAGTAAGAAAAAAAGGTAAAGTGCTCCCCTGTGCTTAGCACCACCCCATGAAGGCGTATAGGGGGTGTGGGGGTAACGCCCCACACTTTCTTGATCCGGTCATGAGTGGGGGTGATGTGATCAGCATCCAACGTTAGAAACGTTCCCGGGTTTGAACCGGCCGGGGATCGAACCCGGGACCTTGAGCATGGTAGTCAGACGCGTTGTGCCCATATTGCTATGACTAACCAAACTCCCCACACTGGTTCCAAGACCAACACGAGTTTTTCAGTTTGCGGAAACAGATGCTACATGTCACACCAAATATAATTTTCTTTATTTGCTTAAAACATCAAAAGGTATATTCTGGGTTAACAAGACACATATCATGGATACGCATTGAATTTAAACAAGCACTGCCTCGTAGGAATATGGAATTATTTAGAAATTGTTATAGTCAAATATATTTCAGTGTAACGTTCAGAATGCGGGCGGGCTCTGTGGCTCACCCAGCCTCAAATCAATGTGTACCCGAAGCCAACACTGTGTGGTAAAGGCGGCCGGCCGTGATGCTGATCACATCATCCCAACTGGAGCCGAGATGAAGAATATGTGGAGCTCTACATCCACATCATCCCATATGACTTCGTGGCATGCGTGTACATGCACAGCGGTATGTATCCTTACCTTACCACTCCACACAGTCAGCTCATCAAAACGCCAAGCATATATTGTTTACCGTGGAACTGCGAGCGAAGCCAGCAGGAAAATTTTTAGATCGACGAGTTTTATCTGGTTTGAGAACAGTAAAAAGGTGACACAATTTGCCGTTCATGTGAAAATCAGTGTATTTCCATAATAATTATATTTTGTATCCTATTGTCAAAATAACATATTATATGAGCTTTAGAAGCCCAGTTATGCATGAAAACACGAGAATTCTGTGGCAGGCAGACGCCCTTTCGACCGGACCACCAGGACTCTATATGTGCGCTCGCACGTGTGTGTGTGTGTTTGCGTGTTAATGTACACTTACATATTAACCTAAAAAATACCATTTTAGAGCTCTCGTTCTGCCCTACAAAATAAGACTACGATTTTTTGTAGATGTTCAAGAAGAGTGAAAATAATTAATTTTTCTGTCCAATTTTTTTTTAACAATACTTAAAAC
Organism: Lepisma saccharinum; assembly: GCF_977018435.1. Lineage (NCBI taxonomy): Eukaryota > Metazoa > Arthropoda > Insecta > Zygentoma > Lepismatidae > Lepisma > Lepisma saccharinum. The sequence continues at coordinate 23,476,257 of NC_139239.1, forward strand.
AGAAAGAATGAAAGAAGTGATGAAACATCAAAGTGAGGTAAAAAGGGGATAAATCTGCTAATCTCAGGAAAAGGTGACAAAAGGTGAAACTATGTGTGTTCATTTTACTTGATTTAATTCTAAAATCTATTCCGTAATGATATCATTAAGATGCTTACAAAAATTTAAAAAAAAAAACGCACAATTATAAAATTCACTTGGGTATGATATTATGTGTGGGTGTAAATGTTAATGATGTAAGGTCACTTGACAAGAATCAGAAACTTGTTGCAACTTACTTTCTACAAGTTGAAGCCCTTCGGTCAGTTTTCAATACTTTGCTGCAATCTAACCAATTTTTTTTGACAAAATTTCACGGTTTGTTCGTAAACTTTCGCGCAGCAATTCAGTGTTCTGATGAAGTCTATCTTGTAACTTCCTTTCCAAATTCTTATTATTCTGGAGCAACTTTTCTTGTAACCTGTTCTCCAGGGTTTCCGTATTCTGAACAACTTTTCTTGCAACCTATTCTCCAGAGCTTCAGTGTTCTAAAGTAACCTATTCTCCTGAGCTTCAGTGTTCTGAAGTAACCTATTCTTCAGAGTTTCGGTATTCTGGAGCAACCTGTCTTGCAACATATTCTCCAGTCCGTGTTCTGAAGTAACCTATTCTCATGTTGGGCCAAAGTGAAAACCAGATAAAATTTGGTCAATATTGGAATTTGCTGTATCCAAGTATGATTTTAGAGTAAATGGCTTGAATTCTGGCTTGCATGCCTTACAGTAATAGTCTTCTTTCATACCGCTTTCCCATTTCTTCCATGACGTGCATTCAATCATGCGCAGTGCCAGAATATTTGTCTTTACAACAGAAAAAAATCCTCCATTTGCTTACCAGAATTGTTCTCTTCGTTGCATACATCAGTAACATCACTGAGATCCGGTTGAAGACACATGCTACTTCGCAGCACGTAAGGTACTTATCTTTTCTTCATTATAGCATTATCAGTTTAGTTCTAATCAACTTAAAATTTTGGAATCCTGGCTGTAGGTAGGCAATGTATTGTAACTGTTCCCAGTGTGAAGCAGGTTGTTGCAATAATTATATAATATAACTTAACAAATTTATCTTAACACATGAGTATATAACCAATTTCTACAGACACCATAGTAACGACTAACAAAACAAAATAATATGAATATTGAATAAAGTATGTAAAACAGAATTTTCTTCATTCTTTTCGGATTATGCACAAAAGTAAATAACAAAATATGATTGCAAAAATGTCTTTGAATTAAAGAACTGTTGCAGTGTTTCAAAAAGACTCTGGCGGATTTAGTAAATAATAACTCAAAAACAGTTGCATTTTTTTTGCATCGCAATCAGCAACTCTGATTTTCAATTCAAAGTGACGCTCTTTATGTAGAATATCTAAGCCCCGAGACAGGTTAAGTTTGCAGCAGGTTTTATGTATTAATCCGCGTGAGAACGACACACTGCATCTCCCGCGCCAGTCTTGCCTCAACCACCGAGCTGTTCATATCGGAGAACTATATTCTGCGTGCACGTTTGGGTCTATATATGCAAAAAGTTGCTGCAAATTTAACCTGTCGCGGGGCTTAGTCAGGTAGTAAAAGTAGAATCTCATTGTTTTTAGTAGAATCGCGTCTCTGAACCTTGGCCTCAGTTATTCAGTATTACTTTACGTGTGTGCGTTCTTTGACAGAACCCCACAAATTATCTGTGAACTTCTTTTGAAGATTCTTTATGTTTTGATAACAGATCCTGTATTGACAAACCAACTACACATTGTTATTCATGCTTCACCTCAATTTTTCTGAACAAGCACATTCATGGCAATGCTGCGACTACTGCAGACATCTAGCGGAGTGTACAGAAACCTTTGATTTGATGCTTGCAATGCAAAATACCGCAAGTTTCTCTACTCAACTATTTTTGACTTATTAATACCATTGCTTACCCGTGCCGTACGAAAAACTAACTTACCTGAGGGAGAGGGGGCTCACAATCACACTTTTTTATCATTAAAAATTCAAGAAACAGTTTTGTTATTGAATCACTACTTCCTTTGTTGATTATATATGTGCAGTTATTTATGAATAATAATTAATAAAATTACCCTCATTAATAAGAGGCTAAATGGGATTTCTCGACCTTGAGTCAAAAACCCTGATGGAACTGATATGCAACCTATATCCAAACACCATAAGTTTGGTGCAGTGAATTTCGGGGAAGTCCAGAGGGCTCATTTAGCCAAATCCACTCTCCTCACCTCCTCGTTGGGGCCCCCTGGGATCTTTCAAGATGGGAAAGAGAGAGAGGTGTGCGGAAAGCAACGGGAAGCTACCGCATATATCTTTTCCCTAGAAAAACTGCAATCATGATGAGTCATTCCAAGGCAAAATATTCCGGACGTAAACTAGCCCCCCATTCGGATGTCCGGGAGGGGGATGTCTGGGAAGGACACGTTATGACAAAGGACACTGATGGGGAAAAGAGAAGCAAACAGAAGATAAGATTAAGGATTGCAACGTGGAATGTCAGAACCCTGTTACAGTCGGGAAAGCTAGAAAACTTAAAAGCAGAAATGAGGAGAAACAAAGTAAATGTTATGGGAATATCAGAAGTGAGGTGGGAACAAAATGGTGAAATAGTGAGTGATGAGTTCAAGATGTTTTATTCTGGAGGTGATCAGCAAGAAATCCGTGGTGTGGGAATAGTGCTAGGACCACGTGTGAGACATAAAGTTATAGCAGTGCGTTATGTGGATGACAGGATTATAATGGTGAAACTACAAGGAAAGAAGAAAGACTTAGTGTTAATTCAAGTGTAAATGCCACAGAGTGGCTTGTCAGAAGAAGAAGTGGAGGAAAACTATGAGAAGATAGAAGACTTGATGGAAAAAGAGAGAAAGGGATCGTGCATTATCGTAATGGGTGATTGGAATGCTGTAGTAGGAGAAAGACAGGATGGAAGTACAGTAGGAAGATATGGATTAGGTGAGAGAAATGAGAGAGGGGAAAGCCTGGTAAATTTCTGTAAAAGAAACTCCCTAATTGTTGGAAACACACTGTTCCAGCAACATAAGAGAAGGAGATACACCTGGATATGTCCAAGAGATTGCAAAAGAAACCAGATAGATGACACACTGGTACAAGAAAGATTTCGAAATTATTTGAAAAATGCGAAGACATTGCCAGGAGCTGACATTAATTCAGACCACATCTTGCTAATAGGAGAAATCAATCTTACATTGAAGAAGATTTCACAAAACCAGGTGAGCAAGAAACCCCACTTAGAGAAGCTAAGGGAAGAAGAAGAAAGACAAAAATTTGCAGAACATTTCCAAGGAAACTATACTAAGTTTAAAGCTAGTTGTAACAACAAGGATGAGATGTGGGATGGAATAAAAAACTGCTTACTGAAGGCAGTGGATGAAACAATAGGCTACAGGGAAAGGAAAAGTGCAAAGAAACCATGGATTACTGAAAGTATGCTGGAAAAAATGGAGAAACGGAGAAAATGGAAGAATGTAAATACAGAAGAGGGAAGACATAATTACAGGATACTGAATAACCAGCTAAGAAGTGAAACTGACAGGGCAAAATAACAATGGATGAAACAAAAATGTGAAGAAATTGAAGAACTGGAAAAAAGAGGAAGGTATGACTTGATGTATCGTGAAGTACACTGCTTGGGCTTCCAAAAGAAGAAATGGAAAACAATGTGGATGATAGAAGACGAGGAAGGATGTGAAATCACAGACAAAAAAGGAATATCGAATGTGTGGGGAAAGTACGTTGAAGAGCTCTACCAGAAAGAGAATCGTCCAAACAGTCTGAATGTAGAAAATGAAGACGACGTAGCTGATGAGGAGAAAGGATACTATATCCTGAATGAAGAATTTGAGCAAGCACTCAAAGAAATGAGGAATGGGAAAGCAACGGGCACTGATGAAATTCCTGTTGAACTTATCAAATGCCTGGGAGATGGAAAAAGAGAAATACTACACTTATGCAATGAAATCTATGAGAAAGGGGATTGGCCACAAGATTTCAAGGAGACTGTTTTGGTACCTCTGCAGAAGAAAAGCAATGCCAGAAAATGTTCTGAGTACAGGACAATCAGCTTGATATCTCACTCGGCAAAAATTCTTCTAAGAATTCTGAACAGACGCCTATACTCGAAGGTCAGTGGCGAGTTAGAGGAAGAACAGTTTGGTTTCAGGAAAGGAAGAGGTACAAGGAATGCAATTGGTTTACTGAGGACCATTGGGGAAAGATATTTAGAGAAAGGAAAGGAGGTGTTTGTAGTATTTGTAGACCTGGAGAAAGCCTTTGATAGAGTGAATTGGGTTAAACTTTCAGAAATTCTGAAGAAAATTCGGGTAGATTGGAAAGAGAGGAGACTTCTAAGCAACTTATACATGAATCAACGAGTTAAAGTGAGAACAGTAGACGAAATGACAGAAGGCTGTGAAATTGGAAGAGGAGTACGACAAGGATGCTGCATATCGCCTACTTTGTTTAAAATATATTTAGAAGATATAGTGAAAAATTGTTTCCAGGGCACAGGAGGTGTCAAATTGGGAGGAAGAAGAATAAACTGCATAAGATTTGCTGATGACATGGCATTATTCGCTGAGGATGAAATAACCATAAATAGTATGTTAGAAGAGTTAAACAGCAGCTGTGAGCAATATGGGATGAAGATTAATGTAAAGAAGACAAAGACAATGGTTATTGGACGGAAACCAAGGAATATTAATGTGAGAGCAAACAGTGAAAGAATCCAGCAAGTGGATAGCTTCAAGTACCTCGGATGCACTATAAGCAGTGACATGAGCTGCAACCAAGAAGTGAAAATGAGAATCGCAATTGCAAAAGAAGCTTTCAATAGAAGAAAAAATGTTTTTGTGGTCTAAGGTCTAAGGAAGAGATTAGTGAAATGTTTTGTGTGAAGTGTAGCACTATATGGTGCAGAAACCTGTACGTTGAGAAGAAATGAAGAGAAACGACTCGAAGCTTTTGAAATGTGGACATGGCGAAAAATGGAGCCTGTAAAATAGACGGACAAGGTAACAAACGAAGCCGTACTGAAAAGAGTTGGTGAAAAAAGATCTATGCTGGAGACTATCAAGAAGAGGAAAAGAAACTGGTTAGGACACTGTCTAAGAAGGAACTGCCTGCTAAGAGATGCCTTGGAGGGAATGGTTGAAGGAAGAAAAGTCCGTGGAAGAAAGAGATATCAGCTTATGGATGATATTAAATTAACTGGGTCGTATGCTATTACGAAGCGTAAGGCAGAGAACAGGGAAAGCTGGAGATTGCAGTGAAAAACCTGCCAATTAGGCAGAAAACAATGAATGAATGAATAAGAAATAATAAACACTTATCGAATGAGTGTCACACATATTTTACTCACAAAAGCTATAATTTTTCATTAATGCGTTTTTGTTTATAGAGGTACCGTTGTTTATTAATTATAATAATTACAAAAATTACCATCATTACCAACCAATTTTACACTATAATTGGCATGAGTGTTTCGAATGACACGCATACAAAGATGGCGACCGATAGGCCCAGCTAATGTATTTTGCCTTCTATTTACATTACCAGTTAAAAAATCTATAAAAATAGAGGTGGTGGGTGTGACAGCCCCCGCCCCCCTTCGGGTAAGCTAGCTAGAGTTAATGACCGAAACTCGTCACAGACTTGTGGAACACGCTGTACAGTCACGGACACTTCTGGGTTGTAATGCTACCATTAACTCTCAGTGGGATTGTTTCAACCCAGAAGTGTGCGTGACTGTACTTATACACATGGGAGTGGCAGTTTTCACCTACGTATCTAGGTTACTCGACCGCATCCTTGGCGCCATTTTGAACCCCGATACCACCACTTCAAACGATTCTGAGAATAGCATACTACTCGTTCATCTCGAGAGCATTCTCCATGTGCATCGGTGGCGACACGAGTGCATTGTTACACCATGGCGGCACAGAAAAAAACCACGCAGAATTCAGAATTTCGGTCCGTGATTCATTCCGTAAAACGGTTGTTCTGAATGGCCTTTTATGTTCGTTTTCATGCTTGACAAACTATGCAATGGGTTGTTCGATTAGTGGCAATTAGCTCTCATAAAGAGGCACTCATCAGGGTCGCTCAGAACCAAAGAACTGGTTCAAAAGAGAGAATTCTTTCCATGACCTCAGCGAGCGAGGAAATCATTCAGAACGACGAATGAGAGAGAAATAATTGAAGCATGAGTTTTTTTACTTCCATTGTACCGAACAGCATGAAGTGCATTTCTCATTAAGCTTAGACCTTAACGAACCCATTACCTTTGACAATGTCCGGAAGAAAAAAGGAAAACTACCTTTGATCCATTCACAGTACAACACTGTACAAAAAGAAAAAAATACATTTGGTTCCGCAGAAATAAATGCAAAAGGCATTAAAGCTAGTCGTTGCTGTCCGCGCAATATGCCTGTTCATTTCTCTGTGTTATGCAACATTAATCTTACTTTCTATAGTTAGACTCACCACAGTATTTCGCTTCGGCTGATATAACGTTATAACTTCAAGAGTAAAAAAAAACGTAAAGTGCTCGCTCCCCTGTGATTAGCACCACTCCATGAAGGAGTATAGGGGTGTGGGGGTAACACCCCACACTTTCTTGATCCGGTCGTGAGTGGGGGTGATGTGATCAGCATCACGCCCCTGACCGCCTTTACCCCCCAGGCACCCATGTCATTCGACGCTGGGTGGGAGCCGGGGCCGCTTCCAACCTTAGAAAAGTTCCCGGATTTGAACCGGCTGGGGATCGAACCCGGGACCTTTAGCATGTTAGTCAGACGCGTTACCGACTGAGCCTTCATCTGAATTAATTTGAAACAAATAAGGACTTACACAATTTGCATGCAAGAACTTTGATAATGGTACAAATTTTGTATGCTAGCTTTAAATATAATTTAATTAAATTCAGTGAAACAAATAGGATAAAAATGCTATTATTTTGTACTTGAAATATTACCACGAGCCTTTACATGTGAGTCATAGTTCTCGGTTTTGTTGTAAAAATAAAATACTTGCCCCATCTATTGGAGACTTTTTGATTCACACAGCCATCTGTGTTTGAATTCTTGTTATTTTACATCCCTTTTCTGTTACTTTTGTCCAATCACGACGCTGAGTTATTTGATCTCCGTGGTGGAGTGGTTAGTATAGTCCGATACGATGACACGGGTCAGGGGTTTGAATATCGACCTGGTCATGGGCGTTCTTTGTGCTTTTATCAATTTCATCATATGATCACTCATCCTCATCTTCGCGATGAATCAAAAGTGGAAGGAAAGGAAATTCAAATAAACCAAATCAATCAATCTAGTGATGCTGAGTTAATGAGTAATGATTTAGATGATATTGATGAATGCTCACAAAGAATGCCTATGCCAGGACTCTTAATCTTGGAAGTTCGGTCCTATTGCAACCAAGATATACATTCGAAGATTCGTTAGCTGTGTTTTACTAATTTTTATATTGCTACGTTTTTCTTTAAGATTATTAAACCTAGGCCAGAGGTAGCGACCATAAATAACCTTTCTCTTTCTCGGAAGCACTAACCTTTGTAGACATCACTGAAACCTCTCAAGAGATAAAAAATCACAGAGCAGCTACCAAAAACACTTCCCTTCGAATTCTCATAGCTTTCCAAATACACGGTTCTTTCCCACAATACAGTTTTATAATTACTAAAAATAACAACTTGATATCAGAAACCATACGTGATCCATCCGTATATATTCTACTAATCTTCACTTCACTTGAAATTCTAAAATCAATTTCCGTTACCAGATTCCTACATAAAGGTAGCACCCTTTCCGCCTCGAATACATTGATTGGATAGGAGCGAAAATTCCCTGTGAACAGCTAAAATTAATACAAAGAGCTGAGCGCCAGAACCTTTCAACTGGGTTTTTCGTTAGGTGAGCGACGAGTCCCATCGCCGATGTTTTGTGTCTTACGAGATCGAAGCCCTGTACTTACGTATTATATGAAAGTAGCTTCTCGTTTGTCCTTACGCGGTGGATCAACATCGAAAGTTTTGTATCTCACAAACGGGGAGAGCGCAAACCATTAGGTTATAACAATATTAAGTACAGTCTAGGATAATATTGAACGTCTTGTTACTTGTTACATATTTTTACACTTTTCACTTTGTTATATTTACTCGCCCCTTTCAATCCATCTTCCATTTTAATTCTCGTTCTTCAACTCGTGAAATGTGGAATAAATGTGCTCATATTTCTATTTTTTTAAAAATTATGAAGTCTCTGAGAATTTGGAGGTCGAATTGAGTGCATCCTCTATAAGAATGCATATCGACTCCAGCTATTTCTACTGTTTGTTTCACCATATTTCACAACCAAAACACCCTGTTTCTGAGGATAGTGAGCCCCTACCAAACGTAAATGCGGTTGCAGAAGAATTTGCGAAACATTTTCTGTCTGTGTACACAGGCAATGGGTCCACGTATAATATTGAAATTATCCGAATTTCAACATGGATTCCTACCTAACAGCTCAATTGAAACAACTCTTGGAGAGAAATTGCATTATACAAGCACAGTATTAGACAAAGGGGGGCAAGTAGATGTGATATATACTGATTTCTCAAAAGCTTTCGACACAGTAGACCATGACGTACCACTGAGTAAACTAGGTAGCTTTAATTTGTCGCACTCCCTAAGAAAACTCATGGCGTCGTACCTAATGAACAGGCGACAGTATGTCACCTACAAAGGCTCCTCATCCGATGAGTTTTTGGTGAGCTCGGGCGTCCCTCAGGGATCCAATATAGGGCCTCTTCTATTTTTATTGTTAATTAATGATTTGCCCGAACATCTGATCAATTCTCGCAAACTCTTTCTCCGCATTTTCTTTCTTCCTCAACTTCCTCTATCTCTTTTTTCGCCTTTAACATCTATTTCTATATTTCCATTTTTCTTTCTTCCTCTGTCTATATATTTCTTTCTTCCTCTGCTCTACATCTATGCTTCTTTCAATTTTGTATCTTCCTCTATCATTTTTTGTTTCTCTTTCTCTGTTCCTTTCCATTTGTCATTCTTTCTCTAGCACTTTCATTTTCTTTTTGTTTCTTTCCAATTGTCTTTCTTTCTCTGTCTATATCATTATTTCTTCACCTTCTCCCCCTATTGTTTCTGTCCTTTCTTTCTCCCCTTCTCTATCTTTTCTTGTTACCATTTTTTTCTTCCTCTACCTTATCTTTCTATCTTGCACTCTTTTACCTCTTTGTCTTCAATTTTCTTTTTTCCTCTGTTTCTCTTTCTACCTCTATTTGGCACTTTATCTTTAGTTTACTTTCTTTCTTGCAATTTATGTCATTCTTTCAATTTATCCCTCTCTGTTCTATGTCATTCTTGTTCTAATACATATTTCTCGTGTACGCTATTTGTGTAGGTAGGAGGGTGGGCCCTCCACAGTCTGTGCTATGTCGAATCCCATGACCTCACACCTAGAAAACATCTGAAATACCACCTATGGCTACAATAATTTTGAATATTCGACCTTGGTCTCCTTTATGACGCTCCAATTCTCTGCCTGCCTCCGGTACTGCATTCAATTACCTTACTAATTGCCCGACAGCCACGGACTTCCCTCTTTGAAAAATGTCTGGACCATTTCTGCGCTCTCGAAGGGGCCAATTAGTTATTCTGACAAGCTTTCTTCACGCCAGACTCAACGGCTATGGGACCTGTTGATGGGTGGCTGCGACAGTGTTGCAAAATCCTGCCGTCTGCAGACAATGATGTTTCTGCTTGTAAAATATGGAACGGAGGAAGTCGCAGATTACTAATAAACTGGATACAGTGTTTCAGACAGAAGTAGGTACGTATCAAGGCAAGAGGCATCACATTGTTGCGTTCCGCCACAACAGTAGACGACATGTGCGCATCGGCAACAGTGTCCACGTGACCTAGTGGCGGGAAGCCAATAGAGTTCTGTCTAATGCCCACTAGCTATTTTATTATGGGTGCTTAATCCAATATTATTTTGTAATAGGAACTAACAAAACGTTTCGAGAAGATGTACACATCAGTGTTGCCACCTTCTTTTCAAATTAGGAACCATAACAAGAACAAAATTATATTATAATTATAAAACAATGCTGCCAGTATAATTAAAAATAAACATACATATATTCTTCTTCATGTGCAATAATTATAATGAAAAGTAGAACTAAAATCACTTATCCTCTTGGAATGAGGACAAATTGCCTACTTATTAAAAAAAATTGTGTCCATTAATTGTCTAGTCATCAAAGATTTCCATGCCGAAAGGTATGCAGCCTTGTGGATTAAGGGAAGATCATTCTTCAACTGACCGACCTCACCGAATATGTATTCAAGTTTTTACAATAAACTTGTAGATGGATAAATTGACATTAAGTTGCAATGGAAATTTGGATACATTTTCTGTGTTACTAGTTCCATAGCTTATTTTGTGTACGAGTTTAGGATTTCTTAATATGTTAATACACTGTTTCTAAATTATGTTATAAATGTATTAATTAAGATTTAATGACTAATGTTTTTATGTAGGCTACTTGGAACCGCAAGGCAATAGTTTAGCTTAGACGGAAAATTTTGGTCGGGACGCAATTCAGAAGGAAATATTAATAATGCGACGTTCGGGACTGAATAAAATCTCCATTTCCAGATCAGATTCGAAAATTTTCGAAATTTCTCGATGCGGCTTAAATCTCGGATTGTGCACACTATTTTCTCTTCAAGTGATTGTTTTTGCATTTATGGAATAGAGACTGTTAATTTGAAGAAATTTCAGACACTTATAGAGCTGAAAGTATAAAGAATTGGCATCTTTTAAATAAGATCCTTTGGAATTTCTCGGCGGCTCGGGATTACGAAAAGTCGGGATCTGACCTCGATAATTCACACCCGGTCATTTTCAATTTTTACGTCGTTTTACAGTAGGTGTCGGCATGTATAAAAAACATGGAGTAACGTTTGCATGAAGGACAGTAGATTAAATGGTATTTGTTTGATATCTGTGCTTTGTGAAAAAGTACAAAAATTTTACTATGACGCCTGAGTAGTGTAATTGGTACTATTATAAACTCGAGAAAGTACGAACCCCCCTCAAGCAGATTTGGCTACACTTAAAACAGGCTCAACATGCCCATATGAGCTTTTTGCTCAAGTGTGGAATCTTGTCTAATCCAAGATTTTTGTAAAAAATGCCCTCATGGATTCCATGAGAAAGTACGAACCCCCCTCAGATTGATTTGTCTACACTTACAAAAGGCACTTCTGTAAGATTGTTGTCCATAAATTTGTTAAAAATATGCCCCTCTTGGGCCATACTTAAAACTAGGCCACACCCACCCACACCCACCCACACCCACCCACACATATTTACTTCCGGTCCACTTCCGGTCCACTTCCGGTTCACTTCCGGTCCACTTCCGGTCCACTTCCGGTCCACTTCCGGTTCACTTCCGGTTCACTTCCGGTCTACTTCCGGTTCACTTATGGCCAAGTTGTGGCCTATTTCTGCTTTTTTTATCCAGCATAGAGTTTTGAATTGAATCCCAAGAAATTTTTATATAATATAGATACCTGAACATGCAAACATATTTTGAAAGAAGAAACATTGCAAGATATATAAAATCAGATCACCTGTTGGATTGTTTTAGGAAAAAATTTGAAAATTTATCAGAGTATGATTTTTTTAAAGTGCAAAATGAAACAGAGGCAAGATGGGTACTTGACAGTGATGTTGGGTTTGGGTATGTGAGCATAGAATTGGGTTCTGAATATGATGAATTTGAATCCAATACATACTGGCATAGAATTGATGCATACCTGTTGCATTGTTATTGGGGGAAATATGTTGCTTTTTTTACAAAAAGTACTTCAAGTTTAGAAAAATTTAGGTTTTACAAATTTTTCCATGATCATAGAATTTATACAAACAGCAGGTGGCCTGTTGATGACATAACATGGGACACAACAATTTCCATACTTGATGAGGCGGGAAAATTGGATGTAAATTCTGGTTTATATTTTAATGAGTTGATTATGTACCTGCTTAAAAACAATATCAATTCTGGCTTATTCAATACAAGATGGACTTAAATAATTACACAAAATATTTTTTTTGTAGATGGAACCTCCACCAGATTATAAGATTCTGTCACACCTATTCTAATACAATTAATATCACAAGTACTATTACAAGGCACGCACCGCATAAAATCATAATTCCAAGCGATGGCATGGATTCCACGATTCCATATCATACATACTGCAATTGGAGCTTCAGCAGTTCGGGACTGTGCAATATATTGTCTACAAATGTAGGATTGTACGGGTTGCAAACAAAACTCCCAAAGCTTATGTATTTCAGGTTTCTTAAATTTGAAACAGAATCCAAACTGTCTGGAAGTTCATAAAAGTGAAGCCATTCTACAAGCTGGTCTATCTCAGCTTCTGCATGATATATTTGAGCAAGAGGTGATGTGTTTATAATATTTGTTGGTATAGAGGTTTGTTATGAATCTTATCAATTATGAACAGCTCTGCTGCATGTTGTGATGATGAATATCTAGTCCCTAAACCTAACAGAGCTGTGCAGTGATGTTGTTATTGGGAACAGGATTCAAATCCTACACAGATTTATGGAAGAATTAATTTTTGCTATGAAATTATATCTAGATCCCTGTGCAATAATGCTGTCATTGGGAACAGGATTCAAATCCTACACAGATACAGATTCTTGCTGAGCTTAATAGGTGATTGTCATGGAAGATACTCAATATTTCTGCTGTTATTAGGTACAAAATTCAATTACACAGACACAGATATAATATCTAGATGCATACAGAACTATAAATCTATACTCAATATCCCTATACCTGACAGCTGTGCGGTGATGCTGTTATTGGGAACAAGATTCAAATCCTACACAGAAACAGATTTTTGCTGGGCTTAGAACTATTATGGATAGGTGATTGCCATGAAATAATATCCCTATACCTGACAGAGCTGTGCAGTGATGCTGTTATTGGGAAACAATTTTAACAGAGCTGTTGTTTCCATAAATCTATACTCAATATCCCTATACCTGACAGAGCTGTGCAGTGATGCTGTTATTGGAACAGGATTCAAATATACAGATCCTTGCTAAACTTAGAACTATGCCATGAACAAAACTGTGCGGTGATATAATTATTGGGAACAAGCTTCAAAACCTCGCACAATGCTGAGCTTAGAGTGAAGATACCAGTGATATAATTATTGAGAACAGGATTCAAATTTTGGATAGGTGATTACCATGAAGATACTCAATATTTTTGTTATTAGGTATAAATATTATTTTATTCAATTCTTCACCTCCATATCTATAACATCTCTGTGTAATTCCATAACAGTTCCATGATCAGCTCACAAACAAATCTCATCTAACAGTTCCATAACAGTTCCATGCTCAGCTCTGTGTCTGTGTGAGGCAAGCACAGCTCTGTTAGAGATAGGGATTAAAAATTATTTCATTCTTCACAAATCTAACAGTTCCATGCTCAGCTCTGTCTGTGTGGGGATTTGTACCTAATAACATCAAAACAACACAGCTCTGTTAGTTCAATTCTTCACATCCATATCCATAACATCTCTGTGTAATTCCATAACAGTTCCATGCTCAGCTCTGTGTCTATGTAGAGCAGATAGGGATATTAAGTATAAATTTAAAAATTATTTTATTCTTCACAAACAAATCTCTTCTAACAATTCCATAGCAGTTCCATGCTCAGCTTGTATCTGTGTGGGATTTGTACAGCAACATTAGAGACAGAGTAGATGGGTATAAATATTATTTTATTCAATTCTTCACCCCCATATCCATAACAGCTCTGTGTTTATAATCTAACAATTCCCATAACAGTTTCATGCTCAGCAAGGCTCTGTGTCTGTGTAGTTTCATAACAGTTCCTGTGTGGGATTTGTACAGAGCACAGCTCTGAGATAGGGACTAACAGTTAGGGTATAATTAATTCTTCACATCTAACAACTATAACAATTCCTCCTATCTATTGAGTGTCTAGATGTTATTTCATCCCTATGCCATGACAGTTTCAACTCTGTATTTGTGTGGGATTTAAAGCTTGTCCAATTCTTCACATCTCCCAATGTGTGGCATGAAATTGTGTTTTTTGCCAAAAAATCTCAGCATGGCCCTGTGTCTGTGTGAGATTTGAGGCCTGTTCCCGGTATAGGTAGATTTGAAATAGGATCTGTGCCTCCCGGCTTGAGAAGAAAGGGACTATGCATATTGTTTTGAGGTGGGATCTGAATCTCAGCAAAAGCCCTAATCACAGCGGGGCTGTGTCAGGGATCATAATTGATAGGATATAATTGTATTCAGAACAAACCCCCCTATAAGATATGATAACTTTCAAGCTCTGCTGTTACAAACACTTCCCTGTATACATACTGGGCTATCACTATAATAATATTTGCCACATGTTCTGTGATTATAAGTAATCTTGTAATAATTATTCCTGTCGGTGATAAAAATATTGTTCAATTCTAACTAGTTCAATTCTTCACAATTCCATAACAGTTCCATGCTCAGCTAGCAGATAGGGATATTAAGTATAAATTTAAAAATTATTTCATTCTTCACAAACAAATCTCATCTAACAATTCCATAACAGTTCCATGCACAGCTCTGTGTCTGTGTGAGGCAAGCACAGCTCTGTTAATAAATTTCATTCTTTCCAATTGTATAATTGAGCATAGCAAAAAATCTCAGCATGGCCCTGTGTCTGTGTTTGAGGCCTGTTCCCGGTATAGGTAGGTACAAATCTGGCAATCACATAGGATCTGTGCCTCCCGGCTTGAGATATGTACATTGTTTTGAAACCTTACTGGGTGGGATCTGAATCTCAGCAAAAGCCCTAATAAAATATAATTTGGATGTGTTTCTGTATTTTTTTCAAGCTCTGCTGTTACAAACACTTCCCTGTATACATACTCTGCAACATATGGGCCATCACTATAATAATATTTGCCACATGTTCTCTGATCTGTAATCTTGTAATAATTATTCCTGTCGGTGATACAAACATTGTCACAAATTTTCTGTCTTGAGGAAATATCAACAAGGCTTATTCTTCACAAACAAATCTCATCTAACAATTCCATGCTCAGCTCTGTGTCTGTGCGAGGAGGATTTGTACCTAATAACATCAGTACAGCACAGCAGCTCTGTTAGAGATAGGGATGATTTAATTATATTATTATTGAAACATCTAGAAATTATTCTTCACAAACAAATCTCATCTAACAATTCCATGCTCAGCTCTGTGTCTGTGCAAGGATTTGTACCTAATAACATCAGTACAGCACAGCTGCTCTGTTAGAGACAGAGCAAATAGGTATAAATATTATTTTATTTATTTCTTCACAACAGCTCTGTGTCTGTGTGAGGCAAGCACAGCTCTGTTAGAGATAGGGATATTGAGTATTGAAACATCTAGAAATTATTTTATTCTTCACAAACAAATCTCATCTAACAATTCCATGCTCAGCTCTGTGTCTGTGTGGGGATTTGTACCTAATAACATCAAAACAACACAGCTCTTGTCAGAGACAGAATATTCAATTCTTCACAATTCCATAACAGTTCCATGCTCAGCTCTGTGTCTATGTAGAGCAAAACTGTTAGAGATAGGGATATTAAGTATAAATTTAAAAATTATTTTATTCTTCACACACAAATCTCATCTAACAATTCCATAACAGTTCCATGTTCAGCTCTGTGTCTGTGTGAGGCAAGCACAGCTCTGTTAAATATAGGAATATTAAGTATAGATCTAAATTTCATTCTTCACAAACAAATCTCATCTAACAATTCCATAACAGTTCCGTGCTCAGCTCTGTGTCTGTGTGGGATTTGTACAGCAACATAGCTTTGTTAGAGACAGAGTAGATGGGTATAAATATTATTTCATTCAATTCTTCACCTCCATATCCATAACAGCTCTGTGACATTTATTCTTCATATCTAACAATTCCAATAATAGTTTCATGCTCAGCAAGGCTCTGTGTCTGTGTAGATAGGGATATTAATATTTTATTCCTTCATAACAGTTCCTGTGTCTGTGTGGGATTTGTACATAGCACAGCTCTGAGATAGTGACTAACAGTTAGGGTATAATTAATTCTTTACATCTATTGAGTGTCTAGATGTTATTTCATCCCTATGCCATGACAGTTTCAACTCTGTATTTGTATGGAATTTAGAACTTGTCTGAAAAGTGGCAATCAATGCCCATTGTTTCTATATAAATGTTTCAACGTATGTTCAACATAAGTGGCAATCAATGCCCATTGTTTCTATATAAACGTTTCAACGTATGTTCAACATGTTGTACAACATGTTGAACATACGTTGAAACGTTTATATAGAAACAATGGGCATTGATTGCCACTTATGTTGAACATACGTTGAAACATTTATATAGAAACAATGGGCATTGATTGCCACTTTTCAGACAAGTTCTAAATTCCATACAAATACAGAGTTGAAACTGTCATGGCATAGGGATGAAATAACATCTAGACACTCAATAGATGTAAAGAATTAATTATACCCTAACTGTTAGTCACTATCTCAGAGCTGTGCTATGTACAAATCCCACACAGACACAGGAACTGTTATGAAGGAATAAAATATTAATATCCCTATCTACACAGACACAGAGCCTTGCTGAGCACGAAACTATTATTGGAATTGTTAGATATGAAGAATAAATGTCACAGAGCTGTTATGGATATGGAGGTGAAGAATTGAATGAAATAATATTTATACCCATCTACTCTGTCTCTAACAAAGCTATGTTGCTGTACAAATCCCACACAGACACAGAGCTGAGCACGGAACTGTTATGGAATTGTTAGATGAGATTTGTTTGTGAAGAATGAAATTTAGATCTATACTTAATATTCCTATATTTAACAGAGCTGTGCTTGCCTCACACAGACACAGAGCTGAACATGGAACTGTTATGGAATTGTTAGATGAGATTTGTGTGTGAAGAATAAAATAATTTTTAAATTTATACTTAATATCCCTATCTCTAACAGTTTTGCTCTACATAGACACAGAGCTGAGCATGGAACTGTTATGGAATTGTGAAGAATTGAATATTCTGTCTCTGACAAGAGCTGTGTTGTTTTGATGTTATTAGGTACAAATCCCCACACAGACACAGAGCTGAGCATGGAATTGTTAGATGAGATTTGTTTGTGAAGAATAAAATAATTTCTAGATGTTTCAATACTCAATATCCCTATCTCTAACAGAGCTGTGCTTGCCTCACACAGACACAGAGCTGTTGTGAAGAAATAAATAAAATAATATTTATACCTATTTGCTCTGTCTCTAACAGAGCAGCTGTGCTGTACTGATGTTATTAGGTACAAATCCTTGCACAGACACAGAGCTGAGCATGGAATTGTTAGATAAGATTTGTTTGTGAAGAATAATTTATAGATGTTTCAATAATAATATAATTAAATCATCCCTATCTCTAACAGAGCTGCTGTGCTGTACTGATGTTATTAGGTACAAATCCTCCTCGCACAGACACAGAGCTGAGCATGGAATTGTTAGATGAGATTTGTTTGTGAAGAATAAGCCTTGTTGATATTTCCTCAAGACAGAAAATTTGTGACAATGTTTGTATCACCGACAGGAATAATTATTACAAGATTACAGATCAGAGAACATGTAGCAAATATTATTATAGTGATGGCCCATATGTTGCAGAGTATGTATACAGGGAAGTGTTTGTAACAGCAGAGCTTGAAAAATACAGAAACACATCCAAATTATATTTTATTAGGGCTTTTGCTGAGATTCAGATCCCACCCAGTAAGGTTTCAAAACAATGTGCATATCTCAAGCCGGGAGGCACAGATCCTATGTGATTGCCAGATTTGTACCTACCTATACCGGGAACAGGCCTCAAACACAGACACAGGGCCATGCTGAGATTTTTTGCTATGCTCAATTATACAATTGGAAAGAATGAAATTTATTAACAGAGCTGTGCTTGCCTCACACAGACACAGAGCTGAGCATGGAACTGTTATGGAATTGTTAGATGAGATTTGTTTGTGAAGAATAAAATAATTTTTAAATTTATACTTAATATCCCTATCTGCTAGCTGAGCATGGAACTGTTATGGAATTGTGAAGAATTGAACTAGTTAGAATTGAACAATATTTTTATCACCGACAGGAATAATTATTACAAGATTACTTATAATCACAGAACATGTGGCAAATATTATTATAGTGATAGCCCAGTATGTATACAGGGAAGTGTTTGTAACAGCAGAGCTTGAAAGTTATCATATCTTATAGGAGGGTTTGTTCTGAATACAATTATATCCTATCAATTATGATCCCTGACACAGCCCCGCTGTAATTAGGGCTTTTGCTGAGATTCAGATCCCACCTCAAAACAATATGCATAGTCCCTTTCTTCTCAAGCCGGGAGGCACAGATCCTATTTCAAATCTACCTATACCGGGAACAGGCCTCAAATCTCACACAGACACAGGGCCATGCTGAGATTTTTTTTGGCAAAAAACACAATTTCATGCCACACATTGGGAGATGTGAAGAATTGGACAAGCTTTAAATCCCACACAAATACAGAGTTGAAACTGTCATGGCATAGGGATAAAATAACATCTAGACACTCAATAGATAGGAGGAATTGTTATAGTTGTTAGATGTGAAGAATTAATTATACCCTAACTGTTAGTCCCTATCTCAGAGCTGTGCTCTGTACAAATCCCACACAGGAACTGTTATGAAACTACACAGACACAGAGCCTTGCTGAGCATGAAACTGTTATGGGAATTGTTAGATGTGAAGATCTATTATAAACACAGAGCTGTTATGGATATGGGGGTGAGGAATTGAATAAAACAATATTTATACCCATCTACTCTGTCTCTAATGTTGCTGTACAAATCCCACACAGATACAAGCTGAGCATGGAACTGCTATGGAATTGTTAGAAGAGATTTGTTTGTGAAGAATAAAATAATTTTTAAATTTATACTTAATATCCCTATCTGCTCTACATAGACACAGAGCTGAGCATGGAACTGTTATGGAATTACACAGAGATGTTATGGACATGGATGTGAAGAATTGAACTAACAGAGCTGTGTTGTTTTTGATGTTATTAGGCACAAATCCCCACACAGACAGAGCTGAGCATGGAACTGTTAGATTTGTGAAGAATGAAATAATTTTTAATCCCTATCTCTAACAGAGCTGTGCTTGCCTCACACAGACACAGAGCTGAGCATGGAACTGTTATGGAACTGTTAGATGAGATTTGTTTGTGAGCTGATCATGGAACTGTTATGGAATTACACAGAGATGTTATAGATATGGAGGTGAAGAATTGAATAAAATAATATTTATACCTAATAACAAAAATATTGAGTATCTTCATGGTAATCACCTATCCAAAATTTGAATCCTGTTCTCAATAATTATATCACTGGTATCTTCACTCTAAGCTCAGCATTGTGCGAGGTTTTGAAGCTTGTTCCCAATAATTATATCACCGCACAGTTTTGTTCATGGCATAGTTCTAAGTTTAGCAAGGATCTGTATATTTGAATCCTGTTCCAATAACAGCATCACTGCACAGCTCTGTCAGGTATAGGGATATTGAGTATAGATTTATGGAAACAACAGCTCTGTTAAAATTGTTTCCCAATAACAGCATCACTGCACAGCTCTGTCAGGTATAGGGATATTATTTCATGGCAATCACCTATCCATAATAGTTCTAAGCCCAGCAAAAATCTGTTTCTGTGTAGGATTTGAATCTTGTTCCCAATAACAGCATCACCGCACAGCTGTCAGGTATAGGGATATTGAGTATAGATTTATAGTTCTGTATGCATCTAGATATTATATCTGTGTCTGTGTAATTGAATTTTGTACCTAATAACAGCAGAAATATTGAGTATCTTCCATGACAATCACCTATTAAGCTCAGCAAGAATCTGTATCTGTGTAGGATTTGAATCCTGTTCCCAATGACAGCATTATTGCACAGGGATCTAGATATAATTTCATAGCAAAAATTAATTCTTCCATAAATCTGTGTAGGATTTGAATCCTGTTCCCAATAACAACATCACTGCACAGCTCTGTTAGGTTTAGGGACTAGATATTCATCATCACAACATGCAGCAGAGCTGTTCATAATTGATAAGATTCATAACAAACCTCTATACCAACAAATATTATAAACACATCACCTCTTGCTCAAATATATCATGCAGAAGCTGAGATAGACCCGCTTGTAGAATGGCTTCACTTTTATGAACTTCCAGACAGTTTGGATTCTGTTTCAAATTTAAGAAACCTGAAATACATAAGCTTTGGGAGTTTTGTTTGCAACCCGTACAATCCTACATTTGTAGACAATATATTGCACAGTCCCGAACTGCTGAAGCTCCAATTGCAGTATGTATGATATGGAATCGTGGAATCCATGCCATCGCTTGGAATTATGATTTTATGCGGTGCGTGCCTTGTAATAGTACTTGTGATATTAATTGTATTAGAATAGGTGTGACAGAATCCATGGACTTAACTTATAATCTGGTGGAGGTTCCATCTACAAAAAAAATATTTTGTGTAATTATTTAAGTCCATCTTGTATTGAATGAGCCAGAATTGATATTGTTTTTAAGCAGGTACATAATCAACTCATTAAAATATAAACCAGAATTTACATCCAATTTTCCTGCCTCATCAAGTATGGAAATTGTTGTGTCCCATGTTATGTCATCAACAGGCCACCTGCTGTTTGTATAAATTCTATGATCATGAAAAAATTTGTAAAACCTAAATTTTTCTAAACTTGAAGTACTTTTTGTAAAAAAGCAACATATTTTCCCCAACAACAATGCAACAGGTATGCATCAATTCTATGCCAGTATGTATTGGATTCAAAATCATCATATTCAGAACCCAATTCTATGCTCACATACCCAAACCCAACATCACTGTCAAGTACCCATCTTGCTTCTGTTTCATTTTGCACTTTAAAAAAATCATACTCTGATAAATTTTCAAATTTTTTCCTAAAACAATCCAACAGGTGATCTGATTTTATATATCTTGCAATGTTTCTTCTTTCAAAATATGTTTGCATGTTCAGGTATCTATATTATATAAAATTTCTTGGGGTTAAAATCAAAATTCTATGCTTAATAAAAAATATCAGTTGGGTTCAGCAGTGTGATTTGTGTATTTTTTTTTGTGTGTGTATGTGTGTAGGTGTGTATACACTTAATATTTTTGGCTTTGGTATTTATATACAATTTCTTGGGGTTCAAATCAAAACTCTATGCTGGATAAAAAAAAGCTGAAATAGGCCACAACTTGGCCACAAGTAAACCGGAAGTAGACCGGAAGTAGGCAAACCGGAAGTGGACCGGAAGTGGACCGGAAGTGGACCGGAAGTGGACCGGAAGTAAATATGTGTGGGTGGGTGTGGGTGGGTGTGGGTGGGTGTGGCCTAGTTTTAAGTATGGCCCAAGAGGGGCATATTTTTAACAAATTTATGGACAACAATCTTACAGAAGTGCCTTTTGTAAGTGTAGACAAATCAATCTGAGGGGGGTTCGTACTTTCTCATGGAATCCATGAGGGCATTTTTACAAAAATCTTGGATTAGACAAGATTCCACACTTGAGCAAAAAGCTCATATGGGCATGTTGAGCCTGTTTTAAGTGTAGCCAAATCTGCTTGAGGGGGGTTCGTACTTTCTCGAGTTTATAATAGTACCAATACCACTACTCGCCTGAGAAAAAATCCTACGGGCGGCCTTGTATTGGGCACTCCCTCCCCCCAAGCACAAAGTTTAATTCGCACAGTGCTGGTCTTTGTAATTGTCATTTTATCAAATTCATCACATAACCACTCAATCTCATCTTCACTATTATCCAAAAGTGGCAGAAAAGCGAAGTAAAGTCAACCAAATCAATCAATCAGTGAATATTCCAGAAATAGTAGAACTGAAAATAATGTATATAGAAGTATCATTCATTATTGGCTTCCTTTATATCCTAATATTTGAATCGCATTGTTTTTATTTTCTGCCGACAGATGGAAGAAAATTATTAGGTAAACATTTGGCTACGCTGTGTTATAACGAAACCTTTTGTAAATTTTAAACTTACCTAGGTACTTCGAAAGTTCATCAGATCTCATGATAAGTAAAAGTCACACATTTCAGATTTTTTCCCATCACTAGAGATATGTGGCATCCCGAAAGTTCATTACAGCTTTTTATCTTTTGGCAATCTAAATAGTTCATTCATTTTAGGTTGAAAGAATGTATAGAATTAGAAATTTCCATTACATAATACGTATGTGTTAGGAATTGTGTAAATTGACGTAAAAATACATAATCTCTCTTTATATATCGAGCCAGACATACCGCTTACGTAAATTATGACGATCCCGATTTTTTTCTTGGTACGCCCTTACGTTGGAAAAATACTATCCCGCGGTTGATGCATGGCACATATATTTAATTGCTCTTTAAATTAGTTGTAATTTGACATTGCGGCTATAATTATCCGGAGGATCTCGGTTTTTATATTTTCTTCTTCTTATCGAAGCTGTATTTCCCACTTGAGAACTGAATCTATAAGGTTCCAACCCAGTTAGTTCAGGCCCCACTTTATCCACAGTTTCTGGGAGGCTGAATTCGCAGTCATCTGCATAAACCAATGAAAGATAAATCATTCCTTAATCTGTCAACAGGACGGGATTTTTCAACAGAGCGTTGCCAAAGGCAACGGAGCTGAACTTGGCTGGCTTGGGAATTTTGTCGAGATCGACTCATCAGCCGGAGAACACTTTATCGGAGACAGTTCTGACGTCACGAGGAGATGGATAAAGGTAGGTCTATCTTCAAGCCCAAACGTTAGAACCAGAAAAAAGTTATGCTAGGTAGGAACGTACTGCGTTTAATGCGATAAGAAGTAGACATTTTTCAGTTTCAAGGGTTCTAACCGGTAAAAGCTGCAAGAAGCATCCGTATGCCACGCATGTGTCCGTACGTTCGCGTCAACCATCAGTAGGTCTACATCAGAAACTACTGTTCCCACTTACGCCAAAATAGACGGATCAAGGTTGACATTCTTGCCTGCTTCACTACTCTTTTCCTTCCTGCTGGTAATGTTGCCAATCAGGCATTTATAAAATTATCTGTTACTTCAGAAAGAACAAGTGAAGGTCACTCACTTCTCCGCGGCCGTGCTAGCTTGTTTCCCTGTTTCAACATCCTTGCAGTGTTGCCAGTCGGGCTTTGATACTATTCTTTTACGCCAGAAAGAATAGCTCAAACTCATCCTCTTCTTTTCTTTCTTACTTCCTCCCTGCAGTGTTGCCAGTGTCGTAGCAATGAAACTTGTTGTTCCAAAGCAAACGCGATATAACAAATACCTTCAAGTGAAAAACCACAACAACTGTCGATTATTTCACTTTGAAGTCTATCCCCTTCTTCGGCCGACTGTTGAACAGTTTCTGTATTTTTACTTAGATATTATACAAATTATATTAATTTATCTTATATTCTCCTAGTAGTTATAGCTACTAATAGTTTAGATGGCTAGGGATTCCGGTGCAGGATTTTTGCTTTCCGGCGTACATCAGATCCGGTTTCTTAGGAGGTGACAAAGCTAAGGCAGCCTCCTCTTAGTACAGTAGGAAGTACAGAGATTAGGGTTGTCATTGTTGCCACCAGGATGCAGAGAAAAGTCTTAGCGAATCCTTCTGCCTACTACTTTCTCCTCCTCATGGTTTACTAAGGTAAGGATACATTTCGCACCTCTTGCTGATTTTACATGTAACAATACAACGGTTGCCTATATCTCGTGACGCCAACAATAGACTCTTACAGAATTGTTGGAAATTGGACACCGCAACCGTGGATACAAATTTTCTGCAATTACTTACACCACCTTCTAAAATCATCACACATGTAAGTATAAATAATACGGAACTGGAAGTCCCGCTCCTTCGACCCTCTCCCCTCCAAATCCACCTATGCCAGGTGTTCGAAATTCCAACAGTAGAGGGGGATGGTGGAACGCTATGTAGGCGACAGCAGCTACCTGCTACCAGCAACGTTCCCAGAGCACAGAGTAGATAATGACATTAATTTTTTGTGTGTATGCCTTTCGACACATTAGAAGATTTTGAAACCCTGTAGAAATATAGTTAGAATGTAGTATTTCTGGCTATCTCCTGCCAAAGAGTGAAGGCCAAATCACGAATTCGAGTTCTTGTCACAGCATGATTGTTCCTTTGAGAATATGCCTTCTTCCCTTCTTCATAACCATAATCATCATCACAGTACATCCCATTGTTGATTCTTGGCCCTGTACCCATGTATCTCGATTATAGGCTCCCATTCTCTCATTTCAATTTCCACACTGAAGTCTCCTTGCATCCTCGTCAACGCTATTTATCAATGTCAACATTGGTTGTCACACTTTTTTGATATATACACTTTGATCATCAATTAAATATTTAGTTCACTTCTGCCTCTTTAGCTAATCCCGAAGATCAGGATGAATGGTGATAAGTTGAAATTGATGAATGGACAATCACAAACAAAATGGACAGAACGCATTCGAAATCCAACACAGGATTACATGGTTATGAGTCCAGACACCAAAACAAGAATGCAGTCCAGGATGTACTATGTCTAAGTGAGGTTGAGATTATCAGTTAATATTCTCGTGGGAGTTTCCTTCATCATCCAAATGCCATTCATCCTCATCGTCACGATTATCCAAAAATCGCAGTAAAGCAACCAAAATACAAATACGAATATCCATAATTAAAGAACATCATTATTCTCAAGTCAATGCAGTGAAATATTTTAGCATATCGCCCCCCTCTTATATACGTAACTTTAAAGAAAAATATTATAATTTTAGTCGTACTTTTTACTTTTTGTCATTTTTGGTTAATCACGATGATGAGGATAAATAATGAATATATGAAATTCATAAAGACACACTCACAAAGAAACATCCGTACCTAGGCAAGGACTCGCAACCAGAAAATTCGGATATGACTACATGAGTCCAGCGACCAACAAGCTCGATTACCATTTCGGCATTACAATTTATTATTTGAATCTCTAGACTCATATACGATTCCGCCTATGTACTCACTTCCCCTCATATTATTATCAGAACTTAACCATAAAGACTTCGCTGGAAAGAATATTGGGTATCCTAATGGTAAGAGACCTCTTGGAAGACCGAGATGAGGAATGCGTCTCATACTCTTACGTATGAGGGATCGTATTGGGAATGTAGCTCACTAATCATCATTCATCCTTGATGGTAGAGCAATCATACATGATAGGGTTAGGATAATTACCTGTCTAACGTGAAGTCTGATGATCAAGTTCAGATGAAGTTAGAGAACGAAGTGTAAGCCTGTACTCTAAGCTTGGTTGGTAGGCTAAGCCTGTAAACACTGACTTTTCGCAGACCAAAATCGAAGAGCTGTTGACTATTCTGCCAGAATCCAAAGAGTGATACTTCCACGTTGCTCTTCTGTAGCTGTTCCTACTGGAGACTTCCTCCACGCCAATTCGTCAAGTTGT
The DNA here is from genome assembly GCF_977018435.1 of Lepisma saccharinum. Classification (NCBI taxonomy): domain Eukaryota; kingdom Metazoa; phylum Arthropoda; class Insecta; order Zygentoma; family Lepismatidae; genus Lepisma; species Lepisma saccharinum. The sequence continues at coordinate 23,502,054 of NC_139239.1, forward strand.
CACTTCCTAGTACCCTTAGCATAAAAACTCCTGTTTACCTGTGAGCTTACCTCCCGGATGTCTGTTTACACTTGACTATGCATTTTTAACATACCTAAAAACAACAACTGGCTGGTAGAAATAAGTGAACGACCCTTGGTCAGATTGAAGCTTTGAGGCTTCTAGAAAATGTACAGGCCTTACGCTTTGTTACGAATTAATAACAATATTGAGATGAACCTGAAGTACATTAGTATAGTCAAGAGTAAGTTCATTTTTTGAAGGATGAGGACGGGAACAATTTGTAACGACAGCCATGTTAGCCAAATTGCACTCGTATATTGGAATATATCTTATTTGTATACTTTCAAGTTAATAACTTGCATAAAGTTATATATACAGCGTGTAACAAAAGTCCGGGAACACTTTTAAAATATATTGTAGCCAAACGAGTACCATTACAAAGTGACAAAGTACATCATTTCAAAGAGTAAAGTTGTAAGTTTTTTTTCTCATTGCAGGTGTTACGTGTAGTTCCATATATCGTCGCTAGGTGGTGTCATAATTAAGATGGCGCTTTCTGGAGCTGAGAAGGCTTTCTGCGTGCTAGAATTTGACAAAACAAAGAGTGCAACGGATGTCCAACGAAAATTTGGGATGATGTACGGGAAAGCAGCACCAACCAAGAAGAAAAACTACAATTGGCATGTAAAGTTTGTTGAAACTGGGTGTTTGTATGTCAAGAAGAGAAGTGGTCGGCCAGGTGTGAGTGAAAATGACATTGAGCGAGTGAGAGAAGCTTTCACAAGGAGTCCGAGAAAATCTATACGCAGAGCTTCACGTGAGTTGGAAATGTCGACAATGACTGTGTGGCGTGTTTTGGGTAAAAAATTAAACATAAAACCGTACAGACTACAGTTAGTGCAAAAGTTATATCCTAAAGACAAAGACCAGCTCCAGAAAGCGCCATCTTGATTATGACACCACCTAGCGACGATATATGGAACTACCCGTAACACCTGCAATGAGAGAAAAAAACTTACATCTTTACTCTTTGAAATGATGTACTTTGTTACTTTGTAATGCTACTCGTTTGGCTACAATAAATTTTTTAAAGTGTTCCCGGACTTTCGTTACACGCTGTACTTAATTGTTTTCATAATTCATGTATATATTTATGTTTTATCTTATTATATTATTCGCGTATTTTTACAACATTAATTCAGATGTTATTGGCTAATAATAATCCTAAATAGTATATGCAACGTTTTCACTAGTTGTCAAATCCAAGATCTTTCACGCAAATGTAGTTGTTTAAGCACATGTTAAAAATAAATTTCCTCCTAATACCGATATTTCACAACAATAGACAAGATTAAAGTAATTTAGTCGTCGGTAAAAATACGTAAACTAAATCTTTATTTAATAATCTTATGTGCAAGAGCAAATATGAATTATCTTATAAAATCAGTTTCTACATGGTTTAATATTGTAATATTATAGCATTGATCTGACACATAAATTATCAGTTTCTCTTGTGTTATTTTTATGGTATGAGTTGGTAGCTTGTTAAGCTGCACCTCGCGTTTGAGGTAAGGACTTGAGGTCTTGCTGTTAACGGTAAAGGCGTTGCGCGTATTCTGTCGTGACAAATTTTACTAATCACTGCATCCAGCAAGCAGGACGCAATATACTATATTTTTAAATTGTGCGAATAAGTATGTAACGCGCAACGATACGGCATTAAAGTTATTTTGGATATTGTAATCTTGAACACGCTGTGCGGTTGGGATTCGGTGGTTACCTTCCTGGAAAAATGGGGATCGTCTTAATTCCGATCCCTGGATGAGAACTCGTGGATCCAACTGACTAGCTGGAGCAAGGAGCAGCGTGTTGCCAATTCGTGGCTCCAAACCTCGAGTTGCGATTGTGGTGGCACGTTGCAATTTAATCTTGCTGCAATAAAACTTCAGGAAAAATGAGTTTATATTCTGTATGTAATTGTGCAAAAATTGTAATTGGAATTCCAGAAATTTGGCGATGAATATTAATAAAAGTCTGGAAAGATGTCCCGAGCACAACAGCTGTGTGCACAGGCAACCTATATCATCACCAGACAGCCTACAGGGAGTTTGTTACGCGAAATTAAAGGTTGGAGTCATCTCGGCCAACAATCGAAGATTTCGTGAAATTTTCAACTTAGCAGCATCAAAGATATCCTTGAAGGAGTACTTGTCTCAGCTTCCAATCACCTGTCGGGAACAATTGCTCGAAAACATCATTGCGACGAATGAATGGAATGACTACTTGAAACTGGGCATATCAGAGATCCTCTTTTCAGAAGGAGTGACGAAATTGGTACTGTTTCTCAACGTGGCTCCTGCGTATTGCGAACCGATGCTTCAGCTTGTTTCCACCGAAGGCAAACGACTCCGTACGCTCAAATTAGGAGGGATGTATTTTTTTGAAATGAACGAAAATCACTATGAGCATTTTAGAAATATCTTTACTTCTGCGCAAAATTTGTCTCTTTTGCATTTGCCCCGTATTTGCGATGATGAGATTTTGAAACTCATCGGAGAGAACTGCTCTTCGCTTCGAGATCTTGATGTATCATCTTCTCGCATCACAGACAAAGGTGTCCATCTCCTAACCCAAAACATAGCAAGGTTACCTCCAGGTAATGTCAATAGTAACACAACGTGGGAGAGCACCTTGTGGAGACTGCCGGATGTTTTCTTGCCTTTGGAGAAACTGGTGCCACCTGGGGAAGATGCTGTAAATTACGAAAGGAGGAAAAGTCCAGTGTGCGGAACATTGAGGTCACTAAATATTGGCCAACCATGGGATTTAGATTATTTTGGAGATCTCCACGTTGGTGAGAAAATTTCACCCAAGGCTATAATGGCTCTGTTGGAAATGATTCCGAATTTGGAGTTCTTAGGAGAGACAAATATCGACAAACTGTGCGAGGACAACGATCTCCTAACGGCGATGACTATGGAGAACATCTTCCAGCTTCCGTCGCTGTTTCTAAAGTCGGCGATTCTTCATTCGACAGAGAGAGACAAGGTCAGCATCGTAAGTCGCCTGTTCCCCAATCTGGTTCGCCTGGAGAGCATATACGAGTATGATGTTCCAACAGCATTGTTACCATGGTCTTTGAGCACATTCAACACCTTCAACCATCTCGAGTGCCTGAAGGTCTCACGCCATAGAGGCGTACTCACTAAGAGAGACCTTTGCGAACTCTCATCCGGTTTGAGAGAGAATCTGCGAGAGTTGAATATACATGCAAATGCATCCGTGGACCCTTTCAAGCTCTCCGGCATCATTACCTTCCCACGTCTGACTCGCATTCAACTGTGTAGCCCTAACTTCGTGTGGGATGATTCATCGGAGTACTTTTCTTCACTGGAGCATCTGAACGATGTTCACCTCTTTGGCAGTGTGACAACCGAAGTCGTGATCAAGATCTTGCAGTGCGCCCCAAATCTAATGAAGATACGGATTGGAAATGTAGTGGATCGAGGAACGGACTTCTTGCAGAGGATTATGGGAGCCAGTGAATCGCCCAAATTAGAATCATTCGAGCTGATGAGGTGTTTCCTCATTGATACGGAAGAGGAGTTGAGAAGTTTCCTGACACACTTTGAAAAAATACAACATGCCGGGAGAATACGTTTCCTGGAACAGTTGTAGAGGTTTTCTATCATCCCGTAACCAATATGCCTTCAATATGCCTTCAATCCAATAGTTGTATATGTATAACATTATCAATTTTCTTGTTTCGTATGCACTCACAGTTTTTGTTGTTGTTGTTATCTCAATACAACAGCATGATAAAAAAATTGTAAACTATTTGAAAGACTTGTTTCGTGAAATTCAGTTAACCTAAAATTTTAACTTTTTTTCAAGTTTTTTTTTTTCTCGCAAAATGTGTATTTCCCGGTCCGGTTCAAATCCGGGAACTTTTCTAACGTTGGAAGCGGCCCTGGCCCCCACCCAGCGTCGAATGACATGTGTACCTGGGGGAAACCCTGGGGGGTAAATGCGGCCAGGGGCTTGATGCTGATCACATCACCCCCACTCACGACCGAATCAAGAAAGTGTGGGGCGTTATCCCCACACCCCCTATACAGCCTTCATAGCGTGATGTTAAGCACATGGGAGCACTTTACCTTTTACATTTAAGTTAGCTGATCAAAGACAATGCATTAAAGTCAAAAGCATGTCAGACAAGGGCGTCCGCAGAGGGAGCCAGGGGGCACTTGCCTCACCCACCAAGATATCTGGCAAATCTTCATATAATTCAAATTTTGGAATTGTAGCATGAAGACAAGGACGAGGGGTGATGTGAAAGACAGCAGATTAAGTGTCTATGCGAATTACCCTTGTGCTGGGGATGCTTTATGAGAATTATCTCAACGTTTTCCCCACTTCAAGGATTGCTGCTCCCCTGAGAAAAAATCCTAGGCGCGGCCTTGATACCAGTGCTTACATTGATGACCTTGAACGTAATAATAGGTTAACGCATATTCGTAGCAACTGGGCTAGTAAGCTACTCTTGTGAGCTTAACAGTGAGGATTATTATTGTGAGGGACTTCTAGTTATCTTCCCACGATTGAGTTACTTCATTTGCATCAAATATGGGAAAGTTCAGGACTGGAAGTTGCAAAAATTTGTCTGACAGTTCTGTTGTATGTTCCTAAGTCACAGAATAGAGTTTTTGGGATATCAGCGAAAACTGTGTATATGCTGTAATTTGGTTGGGCGGTTGACGATCAACAGAATGACTGAGCAACCCACGTGTGTGTAAGATGTGTGAGGTCAATGTATCAATGTGGTTGCATGCGATGACATTTGCTTATAACTCCATTAAGCCTTGTTTCCATGATTATGAAAAACTAAATATGCTGACCAAGGCAGTAATTTATTTTATTAAAAACATAAACTAACGTAACGTTTCAACCTTCTAGCAAGGTCTTCTTCAGACTCTGTATCAAGTACAAAAGTAACCAGATACAACAAGAAGGGTAATATATATATATTACCCTTCTTGTTGTATCTGGTTACTTTTGTACTTGATACAGAGTCTGAAGAAGACCTTGCTAGAAGGTTGAAACGTTACGTTAGTTTATGTTTTTAATAAAATAAATTACTGCCTTGGTCAGCATATTTAGTTTTTCATGACATTTGCTGTATCTATAATTTGGTGAAGAGAAACCAACCACTATAATGACTGTTATGTTTGTACGGCAGATATGTCTGGGTATTCCAGCAAAATTAAACGTAAAATTTCATACCAAGTCTCCCCATGGGTCATGTGTCTCATGACGACAGCATGTCTGTTCCAAGTGAACTACTTGCACCTGTACTTGATGAAATGATAACAGTATCGCCAGTCAACTGTGGTTCGGAGTCCTCCTATAAGGTTTTTCTTTGTTACTTGTAAGTAAATATCTGTCAGTCATCTACATCTTGCTCTTCATAGCTTCTTCATATTTTCTGAGACTAACTGCATTTCAAACTGCAAATAAAATAGCCTGAAAAGGCATTGTACAGTCAACGGCAAAGATAATAGTAGACAAATTGTCCATCACTATTTTCAATAATTTTTATTCTACGTCCTGCCTTGTTGAAAGAAAGCAGATGTTGTCTTCAGACTATTGACGATTCTATTTCAATCATAATCACCACATTGTGAATAACATCGAATGAAAATGATGGTGGACAATTCGCCTACTATTGCTTTTGTCATTGGGTGTACAATGCTCCAACTTGAGCATTGTTATATTCCATTTGCTAAAGTAATATTTAGAACACCCTGTACAAGTAAAAAAAATAACATCAGGCAATATTTACTTTTTTCTCGGTTATAAGAATTACTTTATTGTTTAATCTATTATTCTCCAAAAATTGTGAGAGGTGAGAGAAATGTATGTAGTTTAACAATTTCATTTATATTGTTATTTTGACTTTCCAATCTTCCTGTACAAGAGGAAACTGACCATGACGACAATATGAACTTTTATGTATTTGCAGTTTTGTCTTCAGGACATAATTTTGTTTAAAAAATATACATTTTCCTGTATGCATCAAATGCGTCAATGTTTTTTTTTGGTCGATGTCCGTTGAACCGTGGAAACTGTCACTGCGTGATGAGGTATTGCTACGTTCCACGTAAGTCTTTACTTCGTTGAATAAAAATCTGTTTAAAATCGGTTTCGCATTGTGAATTTATAATGATAATGGATTTTGAAAACAGATACAAAGAACTTCAAAACAAGACCAATAATGTATTTGTAGGACTGTCCAATATTAAGAGAAAGTTGTTTTGCAAAATTGATGATAACGGATTTTAAATTATTTTTTTATATAAATTTCAAAAATCTAGAAATTAAGAATTGTGTTTAAAACCTTTCTGCCTGCAGATTACTAAAATTTCATCACGAACGGATAACCAGATTTCTATTTATAGAATTTCAAAGAGAGTGACAGTTTGCAAATCTAAAAAAGGCACTTTTTTGTTCCCACAACGGTAAAGAATAGAAGACATACTGGAAAGAAACTTGGTTAGCATAGATTAACACGGAATTGAATAAGCTAACTTTTGATGTAACTCGTTTATATGTAGGTTTATTGGTTATTCTTTTAATTGTGGTCCAAACTCGAGTATCTTTAATTTTTAATCTGGCAGTAGGCTCGTTATGTTTCCCTCACGTCAACAATATACTCTTGGGATATGGACACCGCATCCGTGGACACGAATGATTGGCTGCAATTACTTCAACTGACACCACGTTTAAAGTTCATCTAATATCATCACGCATGTAAGTATACATAAAACATAACTGAAAAGTTAAGACGTCAAGCTAATGGACACACATTCAACATATGACAATTTTTATACTCGTCAACCTTGAGTAATTGCTAGTTAACAAATATTGTCATTTTTTAACTTTCACAATTAAAGGGTCTGGAGTACGATCACATTTTAGTGACTTTGATCCGTGATCTTGACGGTTTTGTATTTTTGGAAGTTTCTGTAACTTTGTTGCCCTGCCTTCGTATTATATTTTTGTGTCATTTTTTCATGTCCTCTTTTGTGTATTCCCTGTTTTATGGCAATTTTCCATTTCGCACATCTGTCGTGCAAACTGGGCAATTGACATTATACACATGGAGTACTGTTTACTTATATATGTTTAGAACTAGGATAGTTATCTAGACCTGATGATAATATATTGGTAAGTATACACTTATATTTCACGTATGTGGCCCTATTCCGATTTGATGACAAGCTGCTACGCTGCTTGTTTTTTCGTGCGTGCTATTTGCTGTATGTATTTTTTATTTTTATGTTAATTCAGTCTTGGCATTTTATAAATTCTTCTTCTAGGCTCCCGTTGGCCGATGTAATGGCAGGATTCGGATGATGTTTTTTTTTTTTTTTTTTTTGCAATTTGAGTCCCTCCCCCTTAAAATGAAGTCATATGTAGTTTTAAGGTCGAGCATTTCTCTGATTTGGATGTTCTCCAGATATTGTCATTGCTTTGTTCAACACGTTTTGTAATCATCTGTGATAAGATTGTGCACTGTGTTGCTATTACTATGCCTGCATATGCAAGCATTGTCCTGACCAGCACATTAAATTATGTTTTTCTTTTCATTGTCAGTGCGGAATTTTTAAGTAGTTGGTAAAGTTGTCCTAGACGCGTATGTCCTTTGTAAGATGGATTGCGTATAAAGTTAACCTTCATCCAGCAATAATTCCAAGGACGTTGCTCTTTTGTTTTTATGGAATGTTGTGTCCTCCAAATAATGGGTTTAGTACACGACGTCTTCTTTTCTTTGTGAAATGTATGGACGCACTTTTGACTCCGATCTCACGCCCGCTCTAAAAAGAAGATTTAATTTTTATTATTAATATATTTATTTGGTATTACCCATTGATCTATGCGCCGGTGGCACTTTTGTATTTTTTTAGAATTTCATAATTTTATAGTACGTAAATACTTTCCAATTAGTATATTGTAGTGGTTGTGGGTGTATTTTAATGCTTCACATCTCTTCTCGTCCGTGGCAGCTTTTCTCCCTTCTCGAAGTGTTGCCAGTCAATTATTTATATTGTTCTCTTTCTTGATTAGTTTGGAATTGGTAAGGATATCCATTCGACCCTTCCTAATATAAATATGTATATTACATCGTTGGGAAGGGTATGAATCAAGGATGCCAGAAATGTATTATTTAACAGACATTACACAGCTAATTATAACGAAAGTAATTTTAATTGTTTCCAAAATCATATTTATGATGTATATAACTGAAGTCACGTTCTTCTTTATCGCACAACGATAAGTCACCCTTCAAGGTTGTCACCCACACATCAGTGTTAGCAGTGCACTGTTTCTTTAGCTATTGTCGTTGTAGACACTGTCTCGGGAATCTGTGGACAGTGTCCGCGCATAACGGTAGAGAAGGGGGAAAGCGAGTGTACAGAAGAAAACAGTGAGCGCTGCTGCAAACTGCCGGTAGCTGCAGTCGCGTTTTGCCCTCCAAGCACTCACTTTTCGCACTCACTTTTGGTCTACTTCAGCGAAAACTTGTTTTCTTAATTACGACGTTCGTCAGAAATGTGTGAGTCAGTCTTGCATCTTGGGAAGAACGTGTGCGTAGAACGGACTCATGAACAGACATTCACAAAGGAACACTCATGCCCATACCGGGACTCGAATCCGAGCTTTCGGTGAATCGAGCATTAAGTGAACTCTGATAAGACACTGTGAAACTATTGGCTCTGGTCAGGGTTCGAAATGGAAATTTTCACTGAAAGGAATGCTTTACTTTCATCAATATTGTGTGGTTTTTATTTCTTATTTTATCTCGGACTACCGGCGAGATTAATTACTACTTTATTCAAAACAATAATAGTTAATATTAAAATATTTACATACACATCAATTGTGCAAAATACACTCGACAAGTCTTCTGGAATTTTATTCTGATTAAATTTTAAACCGACAAGAATCGTGAATGGTATTCAGCTCGCCTAAAAGGGGAAAAATTCGATTAAATGTACAGTCACGGACACTGCTGGCTTGTAACGATTCCATTGAAAGTCAATATATTCATTACAAGCCGGCAGTTTCCGTGACTGTATATATCCTTAAAACTTTGTCCTAAAAACACTTATTAAAATTCCATTTATGCAAGTAAAAGACATTTCCATGTTGTTATTTTGCGTGTGATGAAGGATTGGATTTATTGTTTAACTGACTAAAAATTTTACTGTTGGGTTGAGCGAGGAAAAGAAGATAGGATCACAGAAAATCACTGAAAAAGAGAAATTCAAGAAAAGAGGAAATATTACACTGGTCTACATATGAAAAAAAGATTTCTGCTGACTTAGATATTTTAACTAATTCTATATAATTTGAGGTCGCTGATTCCAAATATGTAGTCAGAAAATGTGTATCACGTCACAATTTTTCACAAATCACATTTGAAAATTTTCACAATATTATAATACTGGGCTAAACTCCAACAATTTTTCATATAGATATCTGCACATAATGAAATTTCTTTTTCTGTTGACTTAGCTATTTTAACTGATTCTATATAATTTGATGTCGCTGATTCCAAATATGTAGTCGGAAAATGTGTATCACGTCACAATTTTTCACAAATCACATTTGAAAATTTTCACAATATTATAATACTGGGCTAAACTCCAACAATTTTCCATCTGCACATAATGAAATTTCTTTTTCTGCTGACTTACATATTATAACTGATTCTATATAATTTGAGGTCGCTGATTCCAAATATGTAGTCAGAAAAAGTGTATCACGTCACAATTTTTCAGAAATCACATTTGAAAATTTTCACAATATTATAATACTGGGCTAAACTCCAACAATTTTCCATATAGATATCTGCACATAATGAAATTATAGGACTATACATAAGGTGGCGGAGCTGATAACAGGTATTAAGTTGCATTGTTTGACAAGTCACATTTCAAAATTTTCAGAAAATTATATCCGGCTACATTCCAACAGCACTTGCAAAGAGAATGCGAAGTAGTCAGATGTTCAATCAGAGTATCACGTCACGTTGTTTAACAAACATACGTTTCTATTTTCTCAATAGGGAGTTCTTAATGAACAAAAAGTTTAGGTAATTCCGGCAAATTGATCAATTTGTTTCACGAGCACATACAGTCAGCACCTGATGCCTGTACTTATGCTAAACTTAACATACACCACAGAATAGCACAACATGCATACCTACTTAGGCAAAATTATTCGTTTCTTTGATTTTCTGGAGTACGTGGCCTCAGGAACGTCACGCTGCAAGCACCAGCAATAGTCGGCCATCATGTTTTCATTCCATCTCCTCTGATATCGGTGCTCCGTGGCTTTTATGTCTTGGTGGAAGCGTTCGCCCTGTTCTTCACTTACGGCACCAAGATTGGACGGAAATACATCTAAGCGGCTGTGCAGGAAGTGAAGCCTGACACTCATATTTACTCCTAACTTTTGAAACGTCACCAACAAATTTTCAACTAGAACCTCGTAGTTGTGCGCCCTGAAGTTTCCAAGAAAGTTTGTATTGACATCAGAAAATGCACAGCATACATCTTACTTTGTGTGGTTAATTGTTTGTAAGAATTCTTCATCTTCCATTAGCATCCTTATCTGAGGACCATCAAAATACCTGCTTTTACTTTCTCATGCGTCAATGCAGGACATTTTGAGCAAATGTATTTAAAGCAAGCCCCATTCTTATCCAGAGCTTTTACATACTGCTTCATTAATTCCAACTTAATGTGCAGTGGAGCAAGTAACACTTCCTTAGGATCAACAAGCGGCTTGTTCTGGATGTTTTTCGCCCCGACTTCAAAGCTTTTCCTGGCAGGCCACAGTCTTCGTACCCGATGTTCGTTCCTTGCTCGACTGTCCCATAAATACAAAAAGCATGGATATTTCGTGAAACCTGCTTGTTGACCAAGTAACATTGAAATGACCTTGAGATCTTCACACACAAGCCAACTGTCATTTGCATACTTTTTTTTCTTTCGAAGCAGTTCTTTCATTGTTTCGTAGCTTTCCTTCAAATGTACGGAGTGGCCAACAGGAATGGATGCTAACTTATTGCCATTATGCATCAACACACACTTCAAACTCCTCTTGCTATCAATAAAAAGCCTCCATTCTTCTGCATTATACGTACATCCCATAGCTTCAATTAGTCCCTTCACATCTGTACAATACACATATTCTTCGTCCCTTTGAAAATATCTTAATACATGCCTATCTCTGTCCAGATACATGAAGGTTGTTCCAGACGCTAACATATTTCTTTCCTTCTTTTCTACACAGGTCCTGCATACTTTATGAGGTGCCCAGGATTTATCTTGGTCACCCAATTTAATCCCGAAATATGCACTATACGCTTTCCTTACTAAGTTAGTAATATTTGTCCTTTGTTTTGAGGTTAACAATGTTCGAATAACTGATTTAAATAATAATCACTATAATGTTCCATGTGCTGCCATCTTGTGACGTCTTTACGGACTACGTTGTTTCATTGCTCTAAATATACATCCCTAATATTAGATAATTTTCTTTTTTCCTCCGAAACCTGACGTGATAGAAAAAAACGGATTTCGTTTTTGGATTTACCACCCTCGAATTACTAAAGAACAACCATCAGACTCCAGTCAGCAAAATGGACGTAGACCAGTGTTATAGATGATGTGGTGGTTGCAGTTCCAGCACTCCATATTTGCCTCCAGCTTATGCAATATAGATGCCCAAATACTCTGTTAAATGCCCTCAAGGCAACACATTTCCGCATGCTGGGCTGCACATGGGTATGGGCGAGTGCAATCCGCATTGTTAGGGCCATATTACTTTGACTAAGCAAACTACCCACAATGGTTTCAAGACCTACACTGGTTTTCCAGTTTGCGGAAACAGATTGAAATACCTCACGCCAAATATAATAGCATCTGTTGCTTAAAAACATCAAGAGAGATATTCTGAGTTAACAAGACACCAATCATGGATACGTACCTAGGTACTGAGTTTAAACAAGCACTGCCTCGTATAGTGGGAACATAGAATTCTTTATCAGTTGTTCTAGTTTTATATATTTCAGTGTAACGTTCATAATACGGGATCTGTGGCTCACCCAGCCCCAAATCAATGTGTACCCGGGTCCAACACTAGCCGAGATGAAGAATATGTGGAGCTCTACCTCCAAGCACCCCATATGATTTCGTGGCATGTGTGCACATGCACAGGGGTAGCTTTACCTTACCATGTCTAAGCCACTTCACACAGTAAGCTCATCAAAACGCCAAACATATATTGTTTAACGTGCCATTGCGAGCGAAGGGAGCAGGAAAATGTTTTAGATCGATGAGTTTTATCTGGTTTGAAAACAGGAAAAAGTGTTGCCGTTCTTGTGAAAATCAGTGTATTTCCATAAAGGTGAAGGTAAAGTGTTCCCCTATGCATAGCACCACGCCATGAAGGCGTATAGGGGGTGTGGGGGTAACGCCCCACACTTTCTTGATCCGGTCGTGAGTGGGGGTGATGTGATCAGCATCACGCCCCTGACCGCCTTTACCCCCCAGGGTTTCCCCCAGGTACCCATGTTATTCGACGCTGGGTTGGCGCCGGGTCCGCTTTCACCGTTAGAAAAGTTCCCGGATTTGAACCGGGCGGGGATCGAACCCGGGACCTTGAGCATGGTAGTCAGACGCGTTACCGACTGTTCCATAATAATTATATTTTGTATCCTATTGTCGAAATAACATATTATATGAGCTTTAGAAGCCCAGTTATGCATGAAAACACGAGAATTCTGTGGCAGTCACACGCCCTTTCGACTGGACCACCAGGACTCTATATGTGCGCTCGCACGTGTGTGTGTGTTTGCGTGTTAATGTACACTTACATATTAACCTAAAGAAATATAAGGAAAAATAACAGAAGGATGATATCTAGGGAAAGGATTTTGAGGTGCAAAATTATGTCGGGAAAGGAGAAAAATGTTCTGAAAATGTTTTCAAAAAGGTGAAAAATAAGGTGCTGATAAAAATGTCGATGCTCTTTTTCTGTGCCTTCTATATAATGCGCGCGGACCGCACAGAGAACTGTGGTTCTGCCGCCGAATAGGTTTCGTTGAAGTTTCTGTTTTCCTTCGCGGGTTTTGCTACATTATCTTGAGAAATATTGGTGCTGTAATACCATTTTAGAGCTCTCCTTCTGCCCTACAAAACAAGACCAGGATTTTATGTAGCGATTCAAGGAGAGTGAAAATAATTTACTTTTCTGTCGATTTTTTTTAACAAAGCATAAAACAAAAGAAATGAAAAAGGTGCTGAAACATCAAGGATGTGCAAATCTCAAGAAAAGGTGACAAAAGGTGCAACAAAGTGTGTACATTTTACTTGATTTCATGTTCTAAAATACATATTTTAAATGATCGGTATGAATAGAGCTATATTTTTGGAAAGGTATTGCACCTTAAAATCCGTTCCCTAATGATATCATTAAAACGCTTGCAAAAATTGAAAACACACACTTATAAAATACACTTGGGCATGATACTATGTGTTGGTGTAAATGTCAATTATATAACGTTAACCACACAAAGATACATCATTATTTAAGGTCCTTTGTTTATTATAAATTAATATGAACTATGAAACAAAATTAGTAAACAAGCTTCAAATATAGATAAACAAAACCTTCCACACACCCCTCCCCCCCAGGGTAGAAACAATCAAGAATAATTATATTTGATGGGAAACACAGAAGTGTTAAGCAAATTGTATTTTACAACTCGCACAAAAACAAGGCATAGGTTGTGTATAAATTTCTGATTCAAACAAGCATATGGTACATGCATTCTCCCTCATTGAGTTGTTGTTGAATATATATGGACTGGGACCATTCTCCAAAAAAGGGATAGAAATCTTGTCCGGCAGTCATAAGAAAATGTTTAAAAAATTTTTACCCTTTTTTTTAGTAGAATTTAATTTTGTTATTAGTTTCAAGATTCATCGGCTTTATTTCTTCCAGAAATATTTTTCTTCTTTTCAGAATTTTACATAGAATATGTAGATTTTCCACTCCGTAGACTGTCCGGAATCAAGGGTTTATGGGTGTAGATTATTTTAATATATTTTCCTTTAGACAAGTTAAGTTTTAATGTACGAGGGTCAAGTCATAAGTCATGGCAACTATTTTCTTTTCTCGCGAACAGGGGACAACACGAAAAATCTAAGATATACGTTTGAAAGTGTATGGAATGTACCTTCGAATGAAGCCACCAGATGAAGTCTGGATGCAAGAGACTCTCGTAGGAAAGAGGCAGAACACCGGACATTGAACAACATTGTTTTATTATGGCATGAACAACAAGTACACAAGACTACACTGTTTAGCAACCTTCACCCAGGTTATGCACTGTCCGTTGCCAGCGATGGGGCAGGCGCCATCCGCTGCATGTGCAGCGCTACCGTGTGCCACCTCTTCTATGTTGGCAAGCAGTTTCCCACGCAATGGCTTCTTCACTTTGGGGATGAGATCATAGTCACATGGATTTAAATCAGGAGAATAAGGCGGGTGTGGAAGAACCTCCCATCCCCACCGCTGTAAGCGACGCCGAACAATGTCCGTCGCGTGAGCTGTCGCGTTATCGTGTACGATAATGGCGTTGTCCAAAAGTTCTGGACGTTTGGTTCGTACTGCTCGGCGCAATTGTGAAACCAAAAATTAAGTCACATAACCTGTCAACAGGTGCAGTTTCATTTCATTTCCACCACTCCTTCTAGGTGCTTCATTTTTTTGTCAATGAGAGTATATATACAGGGTGTATCATAAGTAATAGCGCAAACTGACACAGTTGAAAGTACACGATAATAGAAGTAAAAGAGTCTCACTAAACATGGGTCCGCAAACGATCCGTTTTCGAGAAAATTGCGAATGTGTGGTTACAAGCCGCCACTGACTTCATTGTTTGTAAACGTCGTCCTACTTGGTAAAATGCTAATAATACAGTAAGAAAAGTCATTGGGGTCTTATTGCTTTTATTGAACATTCTACTTACTTTAACAAACGTTAGTATGTTACATGTTACAATTTCTGTACACTCGTACCTGTCAAAGGAGGTGTTCAAAGTGTCGTCCTTGAATCTGGATGCAATTGTACGCGATTCCGCATTGAGTTTCGAATTCTTTCGAACACCGCCGGTTCATTTCGGAATTGGTCAGAAGCATAATTCTCTGTACTGATTGTATCCATCCTGTTTGATACCAAAGCCACCTCTCGCAAATGTTCTGTTTTGTAAACAAAGAGCTAACCTTGGACCGCGCAAGGAATAAAGCACTCGGTGTTTACAAAATGAAATCAGTGAAATCTAACCGCACATTCGCACACATTATTAGCATTTTATTAGTATGAACAGGTAGTAAGATACATCAAATCACAATGGTTAAGTTGGGCAGGACATCTGATCAGAATGGAAAAAGAACAGGTTACCATTCTTGGTATTAAACCTGAAACTATGGGGAACAAAGTCGAAAGGAAGATCGAGGGAAAGATGGATAGAATCGGTTGAGTATAATTTGAAAAGGATGAATGTACGTTATTGGAAGAATGCAGCTCAAGACACAACGAGGTGGAGGAAAATTGTTTGGGATGCAAGAGAAGAAGAAGAAGAAGAAGAAGAAGAAGAAGCATAATATAAGAGAATAGCATAAATCTATGCAACAGAGATATCCCTGGTTCAAGTCCCAGTTAAGGAATAGTTTTCTGTGTGGTTGTTTTCTCATCCATAATCATCGTCCATCCTCATCGTCGCGATAAACAGAAACATAAAGCAATGACATTAAAATGTAGATTATATATATTCATTGCTACGTGATACGTGTGTTCCTTTCTTGCTGTATTATACAAGGTGGCACAATTCTTATCTATTAATGTCACGTGTAACTCTGTCTGAACTCAGACGCGCATGCGGGGACAATTTCGCAGTTAAAGCAGCTGCAAGGCTTGTAATCACTCTGCCATGGAACTTTGGTCGGTTCAGACACGAGACGCGGCAGTGTAAGTTGCGTTTGTTTGTTTGATTGATTGATTGATTTAAAATTTGTTTGTTTGTTCACAAGATAAAATAACATTTTTAAGCATATTTCACGTATATTCAAATTTTCATGCACTTTGTTAATAGTTGTAATATGATTTCCCTTTTCACCTAAAATTGTACTCGAATTTCCCTTCACTGAGGAAATTTTTTTTGTAAATGACAACACTGTCACAGGTTAATTGCTAGTCTTACAGATACCATGTGCGATTTCTGCGCCTGCGTCAGAACAGGGTTTCCAATTGAAATTGGCACATTAGATACCATGTATAATGTTCTGCAATGTTGCGCACATTCTGTCAACACGTATGTTACACATAAAGACAACTTTTCGTCCAACATCGTTTCTTTATTGTGAAAGCAATTAGCATTTTTTGGCAGCCTCTCGGTAAGCAAACTTAACTTCATCGGCGACTTTCCCGCGGAGAAGAAAAGCATTAAGTGGGCTAATGAAAGTAAGTATAGCCGAGGAACTTAGGTCACCAAATCTGCATATATTTCCATCCCTGACTGGCGATCGAGCCTATGAATAATCAAGAGTAGCCCCGTGCAGGTTAATTTCACCTCTTCTGTTGTCTAAATTTAGTTTCGCTTCATTAAGCTCCAAGTCCAGAGCTGTTAGTATTCAAGGCCTCCTTCTACTCATCCCGAAGTCTTCTCAAAAAGTTTTCCCCCTTGAGAGACACTGACGAACGCTCCGCTTGCTTTGAAGACCGGGTAAGCGCAAGGTGAAACGGTTGAGTGCAGTGATGATAGTGCTTGAGTAATATGTCAAAGAGTTTATGGGTCAATGACGCCGCATGGTTTAAGCGGGAAAGGAATGCACGCAATACTGTATACGGTCTGGTTTAATATCACAAGGAACATGTTCAATACGATATAAGTGCGAAATAAATTATCGTGACATGATTCAAGTGGGAAGGGAACACACACTACGGTTCAGTTGCGAAAGGAATAAACGCGATACAGTTAGTGCGAGATAAAAGCGATGAGGTTGAATCCCGAAAGTAAATGCGATACAGGTTAAGCGTTAATAAACGTGATAAGTTTTAATCGGGGGAGGAATAACGGCAATAATGCAAGTGCGAAGAAACTACACGAAATTTCGCTTATTTATCGAAAGGGATAGCTTCATACAGCTTAGCTGACCTGCACGACGGTGGAGTTTCAGTTCAGCGGGCTACGATGCCAGGGGTCCTTGGTTCAAATCTCGGCCTTGTGAGTGTTCCTTCATCAATTTCATTATATAATCACTTATTCTCATCTTCGAGTTTACCCAAAAGTGGCAGAAATGCGAAGTTAAGTAAACCAACTAATCGGCCAATGGATGCAGTGTGAGAAAAGGAGATGTATAAATATGATATTGTGTAAGCAAGAGAGAAATGAACACAATATTGTGTAAGCAAGACAGGGATGAACATGATACTGTGTAACAAAGAGAAAATGAACATGGTATTGTGTAAGCAAGAGAGAAATGAACACGATCATGTGTAAGGAAGAAAGAAATGAACAGCATACTGTGTAAGCAGGTCAGAGATGAACTAGATACTGTGGAACAAAGAGGAAAATGAGCATGGTGTTGTGTAAGCAAGAGATAATTAACACGATATTGTGTAATCAAGATAGAAATGAACACGATATTGTGTAAGCAGGACAGGAATGAACATTTTACGTGTAAGAAAGAGAAAAGAGAATTGAACATGATATTGTGTAAGCAAGAGAGAAATGAACATTACATTGTGTATGCAAGAGAGAAATGAACACGATATTGTGTAAGCAGGACAGGGATGAACATTTTACGTGTAAGCAAGAGAAAAGAGAATTGAACATGATATTGTGTAAGCAAGAGAGAAATGAACATTACATTGTGTTTGCAAGAGAGAAATGAACACGATATTGTGTAAGCAACACAGGAATGAACATTTTACGTGTAAGCAAGAGAAAAATTGATTACTTTTGTTTACTTTATTTCGCTTTTCTGCCACTTTTGGCTAATAACGAAGATAAGGATAAGTGGTGATGATATTGATGAAGGGGCACTCACACAGAGCACCCATGCCCAGACCAGGATTCGAACTCGGAATCCCTAGCGTCGTAGCACGGTTTGATAACCACTCTGTCACTTAGGTCGAGATAAGCAATTGGACCGGCGACTGGGCATACACAGCCCTAAGGTTCATTTATGCTTTTGGTTCTATTCTGGAACTTAGCCTCGTATTAGTCAAACGATTATACAAATGATCGATTTGCTTACCGTGAAATTTGCCCTCGACTACACGCATACACGTGGAATGCCATATTGAGACGTTACGATCAAGCACAGCAAATATTGTTTGTCGTAGAAGGAGAATTCGAACGCATTTTCTCCTTTCCTTTACGACGTATCCCGTACGCACCATTTACCTTTACAGAGACGCACAAACTTGCGAAACATAACTCCGTCTCAAATCTATACGTAAGCGTAGCATTTCAAGAGACATCGTGCAGTGCTTTTATTCGAACGCACAATATACGCACAAGTGTTGAATAACTGCGCTCTTCTAGGAGAGGAGAAGGAGGCGAAATCCAATAAGGTTGCCATGGACATCGCACTTTCTTCCACCAGATGCTTTGTCGGGATTTATCCATTCGTGCTCAATCGTACGTTCGAAAGCAAGATTGAAATGTTGGAATCCATATATAAGATGCTTCGTGTTTGATACCGTGCACGTTTGGATGATTTCAGTTGGTTAAGCGAATGCAATGGGATTTGATATATTTTGAGTTTTCCAAGACCAATGCTCCATAACAATTTGTAGAGGAAGAATGATAGTGTTAAAAGAACAGGGTGGTAAATAACTGTTTGGTAAGGTGTTGCAGAGAAATTGGGTTAACTTGAAGCTAAATTGTTAACTTCCTTACCTTTGGTGTGAACAGTGTTGAGTTCAATACAAAATGAGAGCTAGGACTCTTTGACGTTGACGCAGCGCTGTGAGGACAATTGCAAGCTAAGCAAAGGCAATATTTTACATTCTAGGAGAATCTATTCTGCGATGGGAATCTCGATTTCACGTCATCTAGAAAGGAGACGCTTTACTAACTGTCACCTTCAAATAGCTAGAGGCACAGAGTTTAGAGTTTAGATATAGACTAATTAGCTTTTATCATTACGTTCATATCTAAAGACGTCATTATTCATTCGGCGGACTGAAAGTTTAATAAATCTTTTTCAAAGGTTGGTTCCGTTCCGTAGGACCAAACGCGCACGGCTTGTTTGGACAACCCTTGGGAAGGGGAGGAGCCTATTTGGAATGCAAGGCTGGCGTTGTAACTGAAGCAGTGGCTGTTTGTTGACCGCGCAGTGCAAGATGGTTTTTAATCGCGAGAAGCGTGTTGCTTTGTTGGAGGCTTACTTTGAGCTGAAGACCTATACTTTGTGTGTGGATTTCATTTTGTGCATTTGTTTTCTATATTATCTTATCGCACTAATATCTATGTTAATAATAGTAATAATAACAATAACAATAAATAGCAAATTTCAGGAACAAGACATATTATTAAATACAGGAAGATACATCCTACATTGTGCATATTTCATCTGTTGAATTTATAATTTATAAATTTATAAATAAATACCTATGAAAAAAAATCGAAGGTGAGTGCCGTGACTTTTCGCTCGCCCTGTATTTGATGACAGTCCGATAGTCCTATGAAGAACTATTTCTACCTCTCTAGACTCCGTAACTCTATAGAACCTCAACTTTTATTAATGTCATGGTAATTTTAGCTCTTTGTCTTTGAAGACCTCGTTAGACGGAATGTGAGTGCAGCTACCAGCCGTTTGCAGCTGCGCGAACTGCTTTGCTCTGCCAACTCACTTTCTCCTCTTTTCATCCGTTATGCGCGGCGTTCCTCCACATATTCCACAGAAAAGAGTATAAGACGTTGTCGAAATTAGATTGTCTTGTATACCTTAGGAGGTTTGTACCAGTATAAGGCGAAGCGAAGCCTTCAGCCTCAATACAATTTCCCCTCACATGCTCCAGGCATATGTTAATACTATCTTGTTGGCAACAACTAACCAAGTTTCCATCAATTCCCTAGCTCCTTCATTCCCCATTCACAACGGCTATGGAAGCACCGTGAGGTACTAGTGACAAACTAGACTGGTAACAAAAGGATGCGCGTTTGATGCACGGATGGAGTGCCGTTGCTCGGCTCCAAAAGCATCATATTTAATGCCCGTATTCGGTCCCCTCTCGAATCCCGCAAGGGAACAATGATAGTCCGATTAATGTGAAACTTAGAAGCCGTGATGCACGACGTGCAATATTCAACTTCGAGACGACCAACTTCTCCTTAGCGGGGGAAATTGCCGGGTATTGAACGTTGTAGGCATTTTGGGGGAGAGTAAGTGATTTATAGCATCATTTCGAACGGGACCCATACTTTGCTCACCATCCCGGTAGGAGGTCTGAGATATTGTTTGGCTTTTGTGTGCTACACACTTGCTTTTAATGAGAAATTAATTATCTTGTGGCCCAATTTAGGAGCTCGTTCGCGTGGTGGTGGGATTTGGAAGAGACAAAAGGGCGTTTCAGCTTTTCTACCGTGATTTTTTTAAACGTTCGCAATAACTGTCTAATCGCTATTGTATGTGAGGTATGGCGATGCGAAGTTTTTGCTCGCTGTAGATTAACTTGGGTCTCTCTTGAAACTCTGTGGCCATGTTTTGGCATAGAGAAGAAGTCTCTCGCACAGTGCCTGCACGTTGTATTGTCACCGAAAAAAAGAGTCTGTGCTTCATCATGAGCAAAAACACTATTTCGATCGGTTTCCTTCGAGAGATACAACCCGCTTTGCACTTAAGTGTACCGTGTAGCATACTACTTAAGGATATTCTCTTACAGAGAAAAGATTTGCGAGGAAGGTAATCCTGAGGAGTTTGTTGAGTTGCTTAACTAGTAATACTTTCTACGATTAGTACAGTAATGTGTTACGTGTTATCAGAAATACAGCTAGAAACTTTCCAGTTTACTAAAGAATTTTCGTAGAGTTGTGTTCTACAGTCACGAAAACTTCTGGATTGTAATAACCCCATTGACTTTCATTGCGATTATTATCCAGAAGTGACCGTGAGTGTACATGCGGCATTTATTGCTGACACATGTACAGAAGAGAGAGTATAATTAATTGATTGATTGATTGGTTTAATTTAATTTACTTCGCTTTTTGTGCTTCTTGGCTAATTTGCGAAGATGAGGATGAGTGATGAAATGATGAAATTGATGAATGGACATTCACAAACAACCAAGCCCGAGCGGGATTCGAACCTAGGACCCTTTTCGTTGCAGCGCGATGTGATAATCATTCGACCACAGGGTCCGGCAAGAGAGAGTATAAGATGAACACATTTGGCGATATATTTCCAGAACCACCCTATCAAATGAGCAAAATTTACGTCATATAAATGGTTCAGTCTGGAAGGCAGCGTTGTTTTCTTAAGCTACTTGTAGTTTGGCGTGTGTACGCACTTACGTACTGATTGCTTTTGTTTTCTATCGGTGATTTCACACTGTACAGTTAGCGGCAGAAGTAGCTGTGGCTCAGTACAGAAAGCAGAAAAACGTAGCTTCGAATCTGTATCACTAATGCCAGGCAAAACATTTTACAGTGCATGAGACAAACTTCCATACCGTGCAGTGTTAACTGAGGTAGTCACGTTGGTAGAACATCTGATGGGCACACAGGAGATCCGGAGCGTAGTGTTCATCACGTCAGCCGCATCTGGATCCTGAATATCTTGGGAGTCCTGCCTGATAACTTACTGTGTAGTGGTGATGCTATGTGGGGTACATGGTGGGCCACTTCCCCCACTATAATAGTGACTCCCTCCCCCGATTTTTGAAAGTAAACATAGTTTGTCAATGTAGAATCATTATTACCATACCAAAGATTCTGTTTTAATATTTGAACTTCTGAGCATTTGTGTTCCCCCTTCCACATCTTCCACTTTCCTGGGCCCTTTTCTAAACTTCCCTGCCCCCGCTACTGATGCTACGTAACGATCTAATGGAACACATAAATTTAAGTGAGAACTCCAAACGAAACACATTTTGAAGATGATTGTGCAATAAAAGTAAACTGTACCTTGCACACAAGAATTCTGATCTTACAACTGCTACAAATTTAGCGGCTTCTGTGAGGTTCCTCCGAAAGGCATGTTTACAAGAATGTAACAGCATCGGAGCATCAAACTTTTTTTTCTTCTGTCTTGTTTGTTGTCGTTGTTCGAAGTTACTGTTGTGATGAGGTCGTCTTGCAGAAGGAGGAAGATGCTGCAAAAGTTGAAAAACATTCGACGGAGATGAGGAGAGAATCTGAAATGGAAAAAAAAGAACTGACATCCATCCTTGTTCCGAACGATTTCCTTACCACGTGAGCCCTCCCACTCCCGCAGTTTTCCTTGGAAAGCGCTTCCATCCACGTGCCATCATGGCTGGCTTCCTTATCTAATCGCAAACAATGGACAAAGTTACTGTTCAGTTTATGGAACTTTTGACTTTTGCAAAAGTCAAAAAGAGGGGAGTGGAAACTGGTTACCATGGTGTCAAGAGAAAGGGGTGACTTCTCCTGAAGAGAAGAAAAACATTTAGAAGAATAATTTCGTCTTTATCCTGCCTTTGTTGACATTCTTCAGGCGTTTAGGGTCGAGTGACGTAACAAATGATGCGTTATTAAACCGTGAACAGCACGTTGTGTGTCATTGTTCAAATCATCTGTATCTTCGAGGTTTTATTAGACTAGATTTAATTAACTAAGTGTAGATGGAATACACTATCTGATAAAAAAGTATTCTGACACTCCATTGCAATGGATCCGTCTAGTTCGCTGCACATTTTTACTCTTTCTACACGCACGAGTCTGGTTGGTTACACGGTGCAAAACAGACTCGTCTACCTCGTTAATTTGGTTTCAGGTAATGTAGTTGGTGCCTGCACCGTTTGGACTACGTCCTGGAGCGGTCACGTGGTGCGTGCTAACTAATCAAATGAACGTTTAAAGCAGCAGACAAGGATTGGTTGAATCTTCTGAACTTCAACAGCGCTAGGCGTCTACTTGGTTGAACGTAATTTCCTTGCAGCATGCTGACACGGGATGCACCTGCGCTACACCTTGTGTCAAAAAATGCACCGAAATAGACGGGGGTAATAGTGAACCGAAGCCTAGACGTCACAGTGACGTCACGGCCCGACATAAAAATGGCAGAATGTTGGATGGAGCGGTCAGCAGAATTAATTGACTTCGAACGTGGACTGATAATTGGGTGCCACGTGAGTGACAATTCAACCCTTCTTCAAGTGTCGAAATCGACTGTTACTGACATAATTGCGTAGGGGATACGTGTAGGAGCAACCAAACGCGACAAGGTGGGCCACATATACTGACAGACTTGTATCGTTGGATTTTGAAGAGGGTAGTTGGAAACATTTAGCCGTGACTTCCACCCTGATACTAACAGTGCAGCCAGCAGCATGGGTTTACTTTGACAGCCGAGAGAAATGGGATTTCACGGTCAAGCAGCAAACATTTCTAAACGCACGGATATGAACATATACGGCTGGGCAGAATTGTGCTGGTTCTATATGAAGGAAAAGCAACGCGAGAGCGCGACATAGTCACTGGTTCCCGCGCAGTGTGTGGCAACGTCAACCGTGCGGCGTTGCCTAGTTTGAGCGTCAGATAGACCTCTTTCCGGGGCAGTTTTGTGTCATCCCTGACCTTTCGAGCAAATACTGTCAGTTTGTATCACATGGATTACAAAGACCAACTCTACAACGAGTTATTTCATTCTCTTAAACCTTCGAAAACACGGGGTTGTGCTCCCACGTGGCAACAGCGCGAACTTCTGCCACCCGCCTAATTTCATGCCCGTGCGTCTATACGCAGCCTGAAGTGGTGTAAATAGCAACGCCACTGGACAGAGGAGCACTTGAAACGGGTGATTTGGAGGAGTGAACAGAGCCATATGGTATAGAGCTACACACGAATCTACCTTGATTGGAGGAGGCGTATGTTGCTGCATTTGCTTTGCATTCACCACTTCATATTAGCATATTTACAGCCGTGCACACAAAACATATAATTTTTATAAAAAATTAGAAAGACAGGTGAAACCTCTGTAGCCTCAAATTGGATTTGGAGATTTCATTCCATTTGATACAATTTGAAAACAGAAGTTGAGCAAGCTCCATTCTCTTAATCTAAGTTGTTAAGAGCAGCGTGTTGAATTGACAGGTCTAAATATCGGTCATCAGTGATTGAACCGCACCCATTACGTTTTCAATTAACTGGATGGAAATCACATTAATATCACTACAGGCAGCAATAGTTGATTCTCTTCCTTAATTGCCGTTAATATCCTGTTATAAATTTCATTAATGGATGTGGATATCTATTACTTTTCAAATTAATCTTCTCTTTTTGTATATACTGCAACCTTTTCATTTACTCTGATTGGACAATGACAAATGAAACACAAAGAATTGTATAACTTGCTCTCTAATTGCAGAGAAAGAAACTAATTTGTTTTATTGTCGTTTGTGTCCTGCTAAATGAAACTTACGAATTGTGATGTCATATCTTTTTACGCGTTATTAAATTGTATTGTGTGGGGTTAAAACTAAGAAATGTCATATTATGTATATTTTAACAAAGCGTGTTAGGACTCACGTTTTACCCGCATGTAGATTTGTTGATTGGTTCAGATTAGTGTAACGTGTCGCTAAAAGTCAACCTCCATTATTTTCAGTAAACACTGAAAGCTGCATTGATTCAGGTTAACGAGGCCGCAACGCATAAGCCATGTAATTATCCTGTGAATATGCATCCTGTGTTGTGCTTTGTTCTTATTTGTGGCCGACCACATGACACAAAAAGTTCTGCTTTTACTTTATTAATTTAGTAACATTGATTTTTGTAATACCAATCGATCGTTCGCTGTTTAAATGTTAATAAGGGCCTTCGTTCCTATAATATTCTGGTCGTCTTGTACGATATCGATTTCATATATAAAGTACGCAAAAGTTTTAAGCCTACTATGCAGCTCGCCACACGTGATGGCACTTTTTTTATTTACAGAATTTCAAAGAGGGCAGTCGTTTGTAAAACATCGTAAAACCGGCACCTTTTTTTTCTTACGACGATAAGAAATTTGTTACCATAGATTAACGCATAATTGAATGAGCAAAATTTTGGTGTGCCTAGTTTCTATATAGGGCTACTTGTTAAGTTGTAATTGTAGTCGAAACTCGAGTACCTACTAGGACGAGTATCAGAGTTTAGGTCTCTCACTTCATAATCAACCCTCACCTGAATGTACGAATTTTACTACACTCAGTCCCGGAAATACAGTGGCTTTCACTGTCGAGTCTTCCGTAAAGCGGTGTCTAACACGACGGGCGGTGGGAGGGCGTCTGCCGGCATTTAGACCCACAGCTGTACTCTGACCTTGACACTAGACGCGTCATTGCTTCAGTATCCAGATAGCTGGTGTCCAGTTTACACATGTTTATGGAGTGTTAAGGTGTTAACAAGTGTTTTAAATTGTTTTGTTCAATTTTACGTATTACATGTGTTTTTCTGCAGTCCTAATAATGACACACTATGCGTACAATTTAAAACAAGGACGACTGCTACGTCATTACGAATTCTTGCATGGAAGTTACAAAGCGTTTGGCACCAGAATTCCAAGATATTGCTGTTCCACACAAACAGAATATCCGATTTATTGATTGATTGAATTGGTGTTTTAAGTCCACTTTATGCACAGTAAGGGTAATTGGGACTGGACCAACAGTTTAAAGTGGGATGCGAACCACTATGTACCTTCACCGGGTATCGAACCCGGGACCCCTTGATTACAAGGCGACGACGCTACCACTGCGCCATCGGCGAGGCACAGAGAATGTTCAATAACTATTGAGCAAATTTATGGGAACAGGTTCTTGATAAGAAGCGAAGGGTGAAACGGGGTGTGCTTACTGGGGAGAAAGTAGACGACATTAAGGCACAATTGGTACACACTTTTCAAAAATCCCACCGGCGCCTTGCACAAGAAACAGACATTTGCATGACGTCTGCATGGCTAGCTACCAAACTTTAAACTTGAAGCCATGCATTAGAAGATCTGAAGGAAAACATCAAGAGAGAATTTGAAGTCAGTTCGGAAGAGGACCTGCATGTGTTACTGAAAATTTCCTAAAAATGTGTCGTAAATGTGTGAATGTAGGAGGGCTTCGTGTCCAACATCTCTTGTAACAAGGTATGTGTTCACCTTAATTTTTAACTGTCCGTGTAATTGTACGAGCTTGCATCATTACATACCTAGCGGTTCCATTTACGCGGATGTTGCATCCATTTTTCCGGTAGAAGCGCTCCGCTGCCCGGTGTAATAGCCGCCGCTCCGCGGAATACTCGAACGTGAAAGGCACTGTATATTTACCAAGGCCGCGCATAACGGTAGAGAAGGGGGAGTGGGCGAAGCAAGCCGTGTGCACTGCAGCAAACGAATGATAGCTGCAGCTGCGTTTTCCCCTCCGTGCAATCATTGCTCCTCTCACGCGTTTATTGGTTGAGACCTCACGAGTCAATACTTGTTGGAACACTTGTTTTCGTTCTCTCAGTCCAGAGATTTCCGCTATGGAGCTTACAATTTGGTTGATGTATCCTGTGGTATATACAAGCCAAATTGATTTACTGCTTTTCGGGTGGCCTATGTACAAGGATGAACGTTAACGTGACGCTTCCTAACTGGTTTTGTTTGCGCATATTGGTGCATTGTTAATTTTACCTCGTTCTTATTTCCTTAGAATGTGTGTGACTTTTAGTGTTAATATGTCGTATACATTCGGCGAATATCGTAGTTATTCTGATTTGATTTGATTCGTGTGATTTACTGTTGCTTTTTTTTTTTGCCAATTTTGGGAATTCGCGATGATGAGGATAAGTGATAATATGATGAAATTGATGTTGGAACACTCACGAAGAACACCCATGTCCAAGCCAGAATTCGAACCCGGGATCCATGACGTTGTAGCGCGATGTGCTAAGCACTGCGTCATAGAGATTGGCATACCATAGTTGTTGAACCACCCGCAAACGTGGCTGTTACAGCAATTGAATATAAGATGTCTTATCAATGATCATGAACAACAACACAGTGCTCAAAAAATTAGAATCAGACACGCATTTTCAATACGACATTGGAACAGCATCACGAACAGAGGTGTGAGGTGAATGTGTAGGCAGGTTCTATCAGCGATCATATGCTTGCCATCACCTGGTGCTTGGCCTTCGCAGGCATGCACTGACTCAGGGTCACTTTCTAGACAGCAGTTCCTTTCGTAAAATCGTTATACTTTGGCTATTCTATGCACTCATTTAGCTTATGGTCAACCTTTTGAATCACCTTATATAGTGTGTTCCATTACCGAACCCCTTAAGTCGTCTATCTCCGAACTTTCCACATAAGTTTCCGGGTTCGAGTTCCGGTCTGACCATACTTTTTCAGTGTCCCTCCTTCACTTTAATCTCACCACCTCTCATCCAGGGGTGTAAGCGGTTGTCTTCTCTGAAAGCACTCAAATGGAAACGTAGTTGAGCGAGGCTCTGGCGACTAGAGCGACAGCAAAGATAATTTCCTGCACAGCTTGTGTTGCGTCATTCATATAAATGTTTGTAACGTTTATCTCGTCTTATTTATCCCATTGTTACGATTAGCCAAAATGACAGGAGAACAACGTAAATCAAAACGTCATCACTCAAACTAATTGTCGCGATTATCCCATATTGCAACAAAAGGTCGCTAAATAAATAATATAAAACGATAAAAACCACCTGGTATACACGCTCTGAATTAAGTATCTATTTGTGCTTAACATATAACTTATCTATGGACGCAAGCATTGAATGTATATTCTTTAATAACTTGTTTTCATCCGCAATGATATATGTTTTCTTATTTTTGCAGGTAAGTTCAGAGACAGTGACAAAGCTCGTCAGGTACATGGAATTTCCAGAACATCCACTGGTTCGGGTGAGTTTATCTTAGCAAGTAAAAAAAAACAACAACAAAAAACGTTTTCAACCACGCTTCAGAACGTTGCACTGGGACTGCAATAGAGAAACTTCTAAGGAAATGTCTAGGAAATAAATTAACGTTTCTGATTACATTTCCATTAGCGAAACCTTTTGAATATCTGAGGCAAAGCAATGTGTTGGTGTTAGACCCGGTTCAACTGTAATGGTCCCTAGATTTTACGCGACTTTCTGCAGACCATAGAATGTTATTACTTAACATAAGGAATGGCTGTAGTAACAAACTTGCTTCTTTTACATTGGAGCATATTTTAGCTCTGATGAAGAAGGCCCTTCTTATATTTTAAGGTCCCATGTATTCTCGTAGTTAATCTTATATGATGGGAATGAACATCGATAACGGCGATTTTCATATTTACTTGTGGGCATAAGCTGTTTTAATAATACTTTTGGCGCCGTCCTCCGTGGCGGAGTGGTTAGCCCAGCGCGCTACGACGCCAGGGGTCCTGAGTTCGAATCCAGAACTTGGCATGTGTGTTCTTTGTGAGTGTCCATTCATCAATTTCATCACATCATCATTCATCCCCATCTTTTCAAAATAGCCATAAGTGGCACAAAAAGCATAATAAAATAACGCATATTAATACAATACAATACAATCATCACATCATCACTAATTTCTATCTTCGCGATTAGCCAAAAGTGGCAGAAAAGCGAAGAAAAATAAATCAAATCAATCAATCGACACCTTTGGCGCTGGGTCAAATGTTAACGCGAACAAAGTTAACTTGTTTGCAGAGAATAAGTTCATTCTACATATTTTTATTATTTTTTCGGTGGGGGGCAATGTTGACGTATATTTTATACATACGTACAAAAGCTTGAAGAATTTTAAGTGGGGTTCAAAGTGCCTTACCCGTCACAGCAAAGTCACCAAAAACTCCGCATACAACAGACAATGCAGCGGTGGTTGTTGAAAGAAAGAAAATGGTTCCATTTGGTGATCGGACCGCTCACACGTATTTGCATAGTATTGTTTTTTTTTTTGCCGTTTCGCCCGTAACTTGGTTCAATTCTAATGTGACTAAACCTTTAGTTGGTATAGTTATGCCGATGCTGCAAAATTCATCACTCCTGCCGGCCTCCGTGATGGACTGGTTAGCACAGCCCGCTATGACGTCAGGCCTCCCGGTTTATGAATTCCAGCATTCATATGGGCGTTCTTTCTGAGTGTCCCTTCATAAATTTCATCATATCATCAATCATTCTCATCTTCGCGAATAGACAAATGTGGAAGAAAAGCGAAGTAAAATAAACCAAAGTAATCAATCGAAGTTAATCTACCACTGAACCTGGCGTTATGGTTATTCCTTGTTGATGTGCATAAATAGGTTATAGTGTATGAGTCATTCCATATGAAATCAACACAGCCCACAACCTGACCAACTCCGATTTTCATGAAATTTGGGGAGTTGAAACTATGCATGGAACCGTAGTAACTCTGAAATTTTTGAGTCTCGGGCGTCTCGTAATTGTTAAATTATTTAAGGTCAAATTTCGCATAAATTGCCCTTTCTGAGCCCGCTTAGCTATACTAAATGTGCTGTAACTCCGCCCCTATTTTGTCTAGAAAGTTCAAATAAAATGTATTGTACAAGAAATTGAACAAGCTTTCCAATGATATATAACAAGCCTAAAATAAAAATATAATTTTGTCACATGACCATGACCTTTGACTTTAATATCTCAAAACATGTCATACCAAAAATTGTGAAAAAAATATATTTGGTCCCTCATACTGTACTCTAAAACATATCAAAAAATCATTCTCGGACTACAATGGGATCAGAAGATACAAAATAATGTGTGTTACTGTGTGACTGATAAAAGCCTCATTACATGAACTATGACGAGTCAAATGTCCCTTAACACCCCCTACAATGTACAGGAGTTATCCTGGTCATGAAATAAATAGGCTAGGCACAGGGAGATCCCTAGCTGTGTGTGTCAAGCGCAGGTCTGGCATATTGTTGATCGCCATATTGAATTCAACGCAAACCTTTCGAAGGAAAGGGGGTGATGTGACATATCAAATCAGGCTAGAATTACAGGCGAAGTTACAGCACATTTAGTACAGCTAAACAGGCTTAAAAAGGGAATTTATGCGAACTTTGACCTTGAATAATTTAACAATTACAAGACGAACGAAACTAAAAATTTTCATAGTTACTAAGTTCCATGCATAGTTTCAACTTCCCAAATTTCATGAAAATCGGAGTTGCTCAGGTTGGAAATTGCACATATCTGTGTTGATTTGGCATGGAGTGACTGGTATGTCAATTCTTGTTCATGTCCAGGCCGCAGTTACTTCCAAGTTACAAGTTCAAGTCTTCAAGTAGTTGTACAATGCAATGTGCGTTCATCGTACCGAAAAGTTTACACCCTGTACACACGCAAAACGTTCTGCATATCCTCTCTAACAAACTAGCATATTCCAGTTTCGGAGTGGAAAACACTTGTTCCCTCAAGCTTTTGCCGGGACGAAAATCAGCATTTAGCAAATTCTACGGCTTTTATCTCCTTTGTTATGCAATACAGCGGGCAAGTTGGGGAACAAAGGCGTAAAAACGCGAAGTGCGTGCCATCTCGCGGGGGAATCCGTAAATTAGCGGTCTGAATATGGTTGACGTATCAAGCGGGGTGAATTTTGCGGAGAAAAGCTTGGTGGCGAATTTGCATTTTTGGTAGGGGCAGAGAGGGTGCAGACTTCGTCGCCGGTAATTTGCAACTTTATTCGCTCGTGTGCAGAAGTGACGTAACATGGACGAACATGTTCCAGAATGGTGTAAGGTAATCGTACCTTTCATCCGGTTTGCACATGAATTGAAAATTCGTCACAGAGAGACAAACTGCACACGAAGCATTCTTTCTGGACACGACAGGGCATGAAAAATTCACAATGCTGGAGTCGTGATAGTATATAACTAATTGGTTTTCTGGTATGAAGGGCATCAACATTCTGTATCAGTTTGTAATACAACACCCCTTACACAGTGGTGGTGAAAAGGGTTGTTGCACAGTGTGGGAGGATGGGATTGACCCGAGCCAAAATAAACCCCAAATTGGTTGCTATCATGTCAATGGCATTAAGAATCGTATGTTTATTATCGGTTGTAAACAGGAGCATGAGTAAACGAAATGAGTAGCTAAATAATTTAAAGCAAAAATAATAGAGGAGAAGGTCTAAATATGGGCGAAGGTTAAAATATGGTTTTTGGAGTTACCAGCACTCCCGGGTGCTACAGCCTGGCAGAGGCTATTGGAACTGGTTATCTGTCAAGGACAAAGGTTGTGGCGCCAATTCGCAAGATAAAGTGGTGGTTAATTTCGGCGTTGGACGCTGTTATATAATTGCGACCTCCGAAAACTTTTTGCAGGTATGTTTTAACTCAGCGTTTTCTGAATTCTCATCTCCTTTGTATGGGTTATGATATTAGCTGTACATAAAACAAATGTGGGCTTTTATAATACCATGATTTGTTTGCGAAATATGTACCACAGAGAGCGAAAATAAATTGAAGAAGAAAAATAGCGTGATGGTCTAAATATGGGCTATGACATGAGGTCTAATGTTGAGATCCAATTTTCAACAAATATGTGGATGTTTTTCTTAATTTCGATTTTTCACTTTCCGAAACAACAGATTATTCATAAATATGAATTTTGTAATGTTCTAGCTATAAATGACTGTTTTTTAAAATTTTAATTGCTTTTTGTGATATTGCCACTAGTAGCCTATATTTAGACCACAATTTTGAAATACATCATTTTACCATTTTTTGAAAATTGCTTTTTTTTAAAAAAAATTGAGACCTTCTATACTTTAGTATGCTATTACATTTAAGTATATATTTTTTAGATATGCATTTTAAAGGCAGGTGCTTGATATATAATTTTTTTACCTCCGAGAATGACAACATAAAAAGGGGGCTCATATTTAAACCTTTTCCTTTATAAACTTTTATTAAGTTTCAAAGGCTAAGGTGGATTGCACCTGTGTATAGGATGGCAGATGGAAAAATAGAAAATTGATTTATAAATAAAGTCCAATAGGTGCAAGATTGTTAGGCAGACTAAAGAAAAGATGGGAAGGTTACGTTATAAACAACCTGAAAGAAATGAAAATCAGCAGGTCCAGGTAGAATAAAATAAAGAACGATTGTTGAAAAGACCATAATTTTTAATGTATTAAGTTGTTTAAGGCTTGACCTATGGCCGACGCAGGAGCAGCTCTTTTCGAATCTTCTCTTTACGAAAAAAACGCTCTCATATTACAGAATTTGAAAAATTACATCTGCTTAGAATTCATTCACGTGAACTTTCGTGTTGTTTGCTTTCGCTGTTGTCTATACAGGGTAATTCAGAATTCCTATTACACACTTCTATGGGTTGTAGAGAGGACTTAGTAGATCAAGTTTTTATATTGAACCCATGTCCGTAAACGTACCGTTTTGGTACTACACAGATAACAAGAACACATAATTTCACATCTCCATCGTCATCTAATCGGGCAAAAATGGTATGTGATGGAGTGACACGGTGCGGAAAACGCTCTGCATACAGACATTGCACAGCTTTACCATTACGTCCAGCTGCGCCGTAAATTAACAACATGTGGGTGTTCTCGGCAAAAGTGTATTCAACCATACTGTACTGTCTTCCGCAACGACTGAATAGCAACTGACTTGAAGGTCGAAGAACACCGGATTGGAAACAGAGGACGTTGGAAGCAGCGCACGTGACATCAAGTGGCTGAAGACGTCGCCCTCCGTCAGTGTGGATTGCCTACCGTGAAGATGGAGATGTGAAATTATGTGATCTTGTCATCTACAGGGTGGCTCAATAAGTCACTTAACACCCCCAGTACAAGGCCACTGCAGCGCGCAACATGGAAATGGTGATGACCAATCGTTATCAGGCCAAGGGGGAACCCCATTGACGCCACCCACATGGTCGGCGGCAATCTTGATGTCCGCCATCTTGAATTCAACTTCAGAATTTTAAATGGGAAGGGGGTCGTGCGACATATCAAAATGGGCTAGAATTTCACGAAAAATGCAATGGTGAAGGTTTTTTGGACGTATCTTTAACCAGTAAAAAGTTATGACTGAATTCTTGTACCAATTTGCTCCTTTTCGAGGTGTTAGAAAATGCCTTAAAATTTGTTTAGCGCTTCGGTAATGCATCGAGATCAAAGTGACGTCTATGGAGAGACGTTCGCATGCCATTGCACATTATTTTAATCGGATACATCCATGAAGAGCTGTGCATTATGAATGGTTGTCGCGAACAATTTACAGTGTGACGCTTCCATTGAATTAAAAGTCCTTCACAGTGACAAAGCTAATGTTTATGTTCATAAGGACGTTCATACACAGAATATTCGATGATTTTTATCTGATAACCCATTTTCGACAGATCAAAGCTGAATGGTTAGTGTTGGTAAGTTAATGGTGTGGCGTGTTGTGTGGAACACGATTGGTTAGTCAATTTTCCATCAACGGAACCTTAAATGCTTAGGTCTACTTGGATTTGTTAAATAAACAGTTTTTTTCATCCTTGCTTATGGAAGAAGGTACTTTTTACAGAGTTTTTTCAATATGGAGGAACACCAGAACACTTATGGGAGCGTTATGAACCAGTTTTTGTCCAAAGTTAGTTATCAGATGACAAGGGTCACATATTCTGTTTATAAACTTCCTTATGAACATAAACATTAGCCTTGTCACTGTGAAGGACTTTTAATTCAATGGAAGCGTCACACTGTAAATTGTTCGCGACAACCATTCATAATGCACAGCTCTTCATGGATGTATCCGATTAAAATAATGTGCAATGGCATGCGAACGTCTCTCCATAGACGTCACTTTGATCTCGATGCATTACCGAAGCGCTAAACAAATTTTAAGGCATTTTTCTAACACCTCGAAAAGGAGCAAATTGGTACAAGAATTCAGTCATAACTTTTTACTGGTTAAAGATACGTCCAAAAAACCTTCACCATTGCATTTCTCGTGAAATTCTAGCCCATTTTGATATGTCGCACGACCCCCTTCCCATTTAAAATTCTGAAGTTGAATTCAAGATGGCGGACATCAAAATGGCCGCCGACCGTGTGGGTGGCGTCAATGTGGTTCCCCCTTGGCCAGATAACGATTGGTCATCGCCAATTTCAAATTCCATGCCGCAGTGGCCTTGTACTGAGGGTGTTAAGTGACTTATTGAGCCACCCTGTATGTAGTTTCCGGACATGGGTTCCTTAACAAAACTTGATCTACTAAGTCCCCTCTACAACCCCTAGAAGTGTATAATAGGAATTCTGAATCACCCTGTGTACGTATTATCAATAGTTTAATAGACTTACGTAGCCACGAAACTATTGGATTTTCTACGTCCTCTTTTGTTGTGTTTAAGAAGCTTCGACCGTATATCTGGCCAAGGGCGCAAATATTCAGTGCTGAGACGAACCCAATCGCCTACATAAATGAAAAGCTGACTGAATTATTTTTCTTCATTTTCTTTAAGTTACTGAGCAACTAAGGTGGAGAAAGTGCTTTCATACACAGAGTTAAAAATTATTGAATGTTTGTCTAGTTGAGCATTGGTACAGTGAAATATCATTTAAAGAAAGGGGAACAACATTGCATAATATGAGAGAATAACAGTCTTTTAACGAAGGTCAGAACATTCAGAACCATTAATGGGGGCATATGACCCATGAAACCTTACATTATAAGCCAGCTGAGATGCAATTTATACATCTGAGCACTTCCACGTTCAAACTTGCAATCAAGAAGACCCTGTTTTGATTCGTGGAAAGTGGCACAGAGCACTGTGATTCAGAGTCAGTTTTAAAATGTGCGTTGTCCTTAAGAGCTCATCTTAGCATAATTCAGACAAACTTTACCAACCTCTTTTGTGCTCAACGAAGATTCCCAGTCTCACCATAGGTGTCTCTTCATGCATTTTGTATAATCCTTACTCATTCTTGTTGTTCTGATTAACGTAAAGTAGCAGTGTATTGAAGAAAGGAAAGGAAAATTTATGTTAAAAAAAGAAATCAAACTAATAATGGTGCATTTAGACGTAAGAATATTTAAAATAGGTAACTTCTATCTGCCATTATGTATGTTAGTTTTTTATGCCTTGAATAAGCAATTTTCTATTGGAGTGTGAAAGTAGTCAGTCACCAGTGTTTCTTATGATTTTATAAAGGGTTAAAGAGAAGAGCTGATCACCACACGGATAGCTAAATAAATCAATCGGTAAACTTACCATCAATTTAACACTTGTCTTATGTTCATATCTTTATGTAGAAAGGGAGAGGGGACGTCTGTTTGCCATGCGAGAGACCCGGGTTCGATTACCGCGATGAATGATTGCAGATGCAAATTTTTCCATCAATGTCCATCCATGCATGGAGCGGCTCTGGGGTTCACCCAACCTTCAATAAATGTGTACCTGGGGGTAAGCTTGCGTGTTAAAGGTGGCCGGAGCGTGGTGATGATCACATCACCTCCACAAATGGCCACGGTATATTGCAATGTGCTGGAGGTTATATATATATATATATATATATATATATATATATATATATATATATATATATATATATATGTCTTACACATATATCGTTTAATGAATCGTAATTTAAGTAACTTGTTCTTGAATGTACACTACATCACTTTAGCCTAGATAGAGATCAAGAACAGTTACACGCTTTAAAACTCCCAATTACAATATTTGTTTTATAAAGGCATTTATGATAATGTATATTCTTACACATTTCCAGAAATAAAATATTTTAGATACTGCTGGAACGTCATAGATATTGAAGCGATATTCCAGGGATATTTCTCTGTTTTTCTCGTAACTGTTTGGGGCTGTTGCTCCCATGCCAACATCAAATCACGCCTATGGCTGTGCACATTACTATCTGTAATAAATTCTTTGGCTATGCCACCCAGTGGAATTCAAGCAAGATATCTTACGCGGAGAGAGTAACATTTTGCTCTCTTTACGTTGGCCCTAGGAGAATATATCGGTCAGAATCTTGTAAAATGTTAAAATATCGTTCTATCCGGAATCTGAAAATGTTCCCATTCCTCTCCTCTTTTTAAAGCCAAACGAACGAAGCGGAACAAATCCCAAAACGTCTGCCTCAATTACAGCCGCTGCAGCGAGATGCATAAAATTGCATAATCTACAGAAAAAAAGTTTCATTTAGTTTTATCAGTGCATCCAATGACACCCCCCCCCCTCTTTTGGCTCAATCGACTGGCCCAGATTGCACCCCATAACTGAGCGAGCTATGTCATAACATCCCAAACGGAACATCGCGATGTTGTATTTCATAGCATATCGAATTCCCGCTCGCTCGTAGAGTTTTAACCTTACAAAAAAAAAGAAGCAAACAAATGAGCGACTTTCGCATGAGCCCCCGCCCTTTTTAATGGCAGTTGCAGCCGCAGACCTTCCTATTAGTGAAACCCATCTAGCCGTTTCTGTTCGGGCCAAATGACTAACGATCAGTTTGGTGGCAGTGCGGGGGGGAGGGGGAAGGGGGGAGGAATTGAATGTGATTTTCCTATCTTCTATCGTTAGAGTCATCTGTGTTTGAACACCCATGCGTATGTTCCAGTGCTTTAACTTCGAATTTAAATAAATAACTTCTTTATTTGACCCGTTAATACCCCCTTTCGTACAACGAAACAGAAGAACGGCTGAATTAGCAAGTGTGTTTTTTTATATAGGATAAATGAACTTACATGTCTTCAAAGCAACCGCTAAAGCTGGCATATAAAGTCCGTTGACTGTGAAGTCCATAGAAAAGAAGAATATTGCTTAAATGACAACACCCTACATTCTCTCTATATCCATCTCAGTGGATTATTAATACTCGATATAATTTGAAAAAGAAATGCATCATTTATTACTCGTTCACAATTGTATAATGAGACTACTCAATATAAATAAACTAGCTGATTAGCCGGCGTTGCCCGGTTATTTATTTATCCCAATCTTCTATTAGACGGGAAAATAATGAATTTTAACTGTAGTGTAAAATGTAAGTAATTTTATTTACAGGTATTTAAAAGTATAAGTACAGTATACAAATTATAAAGTAGAATCTTTTACAAATTTACTATAATATTAATTTAACTCAAAACTTGACTATAGAAAACATTTTTAGTTTAACCTCCAGGAGCAAGAATAAATAAATTGAACGGCATTGGGAGTGTCACTATTCATCTTAGAGACCCCGAAAGCTATGGATTCCACACTAATATCGGTCGTTTTCGATTATTTTTACATGTCACCCCCTTCCCACCCCCACCTCTAGGGGTACCAGGGGTATCTTACCCCAACAGTATTTCTTTCCAGATTGTAAGTCATATGTGCACCAAGTTTGGTTGAAATTGGTCCAGGCGTTCGAGAGTTATGCCGGAACAAACAAACATACATATAAATACACACAAATACATACATTTTTATATGTAGATAGATAGATTAAAATCTTTTCCAGTAGGAAAATAATATGTTAGTCTCGACAGTGTTTAATGGTGTTTTTTTTACTTTTAACAATTTGGATTATTATTCCTTAAAGGTTATATTCTCACATTAATGATGACAGAGAAACGTAAAAGTGTCGACTTTTACGTACTTTGGCCGCGGTGGTTCAGTCGGTAACGTGTCTGACTACCATGCTAAAGGTCCCGGGTTCTATCCCCGGCGCCCACCCAGCGTCGAATGACATGGGTACTTGTAGGAAGCCCTGGGGGGTAAAGGCGGTCAGGGGCGTGATGCTGATCACATCACCCCCACTCACGACCGGATCAAGAAAGTGTGGGCGTTACCCCCACACCGCCTATACGCCTTCATGGCGTGGTGCTAAGAACAGGGGAGCACTTTTTTTTACTTTACCTACTTTGTAGTATATTGATCGAGCGTTTCTACAGGCATCTGCAAAATGGGCTTCTTTTCAAACTTAATAACTTTATAACAAAAAGATGAAAATAGTTCAGCAACAAACAGAATGTGGGAAAATACTTTCTCTTAAAACTTGCATGCCCCACTTATAGCTGCATTCCACGCTTCATGGCTTATTCCACAAAGTTACACTAACTATTAAATATTTTCTTTTGGTTTGGTTTTTGACTAGTTGTCACCCTTTGTTTCTTACTACGTTTGTCTTAAAGAAATTGATATAATTGACAAAAAGATCAAAATGCATATATTTTTTAAAGTTTTTGTTTGAATCATTGGCATTGAAAGTCGCAGCCCTGTAGCGTTGTCACATTAGATATAGGAAATTGTGAAAATCTTGTTGTTATGTGTGACCGTTATTTGCAGGGAATTGTACTCGTATTTTATCTTATCAAAACATGCTTTACTACTGCAGAGACAATCATGGTGGAATTTGATCTTCATGCATTGCTTTATGCATCAATTTCCAGGTGTAAAACAGATATCAATACATTTTTGGAGCGAAAGAAAACAAAGAATTGTTATGTAATGGCGATCTGGCACCAAAACTAGAATGGCAAGGCCAGTTTACTTTCTCTTGCTGGACAAGATTTAGGAGGCCATATTCGGGGGGTAAAAGTATGTGTGGGGGAGGGGGGACTGCCCCTCCACGCCCCTTCTAATTGCCTCCACTGTATACAGGATGTCTCAAAAGTAATAGCGCAAACTGACACAGGTGAAAGTACACGATAATAGAAGCAAAAGAGTCTCAGTAAACATGGGTCTGCAAACGACCCGTTTTCGAGATAATCGCGAATGTGTGTTTACAAGCCGCCACTGACTTCATTGTTTGTAAACGTCGTCCTAGTTGGTAAAAAGTTAATAATGTGTGCGAATGTGTGGGTACAAGCCGTTCCAACCCCTCGGAAATGTTCTGTTTGATTGCAACGCCACCTCTCGGAAATTTTCTGTTTTGTAAACAAAGAGGAAACCTCGGTGTTTACAAAATGCAATCAATGACGGCTTGTAACCACACATTCGCACACATTATTAGCATTTTACCAACTAGGACGACGTTTACAAACAATTAAGTCAGTGGCTGCTTGTAATCACACATTCGCGATTATCTCGAAAACTGCTCGTTTGCAGACACATGTTTACTGAGACTTTTTTGCTTCTATTATCGTGTACTTTCACCTGTGTCAGTTTGCGCTATATCTTATGAGACACCCTGTATAGGGAATTACTATGACTACAATTGCGTAATAAAAGCTTTCTGAATATAGTATGAGAAGAGGGATAAAAGAAGAAATTCATCAATTTTGTGAGAATGAAAAATACTTTTACCTAAATTTAGGGCCTTTTAGCTGAAATTTTTGTAGCACCTCGATAGTTTCAAGGGTAGGTCTGGTATTGCTTTCGAGCGAAATCGGTTCGCGCGCTTCAATACATTGAGCGTAAATTTAAATTTCCCTTCCCTTTGTGGCGCGCGATTCATGTGTGTAATGGAAAAAATGTTGACCGAAAAAGTTTGCAAAGCTAGATACAGTTCCTACCTATATTTGAACAAACGTTTCACACATCATCACCTAACGTAATAGAACTTTGTAAAATACATCAGGTGCTGTTAAAGTGCAGGGAAGATAATGAAATTTAGATTTTATCTTCAACCGAACCAATTCATTTTTAAAGTACTAAGTATGTATTAAGGAGGGGGAAGATACTTTTGACTAGTCGCAACGATGTTGATGAAGGGTGATATGATCACAGGACAAATACAAATGGACTGGACACGAGTCCCACCGATGATTATATTGGCTGGGAGTCCATATGTCAGAGCCTCGTTAAATGCGGTCTAGGTCAACCTACGTGGAAGTAATGTTAATGCAGAAGTGCTTTCAGAGAAGCTCCCCTTTACGCTACCTAATGTTAATAATAATAACAAATATTCAGTTAACAATGTGTCGACCTCTGTGGCGGAGTGGTTAGCACAGCGCGTTACAACCCGGGGGCTCTCGGTTCGAATCCTGACCTGGACAAGGGTATTTTTTGCGAATGTTCATTCATGAATTTCATCATAAATTGATCTCCTTGCAACATCATGCTTGTCTTGGCTACAAACAAACTGCAAATATTTTTTCCCAGCTCGAACTGATGCACATGGAATTATATTCCATAATTCGCGATAACGGTGCAAGCTGTGTGGTCCATCCTTTAGCCTAACAGATCCTAAAATCCACACCATAGCTCAACATACCAGCACAGCCGAGCCATGCATCAACCCTATGATTATCGCTTATCTGCAATCGATAGATCGATTTTTGTTGCTGGGGATGCGAAAAGCGCACACGGACAAATTAAACGATATATGCGGTCGGGAGATATATATTAGGCAAAGCAATGTAATCCGTGTTCCTGATAATCCTTACCCAATGATTCATAGCCCTTGACCGAAATTTTCTCTTTCCGATGGTAATCGAACGAAGCTTCGGTGGATTTATCGTCTGCGCCATCCACGGAAGAAAACGGAGTCATTCGTCTTGGAAGCAGCATCTGCTAAACGAGCTTGTAATTACTGGAACAGCGCTTGCACAATCCTTAGACCCTTTTGTTTAATGAGGGGGGGTTCCTCTTCCAAACTGTCGGTAATCATGGCAAAAGTTCAGACAGACCGAATTAGAGACTGATGTGATAATTACCTGGGGTCACTTAGTGACCTTGCTTCAGTAATTACTTGTCAGTTGGTGGTAAGGAACGGATCCGTCTTGGTGGAAACGAACTGTGCGAATTCCGGGGGCAGATCTTTTCCCTTCCACCCTGTTTTTTTCTTCCTTGTGCAGTTTCGGTATAGTGGGCGACTTGTGATCGATAATTCTGGGTTGATTCAGCGGGCTCTGCAGGTGCCCATTACGTTTCTGGAGACTCTCTCTCTCTCTCTCTCTCCTTTCTTCTCTCTCTCTCTCTCTCTCTCTCTCTCTCTCTCTCTCTCCGTCCTCCTCCTTCCGAAACATCAATACCGTCCCTTACCAACATCACAGGTGTTTCGTATTATTTCACGAATAGCGTGTCGTAACGTCCTTGTACATTTAAACCAAATCGCAAATGTAAAACACATGATTTGGTATTTTCTTGTAATGGTTGATTGATTGATTTGCTTTATTTTACTTCGCTCTTTGTACCACTTTAGGCTAATTTGCGAAAATAGGGATGAGTGATCATCTGATGAAATTGATGCATAGACACTCACAAACATCCATGCCTAGGCCAGGATTCGAACCTGGAACCCTTTCCGTCGTTGCGCGATGCGCTAACCACTCCGCCACTAGGGACGACTTTTCTGTAGTGGGAATTTTTACGTAACAAGATAGTGATGTATAATTG
The DNA here is from genome assembly GCF_977018435.1 of Lepisma saccharinum. NCBI lineage: Eukaryota > Metazoa > Arthropoda > Insecta > Zygentoma > Lepismatidae > Lepisma > Lepisma saccharinum. Next base: position 23,543,686 of record NC_139239.1, read on the forward strand.
TTTCATATCTACCAACCTTTATCTAATCCACTTATAGGTGCGCAGTTGGGATTTTTTTTTCCAAGAAATTTTAAGAATAGAATGTATATAATATGACGTTTAAAATTGTATCCTGTTCAATGAATGTATAATTGAATAATTATATAATTTATTTTTATGTTATTTAAAGATGATGTCATGATTTTGGAATGAAGGGGGAAAGAGACTAAAAACGGAGGTATAAATTCCATCTAAATTTTCCACTTAATGGTTATTTTATTTCCTTATTAACTGTCTGGAATCTCAGCAAGCCAATGGAATATCGGGTCACGAGCAAGGAGATTTGCCATGACATCCAGGTAGCTTATCTAACAAGTTTTTATATTTGGAATTACAGTGTAAGAATTATATTCTCGGCTGGAACTGTAGTCGTGGGGAACTGGGCATTATGAACTTTTCTCTGCCATTCACACGAAATGTCCCATCACCTGTAAAACTACGAGATCGATGGTATTGTCCGATTATTTTCGAAACCTGTCCAGGGGGGTCTAGATAGCAAGCGTACCAACAGTGCAGAGAGTAAGGAAGAGCGATAGGTGCTGGGTTCAGATGACGTCAGCGTCTCACTTGTTGATTGGATGCTTTGGGAGTTTCGACTCGCTTCCAAGTTGCAAATGCACGGCAGCCAGAGATGTTACGGAAACAATCTCACTCTACGCGTGCCTTGTGTACAGTAACTCAATTCCTCCCCCTTTACTCCTCACCACCCTCAAACCCACCAAAACCACTCAATCCCGCCTCACAGAGTCCGCAACTGGATGCAGCAGGAGGGAAGAAAACGATAGGACGAGGCATGTTTTGTCCCAACTCTGATAACAAACTTCCACAGCGGCCGATTCTACAAGAGGTTTTTGGAGAGGTGGGGAAATGGAAGGAGAGACAATTGTTAAGTCACTTCCAACCCTCCCCTCCCTTCCTCCTTGCGCTAACCTGATCTGCTAAAACCCTTGCCAAATCCAGGATTTCACCATCGGGTGCCATTTTCCCTAAGACTACAGAGTTGCGAATTGCGGAAATTAGAATATGATCCAGTTATAGATGGATCTAGGTAGTTGTTGACATCGTAAATTCATATTTAAGTAGTGTCCTTCAGGTAGTCAACCAACAAGAAAGCCAAAAATAGGTTTCTTTCTCATTCCATTATTTGAATGAGGACTCTAACGTGAAAGTTTAGTGACGGAAATGCCGCATGAATTTCTTTGCACAATTTCTTTTTCCACTATGGAAATTCGGGTGATGTGCAAGTAAACATTTTTCCAGCATCAATTAGAAAAGAAATATACAGTGCTCTCCTGTGATTTGCACCACGCCATGAAGGCGTATAGGGGTCGGTTACATGTGAGTTACTGGAGATAGTCGATGGTTTGTTTTTTAATGAATAAGAACCAGACCAATACATTCTTTATAACATGTGGGTGTTATTCAGTCACCTGATATGTGTTCTGAGTAGACATGGCCTTGGAAGTGTTGAAGTGTTTCCATATAAACTCAGTAGGTGGCAGGGCTTTGCTTACCAACTCACTGTCCGGCTTTTTGGCTCATTTAGTTGGAAGTTACACGAGTGACGTGATGGACTTGGATTCCAAGCAGAGAGTTAACATTAAGTTCTGCATTAAGCTAGGAAAATCCCTAGTGAAATAATGAATATGATACAGCAAGCATGTGGTGACGAGGCATTACCGAGAAGCCGCGTCTTTGAATTGCACAGAAGGTTTCGGGAGAGCAGATATTCAGTGCCCGACAATGCCAGAATGACAATGACACTGTTGATCACATTTTTGATGCTAAAGGTTTGGTGCACCATACATATCTACCTGAAGGACAAACGGTAAACCAAAACTTTTATGTTGACGTCCTGGAACGTTTGCGTCAAGCAATTTGGCAGTGCCATCCTGATTTGTTGGCATCTGGGCAGTGGTTCTTATTGCACAACAATGCAAGGTCCCATACTGCTTTATCAGTGCAGGAATATCTAGCCAAGCATCGTATCCCTGCTCTACCATATCCCCCATATTCACCCGAACTGTCGCTGCGTTAACCTTTTTTGTTTCCATGTGTGGAAACACCGCTGAAAGGGAAGTGTCATGAAGATATTGCAGAAATCCAAATGGGTGTAACAGATGTGCTGAGAAGCATCCCAGAAGAAGCTTTCTCTGCTTGCTTCCATGAGCTCCAGAAATGGTGACAGCTTATCATATATACCCTAGAGGACTATTTTGATAAGACCTAGGACCATTAGTTCATAAGTTGAATAAATTATTTTTTACGAGCTCAGTCCTGGAACTAGTGTTTGGGACTAGTCAAGAGTGGCAGGATATCGGAGTGTTTTTGGCTACATATAAGTTAGCTAGTTATGGTAGATGGCTTATTTTTAATGTATGAGAAAGGTATCAAAATATTCTTGGTATCATTGGACTATTATACGTAGTTCTATTTTTACCAAAGGCTCGCGCTGTGTAAATATTACGTAGAAGCAAAATTAGTTCGCAAGTCCAAATTATAATTACATTAAAGCATTTGATTAACAATTCCTTCATTGGTTAAAGTAATTGTATTAATTTTGAACATCGCCCGACCCTGTGGCCGAGTGGTTAGCACATCGCGCTGCGACGCCAAGGGTCCCGGGTTCGAATCCCGGTCGGGCTTGGTTGTTTGTGAATGTCCATTCATCAATTTCATCATTTCATCACTCATCCCCATCTTCGCAAGAGGCACAAAACGCGAAGTAAAATAAACTAAATCAAATCAAATCAAATAATTTTGAACATCTTTACTGTATTTCACAATTGATAAAAATGAGAAAAAAAAATAACATGTTTAAATACAAAACTGAAGCGCAGGAGCGCACGAGTGGGTGAAATTTTCACAGGCGATGTTTCTACGGCCCTGTGAGGGGAACTAACAAAGCCCCACAGTTGATTCAATGCCATGGCATTCGGAAGTGTTCACTGGGTGGAAAGGCACTGAGAGGGGTCTCGGGCACTCATTGGTAAAGATGAAAATATATTTCAAAACCCCTTGGGTCATTTTTACCCATTCACGTGTCCTTACGGGTTAATGGTGGTGTTGGTAGTTCTATAACCAGTTGAGTCGCATAGTGGTTCAAATCACATTTTAAACTGTCGGTTCAACCCCGATTGGCTTAACGTGGACTTAAAAACAAACTCAAATCAAATTTAGTTAGTTAGTTGGAGACTTGTTTCCAGTTGCATGTGAGCTCCTTGGTTATGGTCAGTTCTTTGTCTTCTTTAATGGATGAGAACGGGATTTAGACATTCTTTGTAACATATGGACCATTATCCGAAACATGCATCTTTACAACTTTTCCAGGGATAGTGAATCAATGGTTTCCTGCTAGGTCAAAAGTCATGACACACTGGTTCAAGTCACTTTTAAACCAGTAGCTCTCTTGTATGCGTCAAAATTTAAAGCCTATAAACATGTTCATTGAGCATGAAAATCATTACAGGGGATTAAATCGGCAAACGAAAATTAAAACGAAAAAAAAAAACCGGTCGCCTATTAATTAAAAGAAAACATGGGACAGTTTGAAAACTGATTAACTTCATAGCTTAACGTTCCCCTCTTGACGATTTCATTTTTTAATCGCCTCTCGGCGATTAATATTGCAGGTGAATTACTAATGCCTACGGTAAATGGTTGGCAGCGTTCGTCGTTTGATTTTCAGCCACACACAATAAAAAAACGTTGGGGTGAGCGAAAATAAAAAAAACACCCCCTCTATTTCGGAAATGGGGCTCGTCCCCCATAAAGCGCAATTTAATATCGGATCGAATTAATGGCAAAGCGTGCGTCAGATTGCAAAAAGGCAAAGAACGATAATCGAATCAAAACGAACAGGTTTTGAGCGGCATCATTGTGGTGGCCGCAAACGAGAGGCCGTGTCCCATCGCAGATATTTGCGGATAATATTCAAAATGATAATAGAATTTATCCGGCGCTAACCTCACCCGCCCCGCTCTTAGCGTCGGGTACAAGCCTTTCATTAGTAAAATTAGTCCCAAGATCTTCATTTGCAGTTGGCAGTTTTATAGTAAACAATTAACCGCCGAGGTCTCTCGGAACGGAATGGTCTGTAATTACTAAAACGAGCGCCATTATTGCATCCATGTTTGTAATGCGGCTCGATTTGCATTTTGCAAATTCATTGTCCTGCTGTCGCCAATGCGAAACTTGCATTAAATTTGATTTGGCGTGATTGACCGTAATTGGAGAGAGCAGCTGTATGAAAGATGAGTTACAACCAGTGATGTGCCGAGACTATAAGTTTACGTCTACATGCGTTGTCTACACGTAATCTACGCGTAGATTACATTGGGTTGTACAGGTAGTATACATAGACTACGTACACAATCCAAAGTGCATAAAAATTAATTTTCAAGAGTTTCATGAAAGGAAAGTGACATTATCAACTATATTAGTTCCTAACGAAATGAAAATAACCTTATTTAAAACAGCATTTCTAATCTCTTCTATCATCAACTATGGAAGATGATAAATAGTATGCAAAAAACAACAACAGATGGCAGTCGTGGGCCAAGAATGGTCTTTTTGCCATAAAACACTAGAATATTTCCTATATTAGGTTTCTTTGTAGGTGAGAAATGTTCGAATTTGGAAGAAAGAGTATGAAAAGTTCACCTCACACATCAGCAACTGATAGGCAGTATAATTTTGTTTTACTTCCACGGCGCCCTGTGCTAAGTTATAACCTTTTGCCATGTTGTTTACATAGATTCCGTCATCTACGTGTATAAAATAGTCTAAGTGTAGAATGTAGACTATCGTTGTTTACGCGTAGACGCACATCACTGGTTACAACAGACAAGGACTCAAGCTGATGATGTAACAAAAATTGCTGTCAAGTGTGACGTCCCGTATGGATGACCACGTCACGGCAGCTTAACCAATCTCTTAACACGGTAGAGTTATGAGCCTCCATTACGAGATGACACTGAACCTTCTCAATAACTACGTTGATCCTTAAACAAATTTTGCTGAAATCTTTTTACTATTTTCGAGTTCAGGTTTACAAAAATCTCAGATTAATGATGTTTATCACTGCGTCTCGACTCGGCATATATCTCTAATACGGTGAATGCCACTTGTTGCTGCTTAGATGCTGTGAACATAATGCACCCGGTCAAGTGTATTGTTGTCGGTCACCCCTCTACATTCAGTATTTGACATCTGCCATTTTGATGCTGTCTGTGGGGACACATGCCTCCTGTCTGTTACTTCTGATGTTGTAATTGTTTTCAAACATCTGTCTGAATTATTTTTAACTTTTTGGTAGTACTGTATAAAATGTATAAATATATAATACGAGTATGTCATATACTAGAGAAAGTTGTTTAAGGGGACTGAAAATGTTGTTTACTTAAATATGAAAGAGCTTGTCTGAAGTATCACTTAAATATGCTTCTTTGCATATAGATGTTATATTCTAATATACAAAACATATTTAAGTGATCCTTAAATTCCCTGTTTCCCTACCACAAGGATTGTAGAAACGTTGCACAACGTGAAACGTCTTCCGTCGAATATTCTTAATAATAGCATGGCTTCATGCTACGAAATTATCTAAAAGTAGGCGAGAACATGTTGTCAAAATTATCTTATCTAATATTTTATAATTTGTGTTCGCTATTTTCTTGATGTAAAAACCAGAAACTGATTCAAATAACTTAGTATATACACAACCAATGTAGAATCGTAAAATTCATCCCCTGTGGATGAAACCAGACGTCCCTTCTGGCTCTAAGATTACATGTATCCAGGTGATCTTTTCTTTGCAGTTGTCACGTTTGCCTCAACTGTCTTTGAAAGGTATCGGTGTTTATCTGGTTTCGTTCCTACTTGATACGTTGTTTACGAGACCCGCTTCCTAAGTTTCGAGCACATATAATCCAATTCGTATTGTAAGCATTGCAATTGTTCTGTGACGTGGAATGACGATTACGTTGTAAGTCATATCAACTCGGATAAATACAAAGAAGTGAAATATACAATAAAAGTCATTTCTCGAAACAGAAGTACGTTGTGCATTGTTTACAAGTGGCTAACCTTAGAATCCTTCCTCAATGTAAATAAACTTCTGGCTTCAAAATACGAGTATAAACATATTGAAGGTGAGTTCCTTAAAACAACACGGACCAGTGGCGGCAATTAGGGGCCGAGGGGTGCCCCAACTTTTCGCCACTTTTGCACTGTGATAAACCTTATATACAAAAGGAAATATACTGGATTTGCCCCCCACTTTTGGCACCTTACCCCTCCCCTCGGTTTTGGAAACCAATCGCCGCCACTGGCACGGACCTTTAATACACGTTTTACGCATTTCATAATGGTTAGTTCAAAATTGAGATCTTTATGTGTTGAGAAAGTGAAAATAAAGGAAATCCAGAACAAAATATTGAATTTATTATTGTACAAGGTTTTGGCGACTTCATATGTTCGTGTTTCAGAAAACTGAAAAATATATGAATTTCATTATTTACCTAGGTAAAAACTTTTATGTTGTTACCAATCCTTGCTCTCTTGTTCAGAGCTACTTTTAAATCTCCCAAAAGGTTTGGTATATTTTTATATCATAACTTTCCCAACATCGAGATTTTAGAACAGGCTTTCCAAGGGAAAGTCAACAGCGATAAATTGAGGAGGCAAGTGAGAAAAGGCGATTATTTTTGTATGTGTGTATGTGGAAAGGATTCTTGTCCCAATTAGGGACAACATTAAGTTTGCATTTTTCAACCATGTTTACTTACAAAAGCTGCTACATTCACAACAGCTGTTCAAAGTGGAGTCCCCCAGCTTCCCTGCAGGCATGACAAGAAAGTCTTGTGTACGAGACACCTGTAGTAGACTGAAGAGGATCTCCTGGCAAGAATTCTCGCTGCCTGTGACATTGTTCGAACGACCCCCGGGGTTGTTCCAACGTGTACGGCAGAACTTTGTGCGACGATGTCATGCCTGCAGCGAAGCTGGGGGACGCCACTTTGAACAACTGTTGTGAATGTAGCAGCTTGTGAAACTTGCTCAGGTAATAACAGTATTACATCTTCATACACCGATTTTCGCTTATAACTTTCGACTAAGTCGTTTCCGGACCACGGTTCCTTATCTCAAATTGATACACGTGCCCTTCTCCATCATCCCTGAAAGTTTGTATCATCAGCCCGGAAACACCCTGTATGTAGCATAGGCAATTATGATATTTTATCAGAAGGAACAATTATTAACCTTCACGAATACGTATTTAGCTATAAGGAAGAAATTGCTAAAGGCATTTATATGGCGCACAAAACTATGTGGATGCAAAATATAGATAGCGGCAGAAGCTGAGAGGATTGATTCATTGATGTTTCTTGTTCATTTGACTTTCATTTTACCTCACTTTCCAGCCACTTTTGTCTAATCGTGAAGATGAGTATGAGTGATGGGATGATGAAATTGATGAAGGGACACTCACAAAGAACATCCATGCGAATCGAAACTCCAACCCGGAAGCTGAGAGGACATGACTGAAAACCTTTGGAACGTGGTGTTACAGAAGAATGTTTAATAATATCAAATTGATAGATGGAGTATCAAAGGGAAATGTTTACATAGCAAGGAAGCACTTTGGCAATCGATCGTTCAGATAAGAAGCAGAATTGTGCTTCGTATTCTGAGACATAAAGTAATAATGAAAAACAAAGTAAAAACGACATGAAGAAAACAAGTTCAACAGCGTCCTTCGGTAAATACAATGGCAAGACAAGTAACAAAGATGAAAAGAAAGAAGGAAAGTATGAATTGGGTATAAACAAGTTCCACAGCGACGTCCTGTAAATACAAGGACAAGGGAAACAAGGAACAAAGGAGAAATAAAGGAAGGAAACTATGAAGTGAGTACAAAAATGTTCCACGGCAACCTTCGGTAAATACGAATGCAAGAGAAGGAGGGGACAAAGGAGAAATAAAGGAAGGAAAGTATGAAGTGAGTATAAACATGTTTCACAGCAAAGAATGCAAGTAAAACAAGGAACAAAGGAGAAGTACGTGGTGCACACCAAAAGTACGTGCCGTTTTGTTCTGAAGTCAAAATTTCTTCTCATTTTTTCAGGGAAATAACTATGGCATCGGAGACTTCCATCCTTCGTCTTCAAGCAGTGTCAGTTTTGTGTGCTAGGTGGCAGTAGTTGAGTGACAGTGCCTGAAGGAGTAAGACATGTTTCTGTTACTGTCTGGGGAAATGGAATTTCCACTTGAAGAGCAACGGGTAATTGTGAAATTCCTTACCGCAGCTGGACGTTGTGCAGCCGATATTCATCGCCAACTGGAGGCCGTGTGTGGTGATAGTGCTCTTGCAGAAAACACTGTTAGGAAGTGGGTGCGTGAGTTAAAAGATGGACGAACGAGTGTGAAAGACGTGCAGAGGTCTGGACGTCCGAAAACAGCATCAACTGATGCTAACATTGACCGTGTTGAACATTTTATAATGGAAGATAGGCGTGTCACCATGCAGGAGATTTGTTATACCCTGGGGCTAACAATGGGAACAGTAGAACGAATAATCACCAAAGATTTGTGCCTAAAGAAAGTTTCCTCTCGCTGGGTTCCACGATTGCTTAGTGACGATCAAAAAGATGCTCGCGTTCGATCCAGTGTTGCAAATTTGACACGATTCAGAAGGGAGGGACACAATTGTTTGGACAGTATTGTGACAATGGATGAAACACAAATTCCATTATTCAATCCAGAAACAAAAAGACAGTCGATGCAGAGGAAACACACGGATTCACCACCCCCGAAAAAATTTCGTCAGGTTGTATCAAATGACAATGTGCTATACGCAATCTTCTGCGATTCCCAGGGAGTGATATTGTCTCATCCAGTTCCCAAAGGTCATACAATTACGGGCGAGTATTTTCGTAAACTTTTGGCTACAGAATTTTTGCCGAAATTGACTATGAAACGACCACAAATGGCTAATGGCAATTTCATTCTCCACATGGACAATGCACCGCCGCTTCGTGCTAATGTTGTGACCTCATTCTTGGCTGACCACGGTATTAAACTTCTGACACATCCACCATACTCACCAGATTTAGCTCCGAGTGACTTCTGGTTGTTCCCAAACCTCAAGATTTCTCTTCGTAGACCCCATTTTGCCATCCCTGGGAAGTGCTGTTTTCCAGTATCTAAAAAATACCTCCAAATATGACTATGCCACATGCTACACAAAATGGACTGAGCGATGGCAACTATGTATCAATAAAGAGGGAGAGTTTGTTGAAAAATAAACACAGGTTATTTCATTGTATTTCATTTTTCTTGAAAATTAGAACGAAACGGCACGTACTTTTGGTGTACACCTTAAGTGAAGGAAGCTACGAAGTGAGTATGAACAAGTTCCACAGCGACGTCAAGAAAATACGAAGGTAAGAGGAACAAGGAACCACAGAGAAAGAAAAGAGAGTATAAACAATTTCGGTACCAGTTAGATATAGTGAAAACACATTTAACTCGTTTATTTCCGAAATATTTACATTTGTACTTACCTTATATGCATAGCGGAACATTTTTCAACTTGGGATTATGTTTTTTTTTCACTGAAAAAATCGTAATTTTTCACATTACAAGTATTTATTGGTCGTTGCTATATGGCGGGCAAATCTTGACTTACGTTGTCTATCGTCAGCTGATATGCAGTGTTTCCAAACTTAAGGACCGAAAAATGCGGCACAAACTATTCACAAAAGGTTTTTAAGCGAAAATTGATCCACAAACCATTCACGGAAGGTTAGGTTAGGTTCAGTTAGGTTAGGCAAACATAGAAAATTAAATTGAAAAAAAAAAAACCGCTCACACGTCATCTTGTAAAACTACCGCGTGGTTGCTACACTAACACTTATTAACCGAAAATGATGGTTTTTAGGCTAACATTGATCCACAAACCATTCACGGAAGGTTAGGTTAGGTTCAGTTAGGTTAGGCAAACAGAAAATTAAATTGAAAAAAAAACCGATCACACGTCATCTGGTAAAATTACCGCGTGGTTGCTACACTGACAGGGGGTTACATATTCGAACGCAATGAACATTTGATTCACGTTGTCGACGGTAATGGTGGCACGAGCTATCGTGCAACGGAGATACATTAATGTCGAAAATGACATTATTTACCGGCCGAATAAGTTGCACGAATGAAAAAAACACTATTCCCAGCTTCCAAAAGTCCACAGGAACTGAATTCCGTAAGTACTTTCCCGTCATTTCTCCTGTAAATTTGAAGAAATGTGTTTTCACTATATCTAACTGTTACCACTATTTCCTCCCCGTCTCCTCTCTCAGTGGCCGCGGTGGCTCAGTCGGTAACGCGTCTGACTACCATGCTCAAGGTCCCGGGTTCGATCCCCGGCCGGTTCAAATCCGGGAACTTTTCTAACGATGGAAGCGGCCCCGGCGCCCACCCAGCGTCGAATAACATGGGTACCTGGGGAAACCTGGGGGCTAAAGGCGGTCAGGGGCGTGGTGCTGATCACATCACCCCCACTTACGACCGGATCAAGAAAGTGTGGGGCGTTACCCCCACACCCCCTATACGCCTTCATGGCGTGGTGCTAAGCACAGGGGAACACTTTACTTTTTACTTTACTCCTCTCTCAGTAACCACAAGAACAAAGAAAGGAAGACAAGAAGTAAATGTGGAGTGAGCAGAGAAACCTGGAAAGAGGGAATGGCAAAGAAGGGCTTCAAGATTTAAGAACAACAACCAAGAGGTAACGGGTTCGATACCCAGTCGTTCGCATCTCACTTTAAGCTTTAGGCGATCCTACAGCATTCTTCACAAAACCTCTCTCTTCATCGACAAAGGTCTTGCTAAACCGAGGAATACTGCGCACGCGAAAGTAGGCCTATAACCTTTCGTAGAAGCACCGTGTCCCTTCAGACTACTTACAGAACCACACACACGGGCACATCGCCAGTTTCGAGTGTCAAACCCCGCAGAGCGTCGGCCACTTACCATTCTTGATCCGACCCATTGTCGACAGAAAGAATCTCAACTGGCACGTTATTTTGTATGGATTGCAACTGCGTGTTTTGCTTCTTGCTCCAAAGGAATACAACGTCTCCTTCTGTCGGCTTTTTCCCTTTACCCGTTATCCTCAGGAAGAAATATATTTTTAGCCCTGTCTTTCTTGTAACAAAGGGAGAGTCTCAACTGAAGTTTCTCCAGGGACAAGGAAGTTGAGACAGTTGGAGCTTGGATAGTCTCCAGAGATTGGGCAAAATTCGCTTGACGAGGGTGGAGGGAGGAAGCAGAGGGTGGGAAAATCCCTCCGCACTAGCTGAATCTCTCATTCTTTCACTCATTTGTCTTCGAGCTCCAAGTTTGCAGATAACTTATTCCCGTGTCAGAATTTTTCCGATAACATTTTCATCTTTTTTCGCTTGTCCCAGTCTAACCTCTCCTCCCACCTCTCTTTCCACGACGGAAAGCACACTACGGCCAGAAGCGTATATCAAAGCAGCTCTCATAAATGAAACGTGATATCTGTATACCATTGTAAACCTTGCAGGTGTTGAGTAAAAGTGTCCCGCTAGATGCTGCTTCAGAGTTTGTTTATGAACTGAAATTGTACGATCTACAAATTACATTGTTTTGTGACCTAAAATTTGACGGTCTGTAAACTAAATTTTGTTTCATGACCTGAAATTTGACGGTTTACGAACTAAATTCTGTTTTGTGACCTTAAAGTTGACGGTCTGCAAAATAAATTTTATTTTGCGACTTGAAAATTGACGGTCTGCAAATAAAATTTTGTTTTCACCTGAAATTAGAGTCTAAAAACTAGATTTTGTTTTTACCTGAAATTGGACGATTTGCAAAATTAGATTTTGTTTTGTGAACTGAAATTCGACTATCCACAAACTAGATTTTGTTTTGTGACCTGAAATATGATTATCTACAAACTAGATTTTGTTTTGACCTGAAATTGGACGATTTGCAAATTTGATTTTTTGTTTTATGACCTGAAATTTGACGATCTACAAGCTAGATTTTGTTAAGCATGTTAGGCTACTTAGGAGGCCTGTATCTACAATTTAAAATGGAATCGGAACTACAGGGCAATCTGTATACATTGGAAATCGAATATGGGAACCCATGATTTCAAGGCAGTTGTGTGATCCATTACGGGATGTTCAGTTAGATGTGTGTCTGAGAGAGAGAGAGAGAGAGAGAGAGAGAGAGAGAGAGAGAGAGAGAGGAAAGGGGAGTACATAATGTAAACATGTGTTTCCCCGAGATCTTTCATGTGCATAAATATAGCCCAGGAATATTATTTTCATATGCAAAATCTGTGCGTAAAATATCGAGATAATGGCCAGATTAGGTCCAATTCTAATCCAGAATATATCCTTAACCACAATAAATATAATCATCCAGATAACGTCCCGTACACGTGAACCAAGTCGCACTGATGTCCAAAACATATCCAAAAATGATCTGTAGAATGTCCAGTTCCTGGATATCTTATGGACGTCTCCTGGACGAGCATGTGGATGTCAACTGGATATCCAGAACTTCGGCATCAATATCCAAAATACATCCATTCGATGTCTTCTGGACATTTACGTGCTGTATGGGCAGGGCTGTCTTTGTAGGGTCATGTGGTCATTGTAGAGAATCCTATCGACGATAGTAAAATACATTCGACTCGTATACTGTTCACTAATATTTATTTCAAGTTGCCTCCAATTGTACTTAATTTGTTGAGTCAAGATCAGTATTTTCGGATTTCCGTCAGGTATCGAACCCGGGACGGCTCATACCAAAGGCATGAGTACTGATTATTCGATGGCGTGGGAACCAAATAATGATTTGTTCACATTCCTGGTTTCATTATACTGCCTTTGCACGTATTTTGGAAATTCTCATTGTACCCTATTTTGAAAAATATAGGTGTAGCACGGGGTAAGATAAGTATAGTATGTAGTGTAAACAATATGTACCAAGTGTGGCCTCGACTTCACAAACAACTTTTGTTAATATAGTTTCTTTGTTTGACATCTCGTTTATACGGCACAAACTCTTGAAAAACAGGATTTTAACCTGAAGATCTGCATCCCCACAACACCCTCACATTTGACATTAAATAGATTGATTGTACGTTTACTGTAAACAAAAATATACGGAATGTATCTATTAATACTCAGGTGTATATCCACTTGCTTTGGATGAATTAGTAAATAATTTTAGGCGAATGTATCAAATATGACACTAAAGTTTCGTATTGGACCGAGAGACCCTGAATACCAAGTTTCGGTCTTGTCTTGATTTTACGAAGGTCCATCTCAATCTCGAATATCGATACGAGATAGAACCGAGACCACGACTTGTTTCGTCTGGATACCATCAATAACTTTGAAACGTTCATAGTCTTTTGATATTTACCATTACCTGCCTTGCCCACAAAAAATGTTAATAATTATATGAATTACGGAACGTGTTGTCATGATTCCAGAACAACAATAATTTTGTCTTCGCTGTACTGGCAACGTCAGACTGGATTTCCAAATGGCGTTATACTACGCCGATGACCGAACTTGTTATAAATAACTTGCTCATCGTCGTCGAGTTAGACAAAACGCATAACGAATTGCGGTGAGGCGAGTATTTCTGGATATAGGTGTCTCATTTTTATTGCCAGCGACTGTACAGTCACGGACACTTCTGGGTTGTAACGATTCATTTTGGAGTCAATGGAATCATTACAACCCAGCAGTGTCCGTGACTGTACACATGGATTCTCTCTCTACTGATAAGAATGGTGTTTTTTTTAAACCTTTCAGAATTCCTTCAGAGACTTCCTGCACATGGCCGTGCCTCATGAAGGTTAATCCTCTGAAAGTTAGAGAAACGTCTGGAGAAATCCTCCTTTATTTGGATAACAAGGATCTGCAGTCTTACCGTGGCAGTAAATTTTCTCATCATTAACAAAGTTTCTCCAGGGAGGAGAGGCGGCGTTTCCCCCTACAGGAACAAACTTAAGCTTTTTTTTTCGTTCCCTAACTGCCCACTTCTAAATCCAGGATAGTGAGAGGACTCTAAGTCCTCTTTTGTTTTTTCTTTCTTCCTCGTCTTCTTCCCCCCGTGCGAACGCAGTGAATCATGCGGTGATTTATATAACGGTTTCCTGGTTCCTCCGCTCGGAGAAGTCTCTCACAGGAGGGGAAAGATCTGCCACTCAGATGAAAGAATTATGGAAGGACTAAAGATGAACATCTCGGCTCTTCTCTAACTGATGAACGGGCGGTTTCAGTATCTTTGAAAAGTACACTTTCCTCTTGTCTTTAAAGCTACTTGCTTTTATTTCCGTAACAACTCACAAGCACGTGCTCTGTCGTCATCAAGGGGTTGTTAAGCTTTGTTTATTTTCTGGCTATTGCTTTTATTTGCTTGTTGTTGTTGCTACTGAGTTGATCGCTATTGAACAGGGTGGCTACTCACCGGGAAATCCTTGACTTTCGGGAATTATTTGTGAATTACTGGCTCCGGTAATTATGCGTGAATTCTGCTTGAAGTTTTCTCCGTAGACGTGAAACACTGCAACTTTTATTAATCCAAATCCAATTCAATTGATACATATTTATTAATGCCCTGTGGAAAGTTTTTTACAGTTTAGTTTTTATGGAGGAAGCAAAAGGAATGAAAGCTGCGTGGAAAATAGAACAGAATTCTATCAGTCCGCTTGCTTTGTTAGTATCCTTTGCAGAACAATCTATCTGGCAGACGGAAGATTAATAAGATAAGACTCACTTTAAGTAAGCCTTTTTATTACGGCAAATTCCACTCAACAGTGCACCAGAATTCGCCCATTCTAAGGCTATGTATTTAACACAATGAAATAATCAGAAACGGTATAGACTTGGATTTTGCTATAAACGTCATGAACAAATCAAATAATTATAGATATTTTCTGTGTACATGGGTATGTTTGTAAATATAACTATGCCCGCATGTATGTATATTTTTTCATATACGAGTATATACATGTGTATAGTTATGAATGTCTGCATATAGATATGTACCATGTTATTCTTCTGTAAATGTCATTTTTAGATTATGTTTTCTATAAAATTTGTGCTAGTATTCTTTACGCAATGACTAGTGTAGTTTTGCTCTCTTCTTCTTTTGTTTTGTAATTTTTTAATTGTTTATAATATACGTAAGCCTATTGTAATTGGAGGCAAAGCTCTGTTATAGGTGAAAATAAATGAATATATAAGATATCTTGAAGTTGATTAGGTTAATTTGAAATACTTATACAATTAACACATTTTGTAGATTACTATATTCCGTAATATTTGTGGCTTGTGCTTGTAGATGTATTTCTGAGAATACAAAATGGCGAATGTAAAGTCCGCACCTCAAATTAAATATATATATATACTATTCAATATAATTGTAATTTTTGGATACATTGGATTCGCAAAGACCATTTATGTTGTTTACACATCTGTGTATGTGTGTGTGTGTGTGGGGGGTGTAGTAATACGTAAGGTTGTCATAGAGAAAGCTTCTGTTTGTAGCATTGAATTATTGGAGACCAGCCGAGCCGATCCGAACCGTGCCAAAAATGACATGGCCGAGCGAGTTCAATGACACCCTACTTTCAACTCTACCCCCTCTCCCTGCTTCCAGATCCCCGTTTGAGAACCTCCCGTTTCCCGTGACGCACCTTGTACTTCAATTTTATAAAGGTCCTAGAGTGGCCAGCCTGTTCAAGTTACATTGAAGAATTTTCATTTACACGCAACAGAAAGCACGAATTTTTATCTTTCACATGCCTTAAGTTTCATCAAAATCATACTATTGGTTCGTGAGAAGCAGTTATTTACAGTCTTCCAAATTACTTTCAATGGACATTTTATATTAAGATGTATGAATAACAATAAATACTTTCTACAAGATAAGGTAAAGGTATCCCCGTGCTTCTGAACACATGCCATGAAGTCATATGGGGTGATGTGGAAGTAGAGAGCCAAACATATTCTTGATCTCGGCCATAGTCGGGATGATGTGATGAACCTTTACCCACCAAGGCTACCCCAAAGGTACCCATTTACGAGGCTGTGTGGGCCTCAGAGCCGCGCAGAAACAGAAAGGTCTGGAAACTTTCCTGGTCGTGATCACCTGCCTCGGAATTCGAACCCGAGTCTACATTTGCAGTTTTGTTATACTCGTATGTGCTTAAAATGGACTTGGAACTTTATCATCAACATCCAAGCCTAGACCGAGACTCTAACTTCATGTGGCGAGTTCTTTAAGTGCGCCATAAATATTCTATGTCAGAAATAATAGTGCACAAGTTTACGCTTGTACAAAACGGTATAAACTAATGCATTTAGTCATAGAAATATTCCTCGCCCTAGCAGGAACATCCTTGCTCTGCAACTTAACAAAACATTTTATTGGGTTTCTAAAGATTTAATACTTGTTCCTTGCTTACGGCACGGACATTCGCGACTAATTTATTTGAAACTTGATTCTCTTACCTCAGCAAGCCACTTATTGGTCAGCGCTAATTTAAAAACCTGTTTGCTCTTCTCAAATTGCCTACCTCCAGCCATAAGGGCTTCAAGTGGCAATTACAGCGTGCAGTGTTTGCTTGGCGGATAAGGTCCCGAGCGAAAAAGCGGCTGTAAAAGGCTGTTCGTCTTCAAATTAAGCACCGCGAGCATTTGCTAAACGAACATCGGTTGATTACAGTAGACATCGTTAACTTACTTTGTTTGCAGAGTTTTACGTAAAGGACGCCAGGGGTCGCAAATAACGTGATGTTCAAAATGGTCAAGAGTTGGGTACGGCAAATGTCTATCGCTCACGAGTTTTCGTATTGCATTTTCGTATATTTATGAGGCATAATTAGAATAAATAGTAAGCAAAATGCCCTGCTCCCCATATAGTTTCAGCAGCATTTTAAGTATTTTTATACTCAAACAATATAGAGAAGTTGAGTTAGTAACGTAGAGGGCTGTTTGTAGAGCTTAGAGATCGGTTACTTCATCGAACTATCCAGCCTAACTATTGCCTATTTTGGGGGGATCAGGAAAAGGTTTATAGTCTCCTTGCCTTGACTCATATCACCCAACAGGTCGTTAGGTGCCGGGGCTTGTCCCGAGTTGATAGCTTACTGGAGATGAGGCCTGCTCGAAAAAGATTTATAGTATATTATGAAAATTCAAGCATTCGAGGGCAAACACTTCCAGTACATTCTAAAAACAGCAGTGTCTGACTCATAGGTACAGCGATTGTTATATACTGCTTATGGAAGCCTGAGTTCATTATTTTTATTGAACTGATGGCGTCTGATAAGACAAATTGCCATGTTATCATATGCTTAAGTCCCAATTCTAGTTCGTCGAAGGACCTTCAGTATTCTCTCTCTCTCTCTCTATGTGTGTGTGTGTGTGTGGTGGAGAAAACACATGTTAGGGACTATGCTATGCATTGTTTATGCTTTTTTCCTTTGAGAACAACTGGTTTTCTTTACGCTACTTCATTCTTATATCCAAAATATACCAAAGTACGACCGGCGTTGTTGTCAGCTTCTAATATCGTAAGAGGGCGGTCATATTTCAAGAACATACTCGCCTAAGTCTGATTGGCTGTTCCGAGCGCCTTCTATGACGCGTGGTAAAGGCAATCGTGGAAGTGATCAATCACGTCACCTACTTCGCTTAGTGAATCAACAGCTTAGATGAAATGGGAGGATTCACCCCGGAAACTACAACGACCTTGGTATATAATAGTGTTTTTTTTACATATACGTACCTCCCATGAGTTAGAGAAAGCTATCAAGAGTGTCAGGATTGAGACTGATACATTTCAAATAAGTTCCATGCCTGAGCAAGAGAAACTGTGAGAGTTTATGTTCGAGCACGATTGTTTCAACTAAATATTGATATTAACATTCGGATCAATGATTGAACTTTCGATTAATGTTATGTTCGTCCCGGTTAATGTTGTGATGCCTTGGTTAAAAACGGATACAATAAGTACTTAATCGTGGCTCAGAGCGGCCTCGACCGGAAGGGAAGAAAAAGAACGAATATGGAGAGAAAGTTTCTACGCAAAACAGAAACAACTAACGCAAGAAACATTTTTTTTAAAGGAGGCTAAAAGCTGTTAACGCGATATAAAGAGAAAGAAGAGGAAGAGATGGAAATGTCGGCAGGCAGGAGTTTTGGTGTCTTCTCTTTTTTTTCCTCATCCTTCGAAGAGATAAAGATAGAAGTTTTGGAAAAGAATTCGAAACTTGGCGTCGTGTGTGAGTCCCCGAAGTTTTCGGGGAGGATTCTGGCGAACGACTCTGAGTTAGGACTTGTCTTCCTGCAAAACTCCCATTCAATTCCAACTCGCTTCCAAGACCAGATCTTTTGCGACTCTGTCCCCCACTCCGCCTCCTTTTTTTCTCTAATTCGCGTCTGCCTTTGCAGCTTCTTTCCTCTCAGTCGGCGACACCCCCGACTCTCTTTCCCCCCTCATCCGTGTGAATTCTCTCGAAAACAGCAACTTAAAACGCTATGTCACCGCTTATGGGCCCTCCCCCACAACTTCTCCATTAACATTGGCATGTTTCCCTCCGTAACATCTCCAATTGTATAGCCATTATCCAGAGAGAGAGAGAGAGAGAGAGAGAGCGGTTCTTCTGAACATCCGCGTAATTATCGCATTGAATTGCTTCCTGTTCTCTGAGTGCCTTGTTCGAGATACGTAAGAGCCCTCTGCCAACGAAAATCGTGCGAGCCATAACTTTGACTCACAATTTCTGTTTACGAGTTCAAAACTGATTTCCAAAATGCTGAAATTAGTGTCCTAGACGTCGCCAGTGTATAGGCTTAGTCCAGGATCCTGTTAGAAAAGTGAAAAGTTATTGAGACCACTTTTTAAAAAAATCCTTATTTTGACCGTCACTATGTTATGCATACTTGAGACACTGACTTACATACACGAAACAAAATCAAACTATACGAAGAGCTAAATCATCCACAATTAGATCTACAAACACCAATGCACAACCAAGATATTTCCAACTTCCCAATATTAATCAATAATAATGAAGAAAACCTTGGGTGGACATCAGGGAAAGGGCCGTTTTCCTCGTGGTGTTTCTCTTTATTCATATAGGAGCCCCAATAAGAAACAGTAGAGTATAAATGTGTATTTTTTAAGGTCAACACAAATTCAAAGAAAGTAAATATTTTGTAAGTTATGCATTCCCAACAGGGAAATTTATGGAGTTAATAACAATATCGATACATCACTAGCAGGGTAAAAAAGGAGCCATACCACTTTATATGCAGGGCATTTCCTGGAAAGCTGCTGTGAGAGTACTAAAATTATTGCTCAATTCTAGGTTTTGCATTTACAATTAGACTGCTCCAGTGCGGTGGAGTGCATGAAATGGAACAAATAATTTAAAATTCCTTGGAGTCTTAAGCAACTTCCTTGTTTTAACACTTCTTCATGTTCCTAACCACTTTGAAGGAGGTGATCGTTTCCGAAGGAATCCAAATGACAACCTCCCCTCTTCTACAGCCAATATAATCCTCTGTGGGCTCGTATTGTGTTGCTCTATATGTTTGTGATTGTCCTTTCATCTAACTCATCACCATGCATCTCTCGATTAGCCAAAAGTGGAAGAGAAGCGGAGTAAAATAAGGGAATTCAATCAACTAACCAGCTGCATGGCAAAGCATATTGAATGGTTGATCTCGCAGCAAAGCTCTAGTGAAGAACTGTACATGGCCGTTCCTATATGAGAGTTCCTTTATCAGTTTCATCTAATTATCACTCACCGGCATCGTCCCCATCAGCAGAAAGTGACAGAAAAGAGATGTAAAATAAGAAAATTACAGGTATATCTCGTAGTGTTTGTTTCTACTTTGCGAAGCTTCCTTGTATGTTTGCTCTCATTCTTTTAAAGCACGAGAGCTTGGGAAACGAATCCATGTATCCGTGATTTACTGCGACATCCTGGTACTGGGCCGGCAAATATTAATATTAATCGAAAAGTCAGAGATTGACAAGAAAGATGTCGCAAATATTTATGGAAACATTCCACTAAAATGTGCATATTTTTGTAATTCTTACAAACTGAAATATCCACTTCTGTTAATCCAATTTTTAGTATTCCCCATGGGTGCAAGCCTTATCAGTAGTTAGCTGAGCTTCATATGCTGGTTTGGTTGGGATGTATATTCCCTACGAACTTCTACTAATGTCTCCATCTTGTTTAGATGTTACATTCGTTGAGAGCAGCGTGATATAATTTTCTAATTAGTCCCCACGTACTGCCTACATTCGTGGGATAGTGGGTAGGTATTATTGCTATATTAGAGATAATATTGAGCTCGATACTCTGTTATCGCATGTTTTGCGTATGTCATCTCATTTACTTAGTTACGATTTAATTTATCTTGAAAATTGGTTTAAAATAAAACAATATATGCAGCATCAACAAATTTTCATATTGCACTGAGAACACCACGACGGGCACATTATCTCGTTCAGCCGACCCTAGCCCTCGAAAAATGCATTTTTACGCTCGTGTATGCAACTTCGAGGTACATATCCACGGTTGCCAATGCCATTTATTTTTTCCGTCAGATGACATGATAACAGTGTTCTGGAAACTCAAGCATGACAGCAGAGACTGCTTCAGGATGAAATTTAAGTTTTTAACTCCCCCTCTCCGTATTCATTAATATATCACCATTCATCCAAATTTTTATCCTATTTTATGTTACTTTTTTTTAAAATTGTACATGGTTACAATAATAACCCGTCTTAATAACTCTTCAAATGATCTACTGTGAATCTTTTACAGGCGCGAATTCGAACAAGGAAATTAATTTCGTACCCTCCACTATTTATTTCATTTTTACGTTATGCACTAGCGGAATAAACTCCACTCCTGAGATGGTAAATCCAGGTGTATATATATAACAAACTACTTTGATTGGATTTTATTGGTGAGCAGTTATGACGTACCACAGAATACATACCTTTAACTAAATCTTCCCTCAACGTTTAGAAATACGCCTTTTAGATATCATTGAGTGTTAAAGTTTCAAACTAAACTTCGTTAAGGAATAATAATGATAATGAAACTCTATTCCTGAAGGTTGTTGATCACAGTGTGCCTGCTGTGTTCACAAAAAAATGCAATTTTGGTACACAAAATATGTATACACAGCCGTTCAAACCTTGAATATGTACAGCGTAGTAGCATACATAAATGATGAAATGCTGCTTTTAGATAGCTCATAGTGACGAAAAGAAACCTCGCCAAGGAAATTTGGTATCGTACTTTTTTTACGTGTGTTTTTTGCCCCTGCTATTAACATATTCAACTCTCTGCTGGACATAACCAATAACCAATCACAGAACGAATGGAATGACGGCACAACCACACTCATGCTGCGGCACAAGAGTCGTGGTAAATTATCAGCAATGTACACATACACACACGCGTATATATTTATGGTCGTAAGCAAAAAGACAAAATACCTTTTGTAGTCCCCCAATAGCCACAAGAGCACCAAATCCTACATAATGAATCAAAGAGGATTTGGTTAACCCAGTTTGCTATTCTATTAGTTACCGCGAAGTTTCTACTCTGTTGCAGACACAATAAATACCCTCGTTCTGATTCAAAGTCGGGCGCTCTTGTGATCTGTAAATCCTTCTAACTAACATATTGGAAAAGAGATTACAAATGCTTTGTCTTCTAATGAAGCTTGGCTTGCAGCTCTTGTGAAGGCATCCGATAAAGGGTAGATAACAACATTGTCACTCATCACAGTAGGGGGCGGTAGTTCTTCGTTGCCGTTGGCAAGTAGAGCAGGATGTTAAAAATGAGTCTGTATCCTTTTCAGTGTTATGATTGGCTACTTCGTAAGCCGGATGCCTGCTTTAGACTGAAGCATTTCTTTTAGCATTTTTACTAGCATGAATGTTATGTAAAATGCTTCGAAAAATTTAATAGCAAGTAGTACTTTACACGGAAGCATTTCGTGAAACATTTCGGTTAGCTTTTGCGATTACAAAGTATAATACAGGGTGGCCCAAAAGTAGGTATATAGTATTTACCACTGTCGGCCTGGCATTGTTGTTTGTTTGTAAGTGGTACTGTGTGTCGCAGCCTTCAGGGAAGGTTTGAGGAATGTTGCAATGTTGATGGAGGACATTTCGAACACTTGCGTGACTAAAATTGTTCATTAATTGTTGATGAATAAAGTCACTGGTACTGTATACCTACTTTTGGGCCACCCTGTATATACAGCACGAAAGGCAAATCGAGTTACGCTATCTATGGTGAGTGCACGGTGTTCACAATTGAAACAACTAAAAATATTCTTCCATACGTGTACTGCATACGTTTTAAGGTATGTATTTAAGTAGCGCGATTGTAGGTTGAATAGTTCTCGGCTTTTAAACATGTCATGTTAACATGCTTCTGATTGGTTATGCTACGAAAGATGCTACTGAAATAGGGCGGGTTCTATTCTTGAGAAATACCATGAAATATGCCATGGCATCTGAAATCCCACCATTTGTTTCAATTTACACGGTAGTATTTTGCTCATGGCTTTTTTTAAAATGCTAAGGAAAATGCTTTCCTCTAAAGCGGGCCTCAGAAACGAGAAGAAAAAATTAGTAGGAATGAACCCTGGCTTTCTATCGGAAGACAGATCATTTAGTAACACAACACTCCCCCCCTTCAAGAATCAAGAGAGGATGTGTTGGCTGGGAAGTCAAGAGTTCTTGGTTTCATTCCCAGCAATGCAGGCTTCAACATGTCTTCCACTTGTGGGCTCCATGCGAAGCGAGCTTTTCGCCTGCACACCGCATCTAAAGGCCAAGTAGCAGCCGCGTTGAGAGAAAAAAATACTGCTGGGAAGGCGCCCTCCTTGTCACGTGGTTACTTCTTGATTCTTCTGCCATGATTCCAAATGCCACACTGCACTGTCATTCACGAGTCAGATGACAACAGGTTTCCCACTGCTCGAACGCGACCGACGAAGCCTCCTGCCTCGCTCTACAACGCTACCGTAGCGCTGCTTGTTCTGCAGTTCACACGTACAGTCACCGGTAAGAAACTAACACCTATATCCTGAAATACTTGCTTCCCTGCAATGCAATGTGTTGCCAACTCTCAGGCGATAGAACTTCCCATTGAAAAGTTGCCATTGAAATCGTCTCGTCTCCGCGGAGTTAAGCAACACACACAACGCATTGCAGGAAAGCCATATTTCAGAATCTAGCTTTACGGTTTTTATTGCCGCTGACTGTACATACGAGAGCGCTTTCTCACCAACACGTCGGGTTACCAGGACTGTTGTAAAGAACGGATTTTTTTAACATTCCTTCTATATTTCGTAACTCTAATTCATAGTCGCATTACGTTAGAAATGCAAATGTGATGCTATGGATTTGGCATAGCTAATCTAACGTCGTTGCTTTGTAATCAAGATTGAGTTTTTTTTTAAAAAAAGTTCACTTTATGCACAGTAAGGCTAATCGGGACTGGACCTACAGTTTATAGTTGGATCCGAACCACTATGTGCCTCCACCGGGTATCGAATCCGGGACCCCTTGATTACAAGGCGACGACGCTACCACTGCACCAGCGGGGAGACCTTTGAAATCAAGAGGTTGGGTTCGATACACAGTGCAGACACAGAAATTCGAAATAAATTGATTAACCACGAAGTACATAGGCGCGGAACGGAATTAACGCAAAAATTTAGCTTTTCAGCTTAATTCCTTTCGTGGTAGCTGCAGCCCCGTCACACTCAAGACCCTTGGACACCAACACGGCTCCTATGTATTAATTTTTTTATTACAAGTTTCGCGTTTCAGTCCAATTTACACATGCCGTGCTAATTTTAATCTCTCTGAAAAATCTCCAAGATCGTACTTTAGCGAACAGTTTAAGGACTATTCAAGACATGAAAATTACCGTAAATATACGGTCAGAACCTCACAGTTGGCAAAGCTGGTTTAAAACTAACGAGCAAGATTTGAAACTGATTCGGATAAGTGCTGAAGCGGTGCTGTACGGAGGGAGCACTTCCGAAAACCTACCGTCCAATCAGAATGCGTCAACCATCAAAATAGATGCAGTTGGGAATTAAAACAGATAACGCAATGTTGCTCCCTCTCTCTAAATAAATAGAGAGAGAGAGAGAGAATTTTAGATGGACTAACGTTCAAGATCAATTATGCCCTGTGATATTTTATTCTTTTTCCAGCGTCGTATGCAAAGTTTATGAAGAAAATTGATGCATTGATTCGGACCCCCTCTATTGAGCATATTTTATTCTCGTAATTGTAGTAAACAAAATTCGTGAGCTTAATGCCCCTTGCCTTGGTAATTTGTTTTCAGAGCTTCGCGTTTCATGCAAATCAGATGCCGTGTTACGGAGAAGTGAAAGTGTGGAACAATGGCTATTTCAGTGTTTGCGTACTACCTTCTATGGGGAAGGTTCTTCAGAGTCATTGAGAAAATGTTTGATAAAGGCAATAATAGATGAAAGCAAGATATATATATGAAAAAAGAACTTGTAGCTGTACGTATTTACTTTGAAACCTCCACATGCTCCGTGCATATTAATGAATCTACATAATTACATATTTTTTCTTAGTGTATAGCCAAGTAAAAATGACATTTCGGCAAATTTCTATGTTAGTAAAGCTACAAATGAATTTCATGTTACATATTTTGATTTAAAATGAGAATTTTTTGACCTTAAATGCGGTATTTGCACCATTTCCGTAATTTTCATTTAGCACATTTGCACATAGTGGTTGGAATCCAACTTTGAACTGTTACGATTAACCTTCCTGTGCATAAAGTGGACTTAGAAGAACAGCAACTTAAATACAAATAAAGCAGATGATAATTTTTTGCATGTGAGATTAACTCAAGCATACATGAGACTTGATAAGGACTCTTAACCTTGTCGCTACTCATGAAAACGCCAAAGAAAACTGTCTTTGTCCTTATGGGAGAAGGTTTATCAATCACAAAAAGGGAGTCCATTGTAATTGGAAATAGTTTAGATTCTCTACACAGATGGCAGCATTGCTAATATGAGATATGGGGTAATTGAGAATTGAACTATTCTATCACACAATTTCTAATAGATGTGGAAATGGAAGTGTAAGATTAATTTTCGTTAGTGGATTCTAAAGTATCTGTTTTCTTTTCTCCTACACGGTCGGTTGGATCTTCGAGCTTTGTGTCTGAAGACTCGTTAAGTTAGGTTACCCAAAGAAGAGCTGGGGGAGAATGGGCGATAGATTTGTGCAGGAATCAATGGCAACCCCACGCGACTAACTGAATTATGTCCAGGACAGGAAAGCAGGGGAGATGAAAAACATCTAGGAGAGGGATGCAGCAAAAGCCAAATAAATCGTCACAAATAATGATGCGATCACGTGTCAACGTATACGACGAGATCGAACCAACAATCGATCGATACTTGAAAGAATCCCTCCTCTCTTCTCCCACAATTCCTTTATCCTCCTTCATCCAGGTCGGTTTAGAGTGACGAAACAGCTAGATTTCTTCCTTCGGAAGGCACCAAGAGTGCTCAAACATTGACGAGTCCCTTGTCACATCATTTTCGCTACATTCGTTCGAGTTTTCCAGATGAATGAGCATCCACTCTCCCCCTCCTCTCTTTCCCTCGCTGCTGTGTTAACGTCGGGATGCGAATTACGCCTCTTCAGCACTCAATTTGCTTCCATTGTAGCAATATTTCATCCTTAACCGCCAACAAATAGCTTCGCTTTTGATTTTCGCGAATCTTCCCCGTTTGCTACAAACGAACTTAGTATCGAAAATTCCAATCTTTGTCCTTTTTCTACAGGATAACCTCCTAAATATCCAGTTTTATACACATTGAGACAGCGAATCGACATCCACATTATCTATCGAAGAAACTTGAACCGCAAATGTGCTTGATTTTCTAAGTTTACAGTCCATTTGAAGATTTTATAGCATTTAGGATCGGGCTCAAGAAAATCAAAAGTTTCATTGTTGAAGATGTCGTTAGATTCGACTCTTAGAAAAGAGCTTTTCTGGTTGGTTGCATGTGTGGGGATGTTTTATCGATTACTGCATGACTTTATTTCAACTTAATTTACTCAAATTTTCAGAATACCACGTATTGTCACAGTTTATTAGGTTCAAATTACAGCCTCGTCAAATCTGCTTACCATCGAACCTGAAAGTAAACATCTTATTGGACAGCAATGATACATTTCAGCAGTTGTTACTTATGCATACACAGGCACACAGGATTCACTAGCTGTGGAGATAGTAGATAATTGGGAATCAAATTAGTTGAAGTTTCGCTTACTGTACAACAGCAATATGCATCATGGGTAATAATTATAAACTGACAATCCTATATTTCATCGCTTGTACAATCTTCAACAACTTTCCAATCATGTTTGTTTATATTGATATAAACTAGCAAGCCTTGTAC
Source organism: Lepisma saccharinum (assembly GCF_977018435.1). Lineage (NCBI taxonomy): Eukaryota > Metazoa > Arthropoda > Insecta > Zygentoma > Lepismatidae > Lepisma > Lepisma saccharinum. The sequence continues at coordinate 23,570,304 of NC_139239.1, forward strand.
GAAACTTTATATCCCATGTAATTCAATTATCGTATTGAATTAATCAGACAAATTGACAGACTAAGCAAGAATATTCACAGTTATTTTGTTTCTCCAAATGACACTCCTGTAGTTTTAATTTCTTCTTAGAATTTGATAGTTATGAGTTGGTGAGTTTATACTGTTTGATTTCCATAGATCAAGATTATGTAGGACTAACATAATACAAAATAACAAGACGTTGAGAGGCAAACCGTGGTTCTAATTAATCCTTACTCAATGTCTTATTGTTTGATCCTATAACTGCGTTACATAATAGTAAGTTATTGAAACTTATACACGATAGTCTTCTGTCTTTCTTATCGAACGTACAAAATTAATATATACCATCACTAAGCTTTCTAATATAGAGGCAATTGCAAGATATTTGAACATTTAACAGTTTTAAACTTTCAACATAACTTTTAACATCCACTTATAAACGGAATCCAACTGAAGAATGGGGAATGTTAAATACCTATAACTTACTTGCAGGCAGGTTGTGAGCTATGGTGGGCTAGTATAACTTCTTTATCACAAAATGACGTCATGTTGTGTGACACAATCAATTTGTATCAAGTATATTACCAAATAACGGACTGAAATTTGAAAGCTGTTAATGGTAGAAACAATCGGATAGCATATTTTGAAATATCGTGTCAGTCCAATTGTTGCATCTTCAAAATGTCTAGATCTATTACAGTCAATCGGGTAAACGTGTAAACTAAGTGAAAACTCACGTGTTTCTGTTAAACTTCTAACAATATATAAAACGCACAACCTATATTAGCATAAACTACAGAGATTGTAAAGTATTATAATTCCATAACGTACAGCTTATAGATGATTAGATTCTGAATGTAGGTTAGAATACCGTACCACTTAAAGGTCCTCAGTTATTAGCTTCTTAATGTAGTTTTGTATACCGTACTACTGAATGGCTCTGAGTTATCAGCTTTTAAATATAGGTTTTTGTACCATACCTCGTTGTCGTCCCGAAAGCAACCTCACTTTACTTCAAAGAAAGTTCCGAAAGATCAGTTTTCCACCTAACAACCACATGTCATTTCCACGTGGAGTGCAATAAATCGTCCCCTGAAACCTTTCCCACCAATAGCGTCCGTCCAAGAAATGACAGCTCTCGTCAAGTCCACGTGGACTAAATGAGATGTTGCTAATTCAGTTTCTTTAGAGATTTCTAAACGCGAGGTTGCGGTTCTCTATCTTTGCTAGGTTGTGTTATTGTGTTCTGCTATTTTTTTATGCAATATAAAGACCTTGGGAGTAAAACGTCACAGTGAATGAATGGATGTCTAAACACTGCAGGCAAAAGTGACAACAGCGCTTTGCCGAAAAACAGGTCGTGGCTCGAAACCAGATACAGGTCCGGTCGGCTTCCTCCGGGGTTGTGTCAAAGATGCCAAACTGGCGATACGTTCAAAACTAGCACTTTATGTTCTGAGTAATTAGCCTCTGAATGTAGTTTTCATACCATAACCACCGTTTCTGCGGCAATGAGAATAAGTGGTGATATGAATTAATTAATGAGGGAACACGCACATCCATGCCTAGGCCGGGATTCGAACCGGAGACCTCTGGCGTGGTAGCGCGCTACTCTAACCACTCCGCCACGGAGGTCCGTTAAGGTCCTGCATTCTTAACGTTTAAAAATGTTAACACTTTTCGTGCCATGCTCTTGTTCTAGCATACAGTCTCAAATAGACGTTACTCACATCTCAACGGTTGCATATTTCTTTTGCATAGATTAAAGCGTAGGTACTATTCTCTTCTTGCACATACAATTTACATTGCATAGAGCTTTATTGACAAAACAACAGGCAAAACGACGACGTGGCTTTGTGCTACGTTATCTGTACAAGATAGAGCGAGCCTAGATTTCTGCCTAGAATATTCCTGAGGGTTTATCTCATGTTCTCTGTCTACCGGAACACACACACACACATATATCGCGGGGCTTGGCTTACAGCATCTGCAACACGTCATCTCCCATACATACCTCCTCTCCCTCCCTCTATATTGGCCATATGAACTGAATGGACTACATCACTGCAATCTGTTACATCTTTATAGCAAGGCCAAAGCGTAAAAGGGAAGGATTGGACTCGCTTTTGTGCTGAACTGCTAGGACGTCTGTGAGCGGAATCGCTAGCGTCCTCTTGTGCAGTTGGTTCACGACACGAGACAAAACTTTAAAAAAATAAAAGCTCGAGGGGTATTAGGAAAGCCAGAGACAAAGGAATATGCTGAATCAGCTTTCTGAATGTTACGTCGAAGATAAAAGTCATGCAAAGCTAGTGGCTCTTGTCCTTTTCCTTCTCAAGCGAGAGAAATGTGGCCCTTGCTTTGTTCATAATGGTTACGACAGTGCATTGTATTTGGTGTTGTAAACAGAGAGGACATATGAGATAGGTTCTTTTTTAAGTTACGCAATCTTGTCTGCTCTCGTAAAATTGCGTGTGTAAACGGTTTCAGACCGATGTAATTAGAAAGTATGTTTACTTTTGGTTGTGTGGATGGTAGTTGTTGGTTTTATGTGCGTTTGTCATTTCGTTTTTGTTTACAGTAACTCTTCCGTATTTCTCCCAAGTAATAGTGTGGCATATTTCTCGATGACGTAGTGGTAACGTCGTCGCCTTATCAAGGACTGCCGGGATCAGTATTCGGCGAACTGTAGATCCAGTGCCGATTAGCCTATATGTGCTCAAAGTCAACTTGAAACGCAAACTCACATGATGTGGAAGGATACTGGATATGTATGTTTATACTACGGGCTAAGGGTCTGTGGAGCAGTGCCGCTGATTGTATGTAGGATTATGTGACCCGTCGCGCAACAGATCGTGAGGGCCTGGACCTGCCTGCTGACTGCCAGTTACGGGGTGACGTGTGGTCAGCACCACGAACCCCCAGTCGTTGTTGTAGGTTTCCATGACCGGGATACGCAACTCATTGGTAGCTCCCCAATTTCCTCACGATGGTGTGTGGCCACCGGTACCATTCACAATCCGAAATCTAAGGAGAAAAGTTGTTACGCTTCCCCTAGGAGACTCAAACCTGCGCGCGTCCCGTAACCGGAGCCCAAAGCCTAACGCCATAGACCGCACAGCCACGGTGCGGGACATTTAGAATTATATATAGATATGTGTCTGTGTGTGTGTGTGTGTGTGTGTGTGTGTGTGTGTGTGTGCAAGGCGCAATATACCGTAAAGGCATATGAGGGATGTGGAGGACGCCCCACACATTAACAACCTCAGCCATTTGTGGAGATGACGTGATCAGCACCATGCTCTGGCCCCCAGGTACCCGTTTATTGATTGAACTCCGGAGTTGCCGTTCGCTGCAGGAACGTTGCTGAAGTAACCCCCTCCCCTTCCGCCTGAAATCACCCACCGCAGGGATCAAACCTCGATCTCGCGCACGGTAGTCTGACGCCCTACAGACAGGACCACCGTGACACTTGCTACATACAGTATAAGAGAGAAAGAGTTGCGCGTAATGTTGGGTTGTTGAGTTTGAATTTTGGATTTAAGGGCTATGCATGGAGAGACTAATCGGGTCTTGACCTACAGTTTAAAGTGCGATCCGAACCACTATGTACCTCCAGGGTTTCGAAACCTGGACCCCTTGATTACAAAGCAACCACGTTACGCAATCGAGGAGGCCCAAAATGTTGGGTTATGACTAACTCATCCAACTCCCTCCCCTGTTCTGAACCTCTGCTAGAGTCTTCGGACGCGGCTAGGCCATTAGCTCCAGAAAGCACTGATTACATCGCGCACCACGACGTTTTCTATCACCCTTATGCCAACAGTTATAGGCTAACAGTAAAGCCCTTAAGGGATTTGCCCGGCGGACAGACTGCAATTTGTTAACTTGTTAAGGAAGTCCGTCCATTAATTGTGCAAACGGCGCTAAAAGCTCTTGTGAGAGACTTTCTCTTCTACTGGAGCCTTATGGAATCAATTTTCATTCAACAAAGGACTCCTGAAGCCCCGCTGTGTCATTCACGGGAATTGCGAAAACATAGGCACTACGTCTTCATCACATGAGCTATAAGAGTACATGAGTAAATATTTGAACTAACATAAACAGTTCTGTATTATCGGAACTAACACACATTCACACGTTATATGAATGAAACTACTTATCACTGTTCAAATTTTTGTTATAATAATAATAGTAATCTCTATTATTATATATATAAAAATGGATGTATGTGTTTGTGGGTGTGTGTATATTTGTTTGTTCGGGCACAACTCTCGAACGCCTGGAGCAATTTCAACCAAATTTGGTACACGTATCACTTGCAACCTGGAAAGAAATACTGTTGCGGTAAGACACCCCTGATACCACTAGGGGTGGGAAGGGATGACATGTAAAAATAATCGATTACCACCGATATTAAATTCCGCACAAACAGATATCCGTGAATATATGCAATCCGCACAACGATAGTGTTTCTCGGGTTGTCTAACATTCAGGCTGTGTTGCGACTGGAATCCATAGGTTTTCGTGACACTCCCAACGCGGTTCCACTCCAAGTTCAGCTATCGACATTGGAGGTGAGAGGGGGTGAAAAATAAAATGTCACAGATGACCTACATTAGTGTCGAATCCATAGTTTTCGGAGTCGCTAAGCAAATTGGTGACATTCACGATCACATTTAAAATTAGTTACATTGTAGAGTATAGTTAGGATTCATTATTTTCCTGTCTAATACAAGATTGGGATAATTAAATACCCGTGCAATGCGGGTAATCGGCTGGTAATATATAAAAGTTGGCTCGGTGGCCAAAATGATCGACTCTTGATCTCGCCGCCAGAGTTTCCGGATTCGAATCCCAACCTGGACATGGGTGGTGTTCTTTGCGAGTTTCCTTTCATCAATTTCATCTAATCATCATTCATCCTCGTCGTTGTGATTAGCCAAAAAACCAGGGTTGTTAATGGTCCAAGAACCCATAAATTCTAACGATTCTATTAGGTTCCACAACAGGAGCGGAAAATATTTTTGCTCGCAGAATTTCAATTCTGTCCAAGTTGCGTATTGTTTCATTGCAAAAAAAATGTTCCTGGACCGAATTGAAACACTTTACATATAAAAAGGTTCTTTACGGTCCAGAATCCATTTACGCTTTGCTGATTTTTCTCTCCTGGACCGGAATTGAATTTATTTAAAATTCCTGGACCTTTAATAACCCTGCTGGAAACAATGCAACGTAAAATAGAATCAACTACAAATTGTTTAATAATGTTCACAAGTTATCAGGAGTATAAGGAATGCGTCTAGAATACTGGAAATAACTGTGGATGTAAGTTCGAAATTCGGAGAAACTAATTTGTGAGTTCTAAACACAGAGAATGTATTAATTTGTAAGGAATTGTGTCGGAAATGTAGGTTGCGTAAGTGATAATGCTTGTAAGTTAACCCTGTATGAAGAACTGTTTTCAGACGGGAAAAGGTTGTGTACACATACAGGAGCTGAAAAAGTGTGGAGATAGATAACACACTTAAAACCTTTAAATACAAGGGAGAGTCAAATGTTTTTGGTTCTTTTCTGGTAGATTTCTGTATGTAGGGTTGTACAGTCAACAGCAAAGATGATAATAGGCAAATTGTCCATCACAATTTTCATTACTCTTTATTCCACACTCTGTGTTGTTTTAAGAGATGAATATCTGTTCATACATAGCAGATATTGTCCTCTGGGTATTGACTTTCTTTTTACTTCATTGTGTGTGCAAGTTTGCTGCATTTTAGCACAGACCTATTGCTGATCTTCATATATTTTCAACTTGTTAGTGCCTGTATACCTCATGAAGAATAAGTCTTTGGGGTCCACGTGCAGTCACTTATAAGCCACTGCGAAGGCCTTTCCACCCGTCTGCCTGCGAACTGAAATCATTGTGGAACTTTCTCCTCCATTAGTAAACTTGCTGTTGTGGTAAGCATGCACAGAGATATTGAATTTCCATTTCCCGAGAAATTTTGTACGTTTTAGGCTGACAGAGGGCAAGAAACCACACTGTAAAAAATAAAGGTGTGTGTACATCAATTTCATAACATCATCACTCATCCCCATCTTCGCAAATTTGCCAAAAGTGGCAGAAAGCGAAAAAAATAAAGCAAAATCATATGAAATCAAATCAAATCGATTATTCTTGAAATTTACATGTAAGATACAGGTATTTATTTGGCACATATTAGAACATCACAGGGATCGCAAACTGCTAGATTTATTCGCAAGGTCACTAGCCTATATTTTTCCTGTTTTCAAAGTGTTTCACGAGTTGGTCACTCTAGTAGTATAGAAACGCGATAACGGATGTTGTCTTCGTGGGTGGTCCTTTATTTGCACGTACTTATAACTAATTTGCACGGGTTTTAATTAATTCGCATGTACTTAGAATTAATTTCCATGTACTTAGAGTACTTTACATTTATGTATTAGCATGTTTATAACTTTTTTATGAATATATATTTATTTATTTTATAAAAAATATGTATATAGAAGGTAATTAGAGGTATTAAACGCTATGCATATGTTTTTATATTCATTACTGCAAAGTATGTAATGTATAAATCGATAATAATTAATGTTTCTAATATTGAAAATAAGTTTTCTATGGTTTATGAACCGCTATGATCGGTGGTAATGGTACGAAAGAAGACGGTCCCGGTACTCGAACCCGCGATATGTAATATTATTAATTAGTACTATGTAATAATGTTATATGGCATGTAATATATTGAGCGCAGACGAACTATGTATAACGTGTGAGCTGAGTCTGATGCCAGACAGACAAGGGTGAACTCCGCGCAGGTAGACGAGAAAGGAATTTGGGGGAAGTGCGTTCAAGGTCAAATGACGTCACAACGTCAGAACAAACAAAGAACCCGATTGACCAATCAGAACCGGTTTTTTCAAGGTTAACCAGTACGCAAGAACAGGGGAAAGCTATGCAATACTGTAGGGCATGGGAGGGATTCAACCAGACAACAAAGAATGTCTGGAATTCGCAGCAAGGGTCAAATCTCTAAAGCTATGCGTCGCTTGTAGAACTGGTTTCCGCCACCAATTAATATTCCGCTCAGGGTTGCCCCAAGGCACAGGACGCTTTAGCGCAGGTTTTTTTTATCTGTACTATGAAGAAGGGAGAGCTATCAGGGACGGGGCCTACAGTTTTCACTATTTGCTTTTATCACGGGGTAACGAACCTAGGACCCTTTGATTATTGATTTAGGTAGTAAATGTATGTTACTGTGTGCTATTTAACTTAATTTTGAGTTTATTTTTTACCAAACTTTGACTTTATGTCAAACATTTTCACAGCTTATCCTTATTTTTACAAAAATAACACTATTTGTACTATTCAGGCAACATTTTTTATTAAATTTTGGACTCGCAAAGATATTTTTACAACTTTCTAACTTATTATTTTACAATTTTATGTTAATTTTTTACCAAAATAACACTATTTGTACTATTCAGGCAACACTTTTATTAAATTTTGGACTCACAAAGACATTTTTTTCAACGTTTAACTTATTATTTTATAACTTTATATTAATTTTTTACCAAAATAACACTATTTGTACTAATCAGCAACATTTTTTATTAAATTTTGGACTCACAAAGACATTTTTTCTACGTTTAACTTATTATTTTACAACTTTATATTATTTTTTTACCAAAATAACACTATTTGTACTAATCAGGCAACATTTTTTATTAAATTTTGGACTCACAAAGACATTTTTTCAACTTTTAACTTATTATTTTACAACTTTATGTTAATTTTTACCAAAATAACACTATTTGTACTATTCAGGCAACATTTTTTATTAAATTTTGTATTTACAAAGAGATTTTTCAACTTTTAATTTATTATTTACAAGTTTATGCCTATTTTTTACTTAAATAACACAATTCTATCTGGTCAGGAAAGACTTTTAGTTATATTTTCGACACACAAAGTGTGTGTTCTCAACTTCTATCTGTTTATTTCACAAGTCTAGGCTTATTATTACCAAAATAACACAATTCAATCTGTTCAGGAAAGACTTTTAGTTATATTTTCGACACACAGAGTGTGTGATCTCAATTTCTATCTGTTTATTTCACAAGTTTAGGCTTATTATTACCAAAATAATACAATTCAATCTGTTCAGGAAAGACTTTTAGTCGCATTTTCGACACACAGAGTGTGTGATCTCAATTTCTATCTATTTATTTCACAAGTTTAGGCTTATTATTACCAAAATAATACAATTCAATCTGTTCAGGAAAGACTTTTAGTCGCATTTTCGACACACAGAGTGTGTGATCTCAACTTCTATCTGTTTATTTCACAAGTTTAGGCTTATTATTACTCAAATAACACAATTCTATCTGTTCAGGAAAGATTTTTAGTTACATTTTCGACACACAAAGTGTGTGTTCTCAACTTTTATTTGTTTATTTTACAAGTTTAGCTTAATATTTACTCAAATGACACTATTTATATTATTCAGGCACCATTTTTATTACATTTTGGACTCTCAAAGACACACACACACACACACAGAGAGAGAGAGAGAGAGAGAGAGAGAGAGAGAGAGAGAGAGAGAGAGAGATTTTCCAAGTTTACAGGATTATTCTCTAGTTTACTCAAATAACACAATTTAGATGTGTTTTGAATTATATTTTGGATGCAAAAGTATGTTTTGACAAGTTCTACCCTTTCATTTTACAAGTTTAGGCTTATTATTACTCAAATAACACAATTTAATCCAGTCAGGAAGGATTTGTTATTATATTTTGGATGCACAAAGAGAGGTTTTCAACTTTTTTATTGATTTTTTGCAGAGTATGTATTAATTTTTATTTATTTTGTTTTGTATCATATATACATTTACAAATTTTTAACTTAGAGTTTAGTATTTATTTAATTTTTTTCAAAAACACTAAAAAAAAGTACTTTTAGCTAAAATGTAAGCCACAGAATATATTATTATTATTATTAGGGTTTACTGATTTCCACTATGCTATTTTTGGTTCTGTATTTCTATATGTATTTATTTAGGGCAGGTTACGCCTGCCACGTAGGAAAGTTTGTTTATTTTAGAGTTTGCTGAGTATTTTGTTACTGCTATACTAGGTAAAAGTTTTCTAAATATACCAGATAGAGCTCTATATACTTTTGTTTTTGCTATTTTGGAGATGATGCGATCAGCACCACTCTCCATCTGCTTTTTATTTTATGTACCCAATATTATTTTGAGGCTTAGTGAATTCTAGAGCCTATTTATGCAGGAGAGAGGACTTGAAAATTTTGATCTCAGACAACCCACAACTATTTGTCTGAGTATTTTAAAGGATATTTTATACTTATTATGTGCCACTAGAATATCAAAGCTTGCTTAATTTTTATGTCTGTAACGCATTTATTGTATTTCTAGCTAAGGCTTACTGGATAAAGTACACGAAATGTTTAACATTTCAACTATTTGCTTTTATACGAGGGCAATTTTTTAGTGTAACGAAAATTATGATGTGTCTATGAGGTCTGAAACCCCTTTACCGAGGGTCCATATTTGGACGCTTACTAATATTGTTTTTTCCCCTTACATATAACAATTTAACAATATAATTACAATACGAAGTTAACAGATGGCTTAGGGGCCTAGGTCCACTTTCCAAACTTTTTTACTATTCTAGAAGAATTATTTAGCTTTATAGCCTTTTTCAAGGTATTTTTGAAGTATTACTGGCTTCTTTGGGTGCATCAACACTTGGGTTATTTCTATTTGGTTTATTATACGAGGCTACAATCACTATCTGAACACTGAAATCCTCAGATTGAAACTTAAAGCTTAGGCTGTAACTAGGGACTTAGCATGTATATCGACAATTTATAGGACAACACGAACCTTACAAAGGATTATAGGTGACGTAGGACCACACGCCAGAGCTTTGTTAATCTGCAAGAAGCAGTTGCAACTAATGCTATGAGGATATAATGTTAATTTTTCATTGTTTCACAAGGAGGCTATTTTTTACACAACCAATATTTGCTTTTTCAAGTAACTACATGAACCAGAAGCACACATGCCAACACTAACTAGATTTTGATTTATACTATCTCAGGTGCTAAATGTATCAAGAACACTGATTGTACATATTTTTGAGAATCCAACTATATCAGGATTTTTCTATGTAAGTATATTTTTATTGACTGGCTTATTTAACAGATCAAACAGAAAGACGGCAAAATTCACTAAATGTAGGTGATTGCATGAAAATAACTAGATCAAGGGGTGACCAACAGTGAGCTGAATGTATATACAGGGTGTTTCTAAAGGTCGTTTACAACGCTTGGGAGGTGATTCCTCACACGAAAACAAGCAAAAAGTCTAAGTTCCATTTTTACGACTGAGGCTTCGTTTCCGAGACAGGAGCCTCGCAAAAGGTGACAAAGTGATCGTCACACCTAACTGGGACGAATACTATAACAGATAGAGAGGCGGTTCCAAGGGAATCATAAAGGAATCGTATGTGCTCAGTCCGGAAGTCACTATGAAAAGTTCACTGCACGCATGCGCAATGGAGTCCTCAAAGGAATTGGGGATTTCCAGCAAGAACAATACATGGAAAGGGTATGTAACGCAGCAAGAATGACCGTGACAATGAGAAATGCGTTAAAGGCAACACATCCCGACCTCAAACATCAAAACATGAGCACCGAACACAAAATCCGAAAAGTTGAGCACGGTTGCATACCCCAGTTACACGCGAGGAATGAACGAATCATGTCATGTGGCATACGAGAGACACATTACTCCACCAGGAGGAGGGAAAGAAAAACACATTATCAGGTGATTGCGACAACGTGTATTTTTACACGCGACAACTACGTAATATCCCCCCCCCACACACACACACAACAAACAACAAATGCTAGAATGTCTTATGCACAGACAGTGCGTGTCACTGTACACCAACTGAAGATGTCATTTTCACCACACAAAGGGGGTGGGGAGCAATACCAAAAGTGTTCGCACGCGATCATTGTGACGTAAAAGAGACCAGTTTTGGAAGCGCTGCACAGGCAAGTCTGGCTCTCGTAGTCTACGTTTGACCTTCATGACTGCTGTTCCCGCGAGAGGAGCTCGAAGGGTTGGTTCTCTCCGGCAGTCGTTTCAGTCGTGTTGCAGGTGCTGGGATATGATCAGCAGTTCGCTCTAGGTTGTCATACGCATTGAAGAGTACTAGTATGTTGTATTGAAAGAAGTTGACGTGGTGGAGTGGACAAGTCAAGTATCGCAACAATTGGTCTGTGGTGTTCGTACGGTGATACGGCCAATTTGTGCAGTGTGCCAGTGTTAAACAAAAACAATACTTTGCACTTCCAGCTCCCTATTACACAGATGGCTGCGTATACGACCCAGCAGCTAGCAGACATGCATCTCATGTATGGGGAGGCACGTGGTAATAGCCGCGAGGCAAGGCGTCTTTATGGAGAACGCTTTCCACATAGACCTTTACCGTCTCACACCTTCTTTCAGGTAGTGGACAATCGACTGCGTGAAACAGGGTCAGTGTTACCACCGCGGCAAGAAGTTGGAAGACCCCGAAGTGTACGCACACATCAGTTTGCAGAAGATGTGTTAACAGCGGTCGCAGAACATCCTGGAACTAGTACGCGCGTGCTCGCTCGGGCACGAAACACGTCTCATGTGAATGTTTGGCGAGTGTTGTCAGAGGAAGGAATGCACCCTTTTAAACTGCAGAAAGTAAAAGAACTGTTACCTCGTGACTTTCGCCCTCGTATGGAGTTTTGCCAATGGTTGTTGCATCATCTGGACACAAACCCTCACTTCGGGGCAAACGTATTGTGGACAGATGAAGCCATTTTCACCAGGATTGATGTCTTCAATAGTAGAAACAGTCATGTATGGGACTTTGACAACCCACATGCACTTTTTGTGGCCCATCACCAGCACAGGTTTTCAGTGAATGTGTTGTGCGGGATAGTACATGATAATTTAATTGGACCATACATTCTCCCTGTTCGCCTGAATGGTCGCACGTATCATGCATTTCTTAGTGACGTTCTGCCTGAACTGTTGGAGACCGTACCTTTGGCACTGCGGCAAGAAATGTGGTACCAACACGATGGTGCACCAGCTCATATCGATTGTAATGTACGACATTTCCTGCATGACGTGTTTCGCAATAGGTTCACTGGTAGGGATGAGCCTGTGCCTTGGCCACCGAGGTCGCCAGATCTCAACCCTCTCGATTTTTTCTTCTGGGGAGAAATGAAAACCCTCGTATACGACACACCTGTCACATCAGCTGAGGACCTCGTTGTCGCATCAACGTCGCCGCCGCGACGGTAGCAGATACATGTAACGACCCTGCGTGGTCGCCACATTTAACGACCCTGCGTGGTCGCCATATTATATTTTGTTAAGAAGAATGCATGCTATATGTCCCTCCGAGGCGTACGCTTTTAGTTTAAATGTGTTAACGGATCCACCTCTACGTATTATTTGACCCTGCGTGGTCCCTGTTTTCTGTAAACGCTAACGGATCCACCTCTACGTTTATTAGCTTCGCTTATTATTAGACCCTGCGTGGTTGCTGTATTCAGAAAATGTTATCATTTATTGTCATTTATACTGTTCAAATTCGTTGAAGAGTCCTGCGAGGCTCAATATCAATTGTATTGTCTGAATGCACACAGTTTTAGTTTATATTGACACGTGCAACTAGTGATTTTCCCACTAGTGTTTTCTTAATGTCACTTCTTGGATGTTTCTCAGTAAGAAGGTTGCAATATGTAAAAAAATGAGTTAGCTACGCGTACTTGTAGTTAAAATTTTCACCACCAATGCGCCGCCCCCGCGAGTATAAAGCCAGTGCAGCGAGGCCCGGAGCTTAGTTGGCTCCCTGATGTCAACAGGCAAACATCCAGGCTTAACTGGCCTCCCAGCCTGAGAACTAGAAGCCATCCCAGAAGGAAGGACGGAGAAAGAAGAAAGAAGAAGAAGAGCCTAGCAGCAACCTACCTACCTGGTCCGCTCGCTTAGGCTGATAGGTGCCCAGGTTCTACCTGCCCGGCTTGTCTGGGAGCACCCGGACCTTCCTTTTCTAACCTGCCGTCCCTTCATAGGAGACACCGGTTGGCTTGCCAACTCCCAGCTAACGCCGGGGTGTCGCGGCATTCTTTAATCCTTTACCCTGCGCCCGTTATTCGGGAGTACAGATTGGTTTCGGCCAATTCCCGGCTGTGGTTGGGGTACTACGCACAACCTACTCTCTTTTACAGGGGAACCCGTGACGTCAGCGGCGACCAAGGCCCTAAATAAAATTAGGTCCCCATACTCCCCCTGGCGCCTCACAGCGAGGAATAAATTGGATGTTCCCTGCCCCCCCTTATCTCTTCGAGACCAAAGGTGGTACATGTAAAAGAACGTGCGTGGTACAGGTAAAAGCACGTGTGTGGTACAAGTAAATGCACGCGCGTGGTAAGGGTTTCAGGTAAAGACACGTGTGTAAGTGTGCAAACGGACACCCTTGTGTTGAGACTATAATAAACATATATATTAAGCTGGTATAGTCTTTCCTTACACCCAGCAAGCCCTGAGATATTTCTGAGTCCATGTTCTACGGCTGACAAAAAGTTAGCGCATATGGGTAGACTTTTGCCGTCCTCCTAAGTGAAGTGTTTAGAGTGTGGTAATTGTGTGTAGGTGGGACGTTGCAAAAGTTTTTGACGCCATAACGCGGGCCCGACAGAACTGTGCAATTAAGCGAAGTAAACCGAACCGTGCATTAAAGGGACTGTCCAGTGAAAGTGAAAGTGTGGACTGTATTAAACATGGATCAAGAATTTACTGGTATGAACCTGAGAAGTAGAGGGAGGAAGACCATGGATTCAGAGTCTGGATTTGGTTGCTGTGAAGAACTGGGAGAAGAGGCAGCACATTTCCAGTGTTGCCAGTGCCAGCGCCAAATTCACTGGAGCTGTGATGGAAAGGATGTGGCTACCTTCCCTGCTGTAGGAGTTAAATGCCAGACGTGTGAATCTGCTCCGCTGACCCAGGTAGCGGTGACCGCAATACAAGAACCAAGTCCGCTGACCAATCCTCCATCAGACCATGGGTTATTGGAATGGTTGATGAAAGATAGGGAAGATAGAAAGAAATTGAGGCTTGAAGATGAAGAGCGCAGGAAGAAAGAGAAACAGGAAGAAGAGAAAGTGCGCAAAAGAGAGGCAGTTCAGGCTGAAAAGCTGAGAAAAAAGGAACTGATGGAACTTAGATCCCTAATAGAGTTTCATGAAGAGAAAAGGGAGCTAGAGAAACGAGAGATTGAAGAGAAAAGAAAGGTAGAGAAACGAGAGATTGAAGAGAAAAGAGAGCTAGAAAGAAGAGAAATTGAAGAGAAAAGGGAAAAGGACTTTGAAACTCTCCGAGCTTTAATTGAGAGCCTAGAGGAAATAAGAAAGAAAGAAAAAGAGGAAGAAGAAGCCAAAAGACAAAGAGAAAAAGAGGAAGAAGAAGCCAAAAGACGGAGAGAGAAAGAGGAAGAAGAAGAGAAGCGTAGGAATGAACTGCAAGCCCTCTTTGCCCAGCAGAGGACTGACATAGAAGGTCTTAAGGCCGGAGTAGAAAGTATCCAACTTACTTCTCAGCAAGAGATAGCAAAGGTTGAGGAGAGAGTAAAAGAGGTACTTCAGGAAAGACTGGAACCATTATCTCAGTGGCGCGGACAAGTAGAGATTACAGTGGAGTCCATTGAGAAAGCTGTCCAAAACTTGGGTGACAAGACCGAATCCATCGAGAAAGTCGTGCAGGAACAGAAGGAAGTGATGGAGTCAATGACCTCAACTCTGCGGAAGGACGTAGAGCAGGCAGCTGAAGAGAAGGTGAATTCTCTTAGGGTAGAGACAAGGAAGCTCGAAGTATCTCTGCGAAGAGAAATGCAAATTCAGACAGGAACATTTGTCCAGAGGGTAAGTGAACTTCAGATTCAGTTCCAAAGATTGAATGTTCAGTCAGAACCCACTCCAGATGTTCATTCCAGCCCTCTTACTCCGGATAGAGATTTGAATCCGGATGCTACTCCTTATGAGCCGCCCAGGTTAGCTGAGGAACCTCTATTCGCTGCCAACAGAATGAAGGCTGACGGAAGAAAGAGGCCTCGATACGATGATACTTCAGATGGATCGCCACCTAGAAGAAGGCCAGATTTTAAGATGCCTAGAATGGCGGATATCGCCCACATTCCTAAATTTAAAGGCGACATTGAGGCTCAGTCAGCTGAAAAATATCTTCGGGAGCTCAACGTCAGCTTTGAACTTATGCAGGTACCCGAACATTATAGGCTAGAGTTGCTTCCTAGAGTCTTCACTGATAAAGCTGAACACTGGCTTGCAGGAAATATTGATAGTTTCGTGAATTATGCTGACTTTTGCGCCAGGTTCAAAGAAGAATTCGCTTCTGAGAAGGCTAGACAACGGCAGCTAACAGCTGTGAGTAACAGGAGATATTCCAGACTTGTCCACGAAAGTATGGAGAGCTTTGCCTGGAGCGTTTATGCGGCCTATAGAAACCTGAGTGATAACTTTAATGAGGGAGAAGTACTTAATTTGATCATCGGACAACTTCCTTATAGAATGCGAAACCTTTGTTTAGCACATGCGCCCAGAACGGTAGATGACCTAACCCATTTCCTGAAGGATTTTGAAATCTATGATGAGCCAGATGCATGGAGGAACAAAGATGAACCGAAGGGAAAAGAACAGAATCCCTCAAGGAACTATGAAGTCCGGAACATAGAAACGAGGTCAGAAGGTAATTACCAGCGCCCTCAACGTTTCACTAATGAAAGAGGAGGCAGGCGTGAATTTAGAAGAAACTCTTTCCGACCTTACCAAAACCAAAGACGTAGATCTCCTGGCCCAAGAAGGATCTGTGAGGGTAGAAGTAGCCCTAGTCCTCCGAGAATGAGATTCGCGGACCTCCATCTCCTAGACAAAACATTACATCGGAACAGGAGGAGGCCGTAGAAACAGCGCGGGAGTTTCATCAAAATCAAAGGTCCCAGTCTAGCCAGACAAACTAGGACCTTGTCTAAATGCTTCGTTCCTGTTTAGGCAAGGGACTTCGATGGAGCGGCCCAAATTAATAGATAAAGATGTCCAAGAGTTACTAGTAAATTTCCAGCTAACAGAAACTGAAGATACCATTTTACAAAAGGAATTGAAGTCTGCAAGGGAATCCAAAATTAGATACAGATCTCCGGTAGTGCAAGCTAAATTAATGGACTTTACAGTGACCTGTGTGATTGATACTGGAAGTGAATGCTCGATCCTTAATTATTCAATCTGGACTAAGTTAGTAGATAGGATACCTGGCATACAAATCCAGAAAGTTCCAGAGGTACGATTGCTAGATTTCTCTGGAAGTCATAAGAAGCGTGTATGTGGAAGCAGGCGTGTAGGGTTAGAAATTGGTGGTTTAAATTTCAGTACTGAGGTTTTCATCTTAAAAGGATTTGGAACTGATCTTCTGTTAGGAATGCCTTTCTTGAAACAGCACGAGGCTGAAATCAACTTCAGGAAAAATATTGTAACGTTGTCGTTCGGAA
The DNA here is from genome assembly GCF_977018435.1 of Lepisma saccharinum. Taxonomy (NCBI): domain Eukaryota; kingdom Metazoa; phylum Arthropoda; class Insecta; order Zygentoma; family Lepismatidae; genus Lepisma; species Lepisma saccharinum. Next base: position 23,586,984 of record NC_139239.1, read on the forward strand.
AAACTTCTGAGCAGAGCGAGGGGAATCCATTAAATATTGATATAGTGCGGTATATCCAAAGAATCCAAGATGAAGAAGTGGATTGGATGTATAAACCCACTGACCTCAGAGAGAAGGTCGATACGATAAATATTTTGCTCGATTCCCAGAAACAGGAGTTATTCAGTGTGCTGCTGCAGTATCTAGAGGTATTCTCAGAGAAACCAGGAACCATGGAAAGTGCTGAATGCGAGATCGTACTGAAAAGTTCTGAACCAGTTTACCGCCACCCATACCCAGTACCGCTTTCCAAAAGAAAAGCTTTGGAAAAGGAATTAGATCTCTGGAAAGCATGGAATATCATCCAACCATCTGTGTCTCCGTATCTGAACCCATTATTAGTGGTCGACAAGCCTGACGGAAGTGTACGGCCTTGTCTGGATTTTCGTCAACTCAATGCAATCATGGTGGTCCCTAAGAGCTCCGTCCCACCAATTGACGAATCTTTACAACGATTCCGAGGATCACGATACTTCACTAGTTTGGATCTGGCCTCAGGTTACTTGCAGATTCCCCTAAGAGGAGAGTGTAGAAAATATACAGCCTTTTCCTACAAAGGTCGTCAATATGAATTCCTAAAAATGCCCTATGGCTTATCGAATGCAGTTTCTACTTTTGTATCTGTTATGCACCATGTGTTTGGACCTGAGACTGAAAGTTATTTAACGGTGTATATTGATGATCTCCTTATTTTTGATTCGGATTTTCCAACTCATTTAACACACATAGAAGAAGTTCTTCGCAGACTGGAAGAAGTCGGTCTCAAGGTGAAATTAAGAAAATGTAATTTTGTGAAAGGAGAACTAGTGTATCTCGGACATTTAATCTCTGGTGATCAGATCAAGGTAGATCCAAAGAAGAATGAAGCCATTCTAAGGTTCCCTCGCCCTAATAGTAAAAAGGACGTTAGAAAATTTTTAGGACTAGCAAACTGGAGAAGAAAATTCATAAAGAACTTCTCTGTGAAGACAGAACCTCTGGTGCAGCTGCTTTCCAAAGCTACCAAATGGAATTGGAGTCCAGCTCAAGAAGAAGCTTTTTCTCAGTTAAAAGAAGAATTAGTAAGTACTCCAGCGTTAGTGCAGCCGGATCTAGATAAAGAGTTCTGCATTCAGAGCGATGCCTCAACTAAAGGTTTAGGGTGCATCCTATTTCAAGAGCAAGGAGAAGATAAAGCTGTTGTTCAGTATGCTAGTAGAAAATTAAAGAACAATGAAAGGCATTATTCAATTCATGAGCTTGAATGTTTGGCCATCTTATTTGGAGTGAATAAGTTTGAAATTTATTTGAAGGGTAGACATTTCAAGATTTATACTGACCATCGTGGATTAGTTTGGCTACAAAACTCTAAGAACTGGAATTGCCGTCTTACTAGATGGTCCCTCAGATTGCAGTCCTACTCTTTCGAGATTATTTACATCCAAGGAAAAGAAAACTTAGTACCTGACGTGCTTAGCAGATATCCAGCGGAAGATGAAGACGTGGAACCAGAAACCAGAAATTTCCATGTAAACTACATCTGGCAGGAGCGAGATGAAATAGAGGAGGTGGAAAGTTGGATAGAAGCTCAAGAAGCTGATGACTTTTGCCGGCCTATCATCAAAATCCTAGAACAAAAGGAAGAGCAAGATTCGCCTGCAGAGACAAAAGTTAAGAAGTTGTACCAAAGGTATGGTAATCTTTTGTTCAGGAAGAGTTCTGGAGATGAAGTAACGTGGAAGTTGTGTGTTCCAGAAAAGTTCAAGGAGAAAGTTAGGAAAGAAAATCACGACGAGCAGGGACATTTCGGCATAGCCAAAACCTTAAGCCGAATTAAGGCCCGTTATTTTTGGCCAAAATTGAAGGCAGATGTAGTTAAGCATGTCAGAGATTGCCTCACGTGTGCTAAGACTAAGATGGATAAACTAGGAATTCTTAAGAACAAGATGCACATAAATCAGAAGGATCCTCACCAGCTGCTGTCCATAGATTTAATTGGAAAGTTACCTTCATCTCAGGGATACCAATATATCTTGTCCCTGGTAGACGTTGGTACCAAGTTTGTCTCAGTTTATCCCTTACGGCGAGGGACTGCAAGAGAGATAATAAATATAATGGAAAGAGGATACTTTTCCCATTTTCCAAAAGTTAAGGCCATCTTGTCAGACAGGGGTACCCAGTTTACTTCAGGACTATGGAAAGACTACCTTGACCAGAAAGGCATAAGATATTTCTTCACGACCGCCTACCACCCAAGCAGTAATACAATTGAAAGGATGAATCAAGAAATTGTAAGGTTACTCAGATTGTTCTGCCATCGTGAACATCAAAGTTGGTCTAAATTTTTAACTGAAATCTGTTGGCTACTCAATAATTCGGTATCTGAAGCCACCGGCTTTGCTCCTTCAGAATTATTCTTCAACAGAGCCGTTCCTAACGAAGTCCTTGATCATTTCAACTGGCCTCTCAACGAAGTAGACCCGCAAATCTCCAACTGGAATAAAAAGCTGTTTCTAGCCAAGTCCAAAGAGCGCTCTAGAAATATCAAACGAAAATTTAAGACTAAAGGCCATGCGCTCGAGCTGCACGAAGACGACTTGGTTCTTGTTCGAAATCATAAGCTTAGTTCGAAGAAGAATAAAACAATAGCTAAGCTCTTCGAAGTGTATATTGGACCTTATTTAGCCACTGATCTTCGGAACAACACAGCAATGTTAGTTCACCCCAGGACCAGGCAACCCGTCGACCGAGTGAACTTCGACAACCTTCGCCTCTACAGGTGTTCATCGGAGCGAAGAAGAGAAGTGGTAGGGGAAGAAGATGACCTAGTGACTAATGTGTAGGAGAAACAGACTCTTATTACTGTCATTTTTTTCTATTGAATTTGAAATCAATGTTTCATGAAAATTTTTCATAAATTGTAAGATTTAAATTTCTTCAAAATTTTTGCCCGAGGGAGGGGCGTATGTAACGACCCTGCGTGGTCGCCACATTTAACGACCCTGCGTGGTCGCCATATTATATTTTGTTAAGAAGAATGCATGCTATATGTCCCTCCGAGGCGTACGCTTTTAGTTTAAATGTGTTAACGGATCCACCTCTACGTATTATTTGACCCTGCGTGGTCCCTGTTTTCTGTAAACGCTAACGGATCCACCTCTACGTTTATTAGCTTCGCTTATTATTAGACCCTGCGTGGTTGCTGTATTCAGAAAATGTTATCATTTATTGTCATTTATACTGTTCAAATTCGTTGAAGAGTCCTGCGAGGCTCAATATCAATTGTATTGTCTGAATGCACACAGTTTTAGTTTATATTGACACGTGCAACTAGTGATTTTCCCACTAGTGTTTTCTTAATGTCACTTCTTGGATGTTTCTCAGTAAGAAGGTTGCAATATGTAAAAAAATGAGTTAGCTACGCGTACTTGTAGTTAAAATTTTCACCACCAATGCGCCGCCCCCGCGAGTATAAAGCCAGTGCAGCGAGGCCCGGAGCTTAGTTGGCTCCCTGATGTCAACAGGCAAACATCCAGGCTTAACTGGCCTCCCAGCCTGAGAACTAGAAGCCATCCCAGAAGGAAGGACGGAGAAAGAAGAAAGAAGAAGAAGAGCCTAGCAGCAACCTACCTACCTGGTCCGCTCGCTTAGGCTGATAGGTGCCCAGGTTCTACCTGCCCGGCTTGTCTGGGAGCACCCGGACCTTCCTTTTCTAACCTGCCGTCCCTTCATAGGAGACACCGGTTGGCTTGCCAACTCCCAGCTAACGCCGGGGTGTCGCGGCATTCTTTAATCCTTTACCCTGCGCCCGTTATTCGGGAGTACAGATTGGTTTCGGCCAATTCCCGGCTGTGGTTGGGGTACTACGCACAACCTACTCTCTTTTACAGGGGAACCCGTGACGTCAGCGGCGACCAAGGCCCTAAATAAAATTAGGTCCCCATACTCCCCCTGGCGCCTCACAGCGAGGAATAAATTGGATGTTCCCTGCCCCCCCTTATCTCTTCGAGACCAAAGGTGGTACATGTAAAAGAACGTGCGTGGTACAGGTAAAAGCACGTGTGTGGTACAAGTAAATGCACGCGCGTGGTAAGGGTTTCAGGTAAAGACACGTGTGTAAGTGTGCAAACGGACACCCTTGTGTTGAGACTATAATAAACATATATATTAAGCTGGTATAGTCTTTCCTTACACCCAGCAAGCCCTGAGATATTTCTGAGTCCATGTTCTACGGCTGACAAAAAGTTAGCGCATATGGGTAGACTTTTGCCGTCCTCCTAAGTGAAGTGTTTAGAGTGTGGTAATTGTGTGTAGGTGGGACGTTGCATACATCTGGCTTGTTTGTCATCTCTGCGTAGAAGTGAATGGCAGACATTTTGAAAACCGTCTGTGATTATTGCCCTCGCCAAATCTCAGTGAGAACACTCTTGGTATTGCTCCCCACCCCCTTTGTGTGGTGAAAGTGACATCTTCAGTTGGTGTACAGTGACACGGACTGTCTGTGCGTAAGATATTGTAGCATTTGTTGTTTGTTGTGTGTGTGTGTGGGGGGGGATATTACGTAGTTGTCGCGTGTAAAAATACACGTTGTCGCAATCACCTGATAATGTGTTTTTCTTTCCCTCCTCCTGGTGGAGTAATGTGTCTCTCGTATGCCACATGACATGATTCGTTCATTCCTCGCGTGTAACTGGGGTATGCAACCGTGCTCAACTTTTCGGATTTTGTGTTCGGTGCTCATGTTTTGATGTTTGAGGTCGGGATGTGTTGCCTTTAACGCATTTCTCATTGTCACGGTCCTTCTTGCTGCGTTACATACCCTTTCCATGTATTGTTCTTGCTGGAAATCCCCAATTCCTTTGAGGACTCCATTGCGCATGCGTGCAGTGAACTTTTCATAGTGACTTCCGGACTGAGCACATACGATTCCTTTATGATTCCCTTGGAACCGCCTCTCTATCTGTTATAGTATTCGTCCCAGTTAGGTGTGACGATCACTTTGTCACCTTTTGCGAGGCTCCTGTCTCGGAAACGAAGCCTCAGTCGTAAAAATGGAACTTAGACTTTTTGCTTGTTTTCGTGTGAGGAATCACCTCCCAAGCGTTGTAAACGACCTTTAGAAACACCCTGTATAGAGGGTTGCGATCTATTATTCTCACCTTCGCTGGATTGGCGAAGGAACGCACTTGTGGGCGGTAGAACCTCAACGGGCTCCACCATGGCATCGGAGACTCGAAGCAGATGTTTTGGAGGATGAACCCAAGTAGGGTCATAGGCGCTACGACCAATTTGGTCATTGCTTTTTATATGAGGAACCAATTTGGCCCACTCCCAAAATTAACTTAGATTGCTTATAACTTATGAAATTTGAAGTCTGCACAAGATGCGATGACAAAATCTAAAATTGTAACAACCCTGCCAGGGACTTGAACCCTGGACAGATAGGTTAAAAGCCTAGCGCTATACAAACTAAGCTACCTGCATTTTTAAAAAGTTAGTTATGTTAAGAAATATATTGAAACACCTGAGAACACTTTTGGTCTGGTTCGACAGAGAAGGAGACAACATTTCCAAATTTTTACAGACTGGGTGTATTTTTCCACTATAGAGGCCTTCACTATATGTAATTCGAAAAGCTAAAGTTCAGCTAGCTTCCAAAATTGAGGTAAAGATTGTGTTTGGCGAGATTAACAAGTTACAATTATATCCAGTTACGGACAAATAAAGCTAAAAGTCTCAGATTTGCTGTACTAGCCAAGTTTTAGTAACATTTTCTTCACTTTAGTACAAATATCAAAGAAATAGGTATATTTTATTTATAATTTGACAAAATGTACTAGTATTTAATTCACAAAGTTAGGTAAAGATCTAAGAAAAAAAGCAAACAACCTAAGTCAAATTCAAGCAGCAAGAGGAATACACAGAAACCAACATGGCATCCAGAAAGAGAAATCAATAGTCACACCCATAGCACAGTTTAAAAAACTACATAGCTGAAACCTTAGAGAAGCATAAAGCTGCAAACACAATATAACTAGATTCTTCCAAGGCATAGAATAGAGTAAAAACATGGCTTGCTTATGGACAAACTCAACAACATAGGAATAAAATAGACAAGCAATCCTTTTTCAGTAGAAAATTCCAGTTACTCAAGTAAGCTACATCATACGTAGTACATAAGAAGAGCAAATTAACATCATCAGCAGTAAACCATCATGCAACTTCTACCTGCTGAAACAACTAAGTGAGTATAATTTATCAGAAAAAATGCCTACGTTTCAGCCTAATTTACCTCTACATTAATAATACTACCAGAATACTAAGGCTTCAAAAGTGAACACTAAGAATAATGTTCAGACTAATGTATAGGGCATCTTGCAAAGGATTATTACTCCCTACATCTACAAGTCAATAACAATTATTCTAAATAATACGAACTTGGACAAAATATAGTCAAATACACAACACAAGAAGGAAAATAATTACAAGTAAAACAGCAGACACTCAATATCTCAAAACAATCCGGTAAAAATATTCTACAACAAACTGCCTCATAACATAAAACTGCTAAGTCCCCAAAACATATACAAATACAATCAATAAAAACTACTTGAAATGGGAAAACTGACTAGAGTCTCACAGACTTGATGTAAAATAACAGCAAAACTTAGAAGCATGCACAGTCAATAGTGCTCAATTTGCATACAGTTCACATGCAAACTATCATGAAAATGTTCAAAACAGTCTCCCAGCTCAGTTCTCATCTATACTTGGACAACAAAATCCTGCAACAAATTCTCAGAAATCCTACCTTTCCTACCCTTGCTTAAATAGCTAAAGTGCAATCTTCATACTAAAATATTGAAAAAAGGCATATCTATTTACATAAAAGTGTGTACACATGTGTTTGTCTGCGTGTACTCTTAGATAAAATGATAAAAAAGCAATATAGTTATAAATCAAAGACTATAACTAATAATATTAATTTCAAAATAAGCTGATAGAAAAAGATATAATAACTACAGTATAAGCTTTTAATTTTTGTTAATTACAAAAAATAAAAGTTAAATAAACCTGGTCCCTTACATTGAAAAAGTAACATAAATTGGGAGTATTTGAAAATAAAATCCTTAGGAAAATATTTGGGCCTAAAACAGATGAGGAGACAAATGAGTGGAGAAGGTTACATAATTTAGAAGTACATAATTTGTATTCATGTCCAGATATTATTAGAATGATTAAATCAAGAAGACTTAGGTGTGTAGATCATGTGGTACGAATGGGAGAGGAAAGAAGAGTATACAGGATTCTTGTTGGGAAACCTGATGGTAAGAGACCAATAGAAAGACCAAAACAAAGATGAAGGGATAATGTAGAGATGGACCTAAAGGAAATTGGTGGGGAAGGAAAGGAGTATATAGATCTTGCTCAGGACATGGACAGATGAAAGGCATGTGTTGCTGCAGCCATGAAACTTCGGGTTTAAGAAGGGTAGAGAGTTAGTTAGTTATACATTAAATAAGCATAATATTTGGATTGTACGTAGAGAATATAACAAATGTACAATGCATTGTGCGAAAACTGTCAACTTTGCATTATAAGCAGAAAATTAAACCAGTTTGCCCTAGAAATACATTTTAAGAATAGCCCAAAATAGCATGCGTAATAGAAAATTAAGAAAACTTTCTGATGCATAAAAGTACTGACTAGTGCTGAATGAATCAATTACTGTAAAATATTATTCTCTGATTCAAGTAATTTAACTGTATCTTTTGTGTGTAAAATATAATTGTTAGTTGAACTGATAAGTACAAATATTAACTTTATACACCTTTATGCACTCTAAATAACATAACTTTGATATATAAATTAGTAACAATTTGTTAAAATTAAGTTAAAGTGTAGAATTGTTTTCTTAAATAAATATAAAGTAGTAAAAATACTAAACAAATAATTCCTTCTTTTCCTATTTAAAGGATGCCAAGCAGTGTAAACCAGTTGTTAGTGGCTAGATAACATAAAATTTGAAGGCAGTAACAATATTTTAAAAAAATACTGTTTTTTACCTAACTTTGTGAATTAAATACTAGTACATTTTGTCAAATTATAAATAAAATATACCTATTTCTTTGATATTTGTACTAAAGTGAAGAAAATGTTACTAAAACTTGGCTAGTACAGCAAATCTGAGACTTTTAGCTTTATTTGTCCGTAACTGGATATAATTGTAACTTGTTAATCTCGCCAAACACAATCTTTACCTCAATTTTGGAAGCTAGCTGAACTTTAGCTTTTCGAATTACATATAGTGAAGGCCTCTATAGTGGAAAAATACACCCAGTCTGTAAAAATTTGGAAATGTTGTCTCCTTCTCTGTCGAACCAGACCAAAAGTGTTCTCAGGTGTTTCAATATATTTCTTAACATAACTAACTTTTTAAAAATGCAGGTAGCTTAGTTTGTATAGCGCTAGGCTTTTAACCTATCTGTCCAGGGTTCAAGTCCCTGGCAGGGTTGTTACAATTTTAGATTTTGTCATCGCATCTTGTGCAGACTTCAAATTTCATAAGTTATAAGCAATCTAAGTTAATTTTGGGAGTGGGCCAAATTGGTTCCTCATATAAAAAGCAATGACCAAATTGGTCGTAGCGCCTATGACCCTACTTGGGTTCATCCTCCAAAACATCTGCTTCGAGTCTCCGATGCCATGGTGGAGCCCGTTGAGGTTCTACCGCCCACAAGTGCGTTCCTTCGCCAATCCAGCGAAGGTGAGAATAATAGAGGGCAACCCTCTATATATACATTCAGCTCACTGTTGGTCACCCCTTGATCTAGTTATTTTCATGCAATCACCTACATTTAGTGAATTTTGCCGTCTTTCTGTTTGATCTGTTAAAAAAGCCAGTCAATAAAAATATACTTACATAGAAAAATCCTGATATAGTTGGATTCTCAAAAATATGTACAATCAGTGTTCTTGATACATTTAGCACCTGAGATAGTATAAATCAAAATCTAGTTAGTGTTGGCATGTGTGCTTCTGGTTCATGTAGTTACTTGAAAAAGCAAATATTGGTTGTGTAAAAAATAGCCTCCTTGTGAAACAATGAAAAATTAACATTATATCCTCATAGCATTAGTTGCAACTGCTTCTTGCAGATTAACAAAGCTCTGGCGTGTGGTCCTACGTCACCTATAATCCTTTGTAAGGTTCGTGTTGTCCTATAAATTGTCGATATACATGCTAAGTCCCTAGTTACAGCCTAAGCTTTAAGTTTCAATCTGAGGATTTCAGTGTTCAGATAGTGATTGTAGCCTCGTATAATAAACCAAATAGAAATAACCCAAGTGTTGATGCACCCAAAGAAGCCAGTAATACTTCAAAAATACCTTGAAAAAGGCTATAAAGCTAAATAATTCTTCTAGAATAGTAAAAAAGTTTGGAAAGTGGACCTAGGCCCCTAAGCCATCTGTTAACTTCGTATTGTAATTATATTGTTAAATTGTTATATGTAAGGGGAAAAAACAATATTAGTAAGCGTCCAAATATGGACCCTCGGTAAAGGGGTTTCAGACCTCATAGACACATCATAATTTTCGTTACACTAAAAAATTGCCCTCGTATAAAAGCAAATAGTTGAAATGTTAAACATTTCGTGTACTTTATCCAGTAAGCCTTAGCTAGAAATACAATAAATGCGTTACAGACATAAAAATTAAGCAAGCTTTGATATTCTAGTGGCACATAATAAGTATAAAATATCCTTTAAAATACTCAGACAAATAGTTGTGGGTTGTCTGAGATCAAAATTTTCAAGTCCTCTCTCCTGCATAAATAGGCTCTAGAATTCACTAAGCCTCAAAATAATATTGGGTACATAAAATAAAAAGCAGATGGAGAGTGGTGCTGATCGCATCATCTCCAAAATAGCAAAAACAAAAGTATATAGAGCTCTATCTGGTATATTTAGAAAACTTTTACCTAGTATAGCAGTAACAAAATACTCAGCAAACTCTAAAATAAACAAACTTTCCTACGTGGCAGGCGTAACCTGCCCTAAATAAATACATATAGAAATACAGAACCAAAAATAGCATAGTGGAAATCAGTAAACCCTAATAATAATAATAATATATTCTGTGGCTTACATTTTAGCTAAAAGTACTTTTTTTTAGTGTTTTTGAAAAAAATTAAATAAATACTAAACTCTAAGTTAAAAATTTGTAAATGTATATATGATACAAAACAAAATAAATAAAAATTAATACATACTCTGCAAAAAATCAATAAAAAAGTTGAAAACCTCTCTTTGTGCATCCAAAATATAATAACAAATCCTTCCTGACTGGATTAAATTGTGTTATTTGAGTAATAATAAGCCTAAACTTGTAAAATGAAATGGTAGAACTTGTAAAAACATACTTTTGCACCCAAAATATAATTCAAAACACATCTAAATTGTGTTATTTGAGTAAACTAGAGAATAATCCTGTAAACTTGGAAAATCTCTCTCTCTCTCTCTCTCTCTCTCTCTCTCTCTGTGTGTGTGTGTGTGTGTGTGTCTTTGAGAGTCCAAAATGTAATAAAAATGGTGCCTGAATAATATAAATAGTGTCATTTGAGTAAATATTAGGCTAAACTTGTAAAATAAACAAATAAAAGTTGAGAACACACACTTTGTGTGTCGAAAATGTAACTAAAAATCTTTCCTGAACAGATAGAATTGTGTTATTTGAGTAATAATAAGCCTAAGCTTGGGAAATAAACAGATAGAAGTTGAGAACACACACTTTGTGTGTCGAAAATGCGACTAAAAGTCTTTCCTGAACAGATTGAATTGTATTATTTTGGTAATAATAAGCCTAAACTTGTGAAATAAACAGATAGAAGTTGAGATCACACACTCTGTGTGTCGAAAATGCGACTAAAAGTCTTTCCTGAACAGATTGAATTGTATTATTTTGGTAATAATAAGCCTAAACTTGTGAAATAAACAGATAGAAATTGAGATCACACACTCTGTGTGTCGAAAATGCGACTAAAAGTCTTTCCTGAACAGATTGAATTGTATTATTTTGGTAATAATAAGCCTAAACTTGTGAAATAAACAGATAGAAATTGAGATCACACACTCTGTGTGTCGAAAATATAACTAAAAGTCTTTCCTGAACAGATTGAATTGTGTTATTTTGGTAATAATAAGCCTAGACTTGTGAAATAAACAGATAGAAGTTGAGAACACACACTTTGTGTGTCGAAAATATAACTAAAAGTCTTTCCTGACCAGATAGAATTGTGTTATTTAAGTAAAAAATAGGCATAAACTTGTAAATAATAAATTAAAAGTTGAAAAATCTCTTTGTAAATACAAAATTTAATAAAAAATGTTGCCTGAATAGTACAAATAGTGTTATTTTGGTAAAAATTAACATAAAGTTGTAAAATAATAAGTTAAAAGTTGAAAAAATGTCTTTGTGAGTCCAAAATTTAATAAAAAATGTTGCCTGATTAGTACAAATAGTGTTATTTTGGTAAAAAAATAATATAAAGTTGTAAAATAATAAGTTAAACGTAGAAAAAATGTCTTTGTGAGTCCAAAATTTAATAAAAAATGTTGCTGATTAGTACAAATAGTGTTATTTTGGTAAAAAATTAATATAAAGTTATAAAATAATAAGTTAAACGTTGAAAAAAATGTCTTTGTGAGTCCAAAATTTAATAAAAGTGTTGCCTGAATAGTACAAATAGTGTTATTTTGGTAAAAAATTAACATAAAATTGTAAAATAATAAGTTAGAAAGTTGTAAAAATATCTTTGCGAGTCCAAAATTTAATAAAAAATGTTGCCTGAATAGTACAAATAGTGTTATTTTTGTAAAAATAAGGATAAGCTGTGAAAATGTTTGACATAAAGTCAAAGTTTGGTAAAAAATAAACTCAAAATTAAGTTAAATAGCACACAGTAACATACATTTACTACCTAAATCAATAATCAAAGGGTCCTAGGTTCGTTACCCCGTGATAAAAGCAAATAGTGAAAACTGTAGGCCCCGTCCCTGATAGCTCTCCCTTCTTCATAGTACAGATAAAAAAAACCTGCGCTAAAGCGTCCTGTGCCTTGGGGCAACCCTGAGCGGAATATTAATTGGTGGCGGAAACCAGTTCTACAAGCGACGCATAGCTTTAGAGATTTGACCCTTGCTGCGAATTCCAGACATTCTTTGTTGTCTGGTTGAATCCCTCCCATGCCCTACAGTATTGCATAGCTTTCCCCTGTTCTTGCGTACTGGTTAACCTTGAAAAAACCGGTTCTGATTGGTCAATCGGGTTCTTTGTTTGTTCTGACGTTGTGACGTCATTTGACCTTGAACGCACTTCCCCCAAATTCCTTTCTCGTCTACCTGCGCGGAGTTCACCCTTGTCTGTCTGGCATCAGACTCAGCTCACACGTTATACATAGTTCGTCTGCGCTCAATATATTACATGCCATATAACATTATTACATAGTACTAATTAATAATATTACATATCGCGGGTTCGAGTACCGGGACCGTCTTCTTTCGTACCATTACCACCGATCATAGCGGTTCATAAACCATAGAAAACTTATTTTCAATATTAGAAACATTAATTATTATCGATTTATACATTACATACTTTGCAGTAATGAATATAAAAACATATGCATAGCGTTTAATACCTCTAATTACCTTCTATATACATATTTTTTATAAAATAAATAAATATATATTCATAAAAAAGTTATAAACATGCTAATACATAAATGTAAAGTACTCTAAGTACATGGAAATTAATTCTAAGTACATGCGAATTAATTAAAACCCGTGCAAATTAGTTATAAGTACGTGCAAATAAAGGACCACCCACGAAGACAACATCCGTTATCGCGTTTCTATACTACTCACTCTAACCAGCGCCACTTGCAGTACAGCGTCTCTGTTGAATATTTAGAGAACTGGTACAGTCACGGACAGTTCTGGGTTGTAACAATCCCATTAACTTTCAATGTGATCGTTGCATCCCAGAAGTATCCATGACTGTACATGGTGCTAATTTGTTTTAAAAAGGGTTCAGCAGGTAGATAAATTGCCTCGGACAGCCCAGCAGGGTCCAGGAACACAAACGTTGCCACCACGGCAAATTCTTTCGCTAAGAAGTCTGCGAGTGGACTTCCAGTGGGAAAGTTTGTACCACCGCCTGCTGGATTCCGGTCGCTCGCTCCGAAAGAGAGTGACGAACGAACGGAATCTAGCAGGCGGTGGTTTGCACACGTGGCATCATGATGCAGCCGAAACCCACCCAAAGGGGTGTATAGGGTAGGTTTTCACGACAGATCTGCACTCACCCTAGGGCAAGGAGGAAATATTCACTCAAAAAGGTGAGGATTCCGAGTATTCTGACCTTTGAAGCCTTCAAAGAGCGAAACTCACCCCCAAACACACCTTTATTTTTTCAGTGCACTCCTCTTCACTGGTGCAAGTGTGTAGAGGCGGCGCCATCTTTAAAATAACAAAAATGGCATTTTGAAGCTTACTTGATTTGTGCTGCAGCCTTGAGGTAGTTTTGTAAATAACAGTTGATACATAGCTAATGTAAATTTTTATTGGACTTTTAAGGTTTTTCATTTGAGTCTTGTAATAGAAAGGCGTGAAGTAATCAGTATCTCAATTATAATGCAAAGAGCACTTCACTCTACCTTACCTACTCACGTAAGCATATAGGAGCGAAATAGAAAAAAAAATGTTCTGCCCCAAAAACTCAATACGTAATCAGAAAAGCCAATGATTATGTGTGCGTTGGCATGTACAGAATTCGATTCATGCAGAGAATACGTGTGTATCATGAGGATACCAGAGGTACACAATCGGATTTTTGGGTCGAATAAATTAATTACAAGAACCAAACTTGTAAACCGAACCAAATCGTTGTTGCTAAAGATGAAAGCTACTCGAAGAAACTTAAATTTTTTAAGTAAAAATCTGCACAGGTTTTACTAGTTCTTTTCATTTCGTATCATGAGCAATTTCTATAGATTTAGATGGTAAGATTATCTATGTCCAAATTACTCAGATTTTGTGTCATTTGCTTCCTTCCTCGTTATCTTTGGATGTGCAAAGTTGCATTACCTTACTAAATTTTGCCCGTCTACACTGCTTTATGTACGCCAGGCCAGTGTGGAGAGACTGAGTCAAGTACCTATTGAATGTACTGTGGGTCATTTAAAATATCGTGAGCAGTCTCAAATTTAAGTGCACTTTATTCGCAGATAGGAAACTCTGAACTGAACCAGGATGCAAACCATTAAATGACTCCACCAGGTATCAAACATTACCAGACGAGAACGTTACCACTACACCATCGAGGAGACCGTACAATTATTCGTGTTCTGCACGTTGAGACCGGTTGATATCACATATGATTTCGGTTCCATGTTCGGCTTTAAGGGTCTCGGAAATAGTGCATACCCTGTACCGAAAATCCTTTCAGTCAGCATTCATTGTGCTCCTTTAAGAACAAATTTAAAATGCCTATTTTGATTCGGTCCTAACCCTTAACCAAGAGCGCTGTAAGTCAATTGGCTGCTTTCTACTGTTGTTTATAATAAGAGTAATTTATGGGAACATTTTATGCGTGCAGGTTGGCAACACTAACCCGCGGGCGAACAAAAAGGAACAATCGTGACGTTGTCCGCTTTGATGGATGAGCAGCGACCGTTTAGCGCTGGGATAAGCCACACTGGATAAAGACTTCCCCCTGCTACCTGGGGTTTCGCAAAACCTTTCTTGGGGCATCGTCACGTCACCAGATTCCAATAACGCTTTCTCTAACTTGTTGAGCGATTAATCACACGGATGGCGGCCAAACGAAATCGAAAATGGATTCCAACTTCAAGGGAGGATCGTGAATTCGTTTCTTTATCCATTTGTGCAGCCTACTTGAATGGTAATTGCGCTATAATGCGAAAGCAACTGCTTCGTTTTGCTTGCAGGCATCCAGGAAGAATGGCAAGCGTTTGTACATTCACGTCCTCTGGTTTGTTATGACAGGGACATCAATAAATTATGATTTATATAGTAATGCGGCTTTAAACATAATATTCCTATTTTACTTTGTTTATATGTTAAAACGTTTTTCTCTCTAGGTTTTCTCGACAATGAGGAAATGTCAAGGTGATGAAATTGGCTTCCATGATTAGAACTTAGAAACTATGGTGCAATGTACGAGGGTGTGCTGAAAAGTAATGCCTCTTATTTTTTTGTGACGGTGTGAAGACATTTTGGATTTTGAGCAAGCATGCATTGAACTCTTCAGACTTTCCCCCTTCTCCATTCCAAGTTTCAAACTTCTATCACCAGAGGTTGCTGAACTAGAGCGAGGAAAATGTCAGCATGTAACTATACTATGTCGGAGGACCTGAAACTGCGTGTGGTGACAGAGTTTCTAACTGCAGAAAATGTGTTCCCCAGTTGACATTCATCAGAGAATGAAGGCTTTTTATGGCAATGAATGTGTAACTTTAGTACTGTATGAAGTTGGGCTGTTCATGCTCAAAATAAAAACCCCTGCCGAGGAACTCTCAACTATCAAGAAGTTCTTTGTCACACACGTTGTGTGGAACACTTTTGTAGAGCAAGACTACGCACTGTACTGCATTTTAATACAAACCCTTCACTGCATTTTGGAGACTAAAGCCTCGTTTCCATTATCACAAATTTGTCGCACAACATGACGTGTGGCATGCGACGCGGCATGTGACAAGTATTTCTTGAAATGGAAACTGTCTGCAACAAGCCGGGGACAGAATTGCCTCAAACGATTTTGACGCACAACATGCGACGCGTCATGCGCTGCGGACAATGGAAACAGCCAGCAGCAAGTTCCTGTGGCACGGGCATGCGCACTAGAGTAGAAACAGACGACGCGACGACAACCACGTGCTCGTTGTTCGGACTGAAGCTGCGTCACGACACAACGTCCTGCTATTTGAGTGTAGTTGTTGTTGTTGGTTGTCTAGTTGTATGTGAATGTTTGTTTTGTAGATAATGTGGTGTGGTCGAAAGATAAAGTATTAAAACTTATAGAGGAATATGAACAGGAGTTAGTGTTGTGGAATGTCATTGTCCATCTTTACACAAGTTAAATCACGACCAAATTATTACAATATAAGAGAAGAAACTGGCTACTGTAAAGCACTGCACAACGCTACACTGCGGTCCTGCACTCCAGTGTTGTTGTGGGAGTATTTTGCAGAAGCAGTTTTGAATTGGAAACAGTGCACTAAATGACGCAAAACATGCGCCGGTGCGCGTTGCGCGTCATGAGTCTGGAACTTGTCAGAATGGAAACTAGGCTTAACGAGGCTCTGGTGTTTAAATCCACAGCTAGTATAATCCACTGTGGGGCCTGTGTCTTCTTCATGCATGTTTCTGATTATCCTTTCATTATCGCCATTCATTCTCATCTTTGCGATTAGCCAAAAGTGGTAGAAAAGCTAAATATAATAAAATAAACTAATCAATCAGACCAAAATTATTAACAGGGAGTCAGTTAGTTGCGAGAAAGAGTACCTGTAACCCAGTTACGACAGAAACATTAATTGCATTCATTTCAACGGGGTCTTGGGTTCAATCCCCTGTAGGAGCACATCACACAGTGATTTGGATCCCAGTTTAAACTGTAGCTCAAGTCTCGATTAGCTTATCTGAGCATAAAGTAGACCTGGAAGAAACGAACATCAATTAACTATCGAACAGATTAACTGAGACAAAGCTACCTGTCAAGAGCGATTAATTGTACCCTCCGGATACGAGTTTGTGTGGACGTGTATTGTGTTCTGCTCCTACCGATAGAGTGCTCCACAAGAACGTTGAAACGCAACTGACAAGGTAATATTGAAAGCTGCCAAGCGAATGACGCATAAATGCTCACTCCAGTCAAAGAAGTGGGTTTCCGATTTCCAGCGGCAGGGAAAACTTGCACATCGTGAAAATGAACGACGAATGGTCCTTTTGTAACTTACATGGCGGCGATTCACTCGTTCGGTTCTCAAATTGCATGGCCATTTCGCATCATGAATCATGGGGGTTCGCATTCGCCAACCGCCGGAGGACAAATGAATATAACAACACGCAGTTAAGGTCTGAAAAACCGCACGTTTCGTTATTCGCCCCGGGATCGCAGTTTTGCAGTGGTCATTGGACGATCCACTAGCTGGAAATTGATTGCCTGGAAGGGCCGTGTGTTCACCAGGGCGAAGGCACATTATATGGTAGTTCGGAAATGTGATTGGCGAATAATCGGTCCGCAGTGTCGTCTGAGGCATCCAATTGGATGTCAGCTTTCAGTGATTTTTTTTAGCAATTTCAACTAGGATCGTTGAACCAGGTCACTTATTTGTTTTGCGTCGCTTTTCTGGTTATTCGCGGCGATGAGGATGAATGATGATGGATACTCACCGAGTAACATCCATGTACAGGCTAGGATTGAAACCAGGAACCTTCAAAAGCAAAATTATATGCCTACCACTTAATCTATTCAACAACCGAGGCGGCAATGGTCACGTATCAGTCGTTAAGCATTGTATAACGTCCTTCATTTCTCTAAAAAGCAATTATGACAACAATTATAAGCTCTTACATCAAAGAGCTATGCCACTAGAAACAGTCGTGCCACTTTTACCTAAATGTATCGTGGATGAACTCGTGTATAGTTTATCCAAAAAGTTAGCAATAAGCATGATAGAAATCATGAGAAGCTTACATAACTATTTTTCGTAACCAAAGGTATGAAAAACGTAATTGCATATCTAATGTTTATAAAAGCTTATGTAGGCCACACGTCGATGGAGTGGTGGTATAGTGCGCTTCGAAGCCATTAGTCGCAGCTTTGAACCATCATATCACATCATCAGTGTATCATTCATCTTCATCGTCGCGATTAACTCATAAGGTAGAAACTGTGTAGGATTAAAAGGAAGGTCTGTTAAAATAACCAACCAGAATGTTCAGGCGTAATTAAATGTTAGCCGAATATATCTTGGAAGTGTATAAAATTAAAGAGAACTTCATGGGCGCCCGTAGGAAGTTTTTCAAGGGGGAAGAGAGAGTTGGTCAAAATCCAAAAATGGTGTCCTTAAGTTAGACATATTGCAATCATGTTTCCATGCCATCATAAGAAAGATGCATTTTAAGAGGGAGAGACAAAAAGTGAGAGGAAAGAAGATAATTAAAGATCCAGACAGAGAGAGAGAAGAGAAACATAAGTTTAAGATAGATAAAGAAGGAAAGATGGAGAAGAAGAAAGGGTGAAAAGAAAAGCGAGGCAAATATATATATATATATATATATATATATATATATATATAGAGAGAGAGAGAGAGAGAGAGAGAGAGAGAGAGAGAGAGAGAGAGAGAGCGAGTGCTGGCACGAGAAAGGAAATGAAATACAGAAGAGAATCAGACACACAGAGAGGGGGAGAATATAAACAAAAGGTGCGACAGACAGAAAAAGAGAGAGGGGGAAATAAATAGGAAAAACGAAAGAGAAAGGAGAACATTTAGAAGCGAGAGAGGCAGATGGAAAGAGAGAAGGGAGGGAAAGAAAAAACATATAAAAGCAAGGCAGGCAGAAAGAGACACAGAAGGAAGTAAAATAGCAGACGATCAATAGGGCAACAATAAAGGAGAAACATAAAACGAGAAGGAAAACATAGAACAAGAAATGATCAAAAGGAGAGGAAGTAAACACGAAGAAAAAAGGTGAGAAAACTAAGAAAATAAAATCGAAGGCTAGAAAGAAGATACAAGAGAAGGAACGGACGAAAGACTTGCAAATTGAACTTAGGGAGGAAGATCTAGGCATTTTTTTTCTTATTTGAAGGGAGGGAAATAAGTGATCTTGAACCTCCATAGGACGTACATGAGGAACTTGCTTATTCAAGTAATTTAACAGACATGCAAATCCAAGCTTTCTTTTCAGGAAAGCTGTTTTTTCTCTAAACCTTGCACATTGGCATTTATTTTAACCCCATTTACCATAGAGGTTTGTTATATTGGATTGCGAATAGGAATATCCTTTAGACGGCCCGTTCGTCTAGCGCGTCAGGTGGTCGATCTTCGATCTCACCAGGGTTCGAGCCTAGGCATGGGCATTTGTGTTCTATGTGAGTTTTCCTTTATCAGTATCAACTTCCATCACTTATCCTCATCGTCGCGATTAGCCAAAAGGTGCTGGAATGTGACGCTAAATTACAAGAAATGCAAGTACTCTTTAAACGTAGCACTTTTACGCCAATGAAAATTACCCCTTTATCCTACCCTTTCCACTGCAATGAAATGGACTCTTCCGGGCATATAGTGAACACTGACACCAGTGATTTGGAAGAACAAAGAACATAGTCAGAAAGAATTCTATCATATTACTATATAAACTAATACTAAAATCTTAATATGACGAATGTGGTCGTTTACCGTCTATTTATATCACGAGTAACTCGCTGATTTTTTTCTGGTTTCTTTATAATATTCTAGCAGATTGCCCGGCGTTGCCCGCGTATTTGTTTATCCCAATATTCTATTAGACAGGAATATAATGAATTATAACTATAGTGTAAAATGAACTTGGAGTTGAACGGCATTGGGAGTGTCACTATTCATCTCAGCTGCCCCGAAAACTATGGATTTTACACTAATGTCGGTCGTTTTACATGCCACTCCCTTCCCACTCCCACCGCTAGGGGTGCCAGGGGTGTCTTACCCCCACAGTATTTTCTTTCCAGGTTGTATCTCATATGTGTACCAAGTTTGGTCATCGTGAATTTCGCCACTTAGCTTAGAGACTCCGAAATCTATGAATTCGACACTAATATAGGTCATTTTTTACATTTCATTTTTCACCCCCTCTCACCCTCCATCCCGAACTTGGAGTTGAACAGCATTGGGAGTATTCATCTTAGCGACCCCGAAAACTATGGATTACGTACTAATATCGGTCGTTTTCGATTATTTTACATGTCATCCCGTTCCCACCCCAACCCCCAGGAGTGCCAGGGGCGCCAGGGGTGTCTTACCGCCACAGTATTTCTTTCGAGATTGCAGGTGATATGTATACTAAGTTCGTTTGAAATCGCTCCAGGCGTTCGAGAGTTATGCCGGAACAAACACACACACATACACACAAACATACGCGTACATCCATGTTTATATATTAGAAGATAGAATAGTTTTAAAATGTTCCTCAAGAGACATTTCGGAAAGTAACACTTTGGTGCATATTTTGCCATTGCGCTCGTACGTCGTCACTTTAGTGTCAAGTTTGGTATATTTTTGAGTTAATATCAAAAAGTCAACTTTGTTTTAACCACCCCTCGATTAAAAGGTTACAGAGATACCACTATGTCATCGGAGAAGGCTCTAGTATATGTCCAACACATTCCTGACGCTCCCATAATACATCACTGGTTAGTAGCGCACTCAATTGTTAAATAAGAAACTCAGGAACGGAACTAGAACAGGATTAGTAGATTAATTAAACGTGTGTTTTAAGTTTAAATAATGACGCGGAAAGAAATCCCACTTAAATACTCCTGGTGCAAAAAAAGAAGAAGAGAAGAATATGGAGATAACAATAAATTGCTTCTCGAAAAAAAATCGGGAGGGAAGAGAAGTTGCAAACAACTGAGAGCTTACCCAAATATTGCTTCACAAACTCAGTACTTTGAAGTTCAAGCCTTTTCATTCGCGCCCGGGCACCACAAATAGATTAAACCTATCTTCCCTCTTCTTACATCTTAAGGACCTCTTCCCCTAGAGGTCTCATCCAGAGATAAAATGAGAAAGAAAAAAAAGAGAAAGGATAAACGAAAGTACTCGATAATGTTCGCTATCACAAGTTCTCCGAAAGAAAAAACCATGGGTAAGTGTTTGTGCCGGGAGGGGAGAGAGAACCCGAGAGAGAAGCAGGAGTGGGGGGAGCTGAGAAGACCTGGAAAAACGACCCTCCCAGGATACACCCCATCCCTTTCCGCAGGTTTTTCAAATCCAGCTTCGAACTAATGACCTGCTTTGGAGGAGTATCAAGGGAAGGCCTTCTTTATATAGACGAAGGTCTCTTCTCTCAATATTTCCATGAAGGCGGGAGAAAGAGACCCTTTTTGCAAGTATATTCTGCTGATTAAGACAAATGATACTCTTTCGAAAAGGATATTTTCTTCTCCGTGAGCTTGGTTGCAACCGATCAACGGAGATTTCTTTCCCCCCCTTTTAAGCAAGATAGAAAGTCAGATTCTTCCTGGTTTTTCCCAATTTAAAAGAGGATTTTCTTCCTCTCTCTGTCTCTCTTTCCCTCTCTGTCTTTTTTAGCATCGTTTATCGGGAGAAAATAACTCACAAAATAGAAGGTTATTTAGGTCCCGCCACAGAATGACTAGAGTGTAAATTAGGGTTGCTCTTTCTTCTTCAATTCTTCTCAAAGCATCATCACGAATCAAAGTTTCTTTCAGTAACAATAGCGAGGGAATTTCTTTGTTCTCAAAACCTGCAGGACTTTTTTTTGTTGAGAATCCAATAAGGATTGATTTGCCAACTTCGGTGGAGGCACAGCGCGATACGACGCTAGTGGTCCAGGGTTCGAATCGAGACTTGGACATGGATAGTCTTTTTTAGTGTCTTTTCATTAATTTTATCATATTTCACTCATCTTCATCGTCGCAATTAGCCAAAAGTGGTGGAAAGCGACACAAAATAACAAAAAATCACACGCAGGATTTTTTTTAAGGAACCCTTTGCAGTAACAAGTATCATATACTAGATCAGGACAAACTTAAGGAAACTGGGCCGGCTACGACGCCAGGGGTCCCGGTTTCGAATCCTGGCGTGGGCATGGATGTTTGTGAGTGTGCATTCATCAATTTCATCATATCATCACTCATCCCCATCTTCGCAAATTAGCCAAAAGTGGTACAAAAGGCGAAGTAAAAGAAAGCAATTCAATAAATTCAATGTCTCCTCACAAATCGTAAGGAGACTTGAGCCTAGTCAAGGCCGTACAGCATCTACACTGGGAAAAACCTTCATAAGGCAATGGATACTACCCTGTCTCGGGAATGTGTGAAGCAAGGTCGCGCATAACGGTAGAAAAGGAGAGAAAGGGAGTGCGCTCAGCAAAGCTGGTAGCTGCAGCCGCGTGCGGTCCTCTCATGTGTTGATTGGACGAGATCCCTCTCGAGTCACTGCTTGCGCAGAGACTTGTTTTCGATCCTTTGCTCCAGAAATTCAGCACATAGTAGCCTCATAAAAATGGCGGTTTGAGGGCATGGAAACTGTCCATGTGGTCAGCGAGAGGGAAAATACATTTTTCAGCACTCTGGCGTAAATCACGGGATGGATGTTTCCGCTGACAGAGGACGATTCTACTTCTGTGATGAAAAAGTAGGGAAGTTCAAAAATATCTAAACTGGGCCAGATTTTGTTGAAAGTTTCGTCAAAATGAAGACACGTCAGTGCGTTCATCCCCTAACATAAGCATAACCAGAACTAAGATGAAGACACGTCCTACGTTTCAACAATAGGTTGTTGTTTTACGCTTTTGTTTTCATTGCAATCACTGAAGTATCTATCCTGAATTTTATGTAAGCTATCAAAGTAGTTGTTGTGGTCGCATGATTACAAGGCTAGGAATAATAATTTTAAAAATAAGGTACTGTTGTATACACCTCCATAACCTGTAATCAAGGGGTCGCGGGTTCAAAACCCGGTGGAGACACATAGCGGTTTGCATCCCACTTTACACTGTAGGTATAGTCCCGATTAGCCTATCTGTGCATATAATTGGACTTAAAACAATATCTCAAACCTGCACAGACAAGTGGGCAAACTGTACGTTTGTAAATTTAGTAGTAAAGTTTGATGAAACCCACTTTAAACTGTAGGTCTATTCGCGATTAGCCTTTCTGTGCCTAAAATTCAGTTAAAACTCAAACTCATAACAAAGTTTAAGTCCATTTATGCTTTTATACGAACTATAAAAATGCACCATCAGACTCCAAACAATATGAAGGGAAATTAAAACATTTAAGCCTATGTTTTACTACAAACGAATAAGATATACTCTATCCCGGAAATCTCTGGAGCAAGGCCACGCACAAGGGCAGAGAACGGGAGAGAGCAAATGGGAAGGAGATGAAGCAGTACACGCTGCTGCAAAGGCTGGTAGCTGCAGTCGCTTTCCACCCACCACGCAATCCCGTTCCCTCGCACTTGTTCATTGGTCGAGTCGTTTCGCGTCACTACTTGCGCAGATAATTGTTTCTGTTCGCTCGCTCCAGAGATTCCCGGGACAAAGTATAGTCAAGTAGACAAAACTCTGAACTCTCTTGATGAGAGTCTTTTCACACCTTCCGCTCGATCAATATGCAGGAACGAAGGTCATTTTAGTAACCAACAAGTCAGTCTCTTTAGAAGTTACTTGAACTCTACTGTAGATGTGATTTAGCTCCTTTTTATAATCTGATATGGCAACATTGCTGAACTTCCACTTTTACCCTCTTTGTATTAATCGTGAGAACCAAAGACTCAGCAGTGGTGCATTCCAATTTTCCAGAAAGCCACGATACGAAAGAAAAGTGGAACAGGATGGAAATAGATTTAAGAAAGAGAAGAATGAGCAAGCAGATATTCATAAAGCAATTAAATGAGGTAGAAAAAGGGGAAAGAAAATTAATATTTGACTGAAAAGAAGAAAGGGAACATGAGCAATGGTGGAATGTATTAAACAGAGACGAAACTCGGGAGGTGTATGAATTTAATAAAAGACTGAAGACTTGAATGGAATTTGCGAAAATGGAGGAAGGTGGGAAGAATGTAAAAAAAAAAAAAGTAAAGTGTACGAGTGGCTGGTTTCATATTTCCGTTCCTTTGCCGACGCACTGAAAGTTACGCCCTGTGGCGCTAAGCTGTTGTTGGTCTTCCGTTGATCTTTTCTGTCATAGGTGTTCCGAAAGGAAAGGGGTTGGGGGTTCAAACTCGCTTCGAAATATTTTTTCAAGCTTACTTTACGAACTTTTCTTATCCACTATTGTGATATCACACTGTAGTATAATTTGTATTAGTATTATTGTTTAGCGTCGCTTTCCTTACACTTCTGGCTAACCACCATGGTGAAGATGAACTTCATAAAAGGAACACCCATACTCCTGCAGGGCTTCGAACCAGGGGACTTCGATGGCGAGATCGAAAGTCGACCACTCGAGTCGCTCTTCCAGCAGGCCGACTTTTATTATTAGTAGTAGTAGTAATAGCAGTAGCAATACAGAACTTTCTACCGAAGTGGTAGAAGGCGCACGTGTCACTTATCGCTTGCATGCCGCTCCGACTAAGCCTTTTTTTCAAAGGTTTTCCAGACTAACGCGACAAGCAACATGAATCTACTCAGCCTAGAAGAAAGCATTACCGCGCATGCGTCATCAACAGACAGACGCGACACGATGCACGCTTTTAAGAAAACTGCCCAGTCAGTTCAGCTTGTCGTGCATTCACATCTGACGGTCTGTTTCCAAGTGTCAAGTGTCGTTTCGGTCTGAAAGTCACCTCGACCTGTTGGTCGCGCATGCGCAGTGAATGCATATTTACAGCCTCAGGGACCCTCGTCGCTTCTTTTTTAAATTCCCCGTGGCGTATGTCTTTGTTCTTCTTGGCATGAAAACTTCAAAACTCGAATAACAGTAGGCTATTGTAGTATCCAACTTCTTTTTAAAATCGCAAAGCAAAGCAAAGAAAATTACCAATATCATAATGAGGACATTTTGAACTGTGCTGGCCGCTAACGTTTACGAATAGAATTGGAAAAGAAGAGAAGAAACTGTTACATTTTATGGAGGTTAGCAGCTGCTTTGTTTTATATCCTGAATTGATGAATTGTGGACACAATGAAAAAAGCAATAAAGGTATCTTGATGAACAACAACCCCACTCTTATTCATTGCGCCATCTGCCGGGATAATCAATTTTGAATTAATGAAACTCCTAGAGGTAAAAGAGATTGCAATACAACTTTACGGTTTTTACGCACCTATAAGGTTTCCAAATACTGCCTTATTTTTTCACACTCACACAATGTACTCTTTGTATTGCATGTGAGAAAGGGAGAGAAAGAATTAAAAAGAGTGAGAGAGAAAGAGCGAGATAGATAGATAGAGAGAGAGAGAGAGAGAGAGAGAGAGAGAGGGAGAGAGAAAGATAAAAGGATTTAATTTGATTTGTTATTTAGCGTCGCTTTTCTTCCTTTTGGCTAATCGCGAAGATGAGGGTGAATGATGAGATGATGAAATTGACGAAGGGACACTCACAAACAAGGCCGATGCCCAATCTAGGATTCAAACATGGCACGCTGTGCTAAATTGGATTCTTGTATACTCTGTCCTGAGAATCTATAAAGCGAGCCAGCGTCTCTGCGCAAGTAGTGACTTGAAAGGGCTCGACCAATGAACAAGATCGAAGGAACGGGATTGCGTGGAGGGATAAAATCGACCTTAGTTACCAGCCTTTCCAGCAGCTTGTACGGCTTCACTACGCCCACTCGCTTTCTCCCCTTCTCTACCCTTTATGCGCAGCCTTGCTCCAGAGAATCCCTGCATAGAGTAGAAGTTCCGACTTGAGAGGGGGCTCCAACTTGCCCAGTCCCTCTTCGGTACGCCCTTGGTTACCATGTATGTTACCAAAAAAATTCAACAAAATGTCTTTGCTTAATTCAAACATATTAGTTTTTTTCTGTGTACGTAGCTTCACAGGTGACCGTTGGTAGAGGGCCTTCAGCATTTCACTCGAATTTTCTATCTTTATTCGGTCGTAAGGGATAGGAAAGGTGCAGGTGGGGCAATATTCTGCAGGAGACGACTCGGATCGTCAGTTACACCTGACGACACACCTTTCTGAAATCGATCGCAGCGCCTCTGCTGATGCGGAGGTGGAAAGGGGAAGCTGCGAGAAGGTGAAAATTGTGTTCACGCCAGAGCTTTGGACGTCCAGAGTCCACGGAAAACAGGGAGAGAGGGAGAGGATGTTAAAATCGAATCGAATGCTTTAAAGTTAAAAGGAAATGCCTGCTTGACGGCATCTACCGAAGACATGTTAAAGATATCAATTCTCGTTCGGTTGTCAGTTGCACATAACTATGTGCACAAGAGTACAAGCCGTGAATATTCCAGTAAATAAAATGCATATGACTTTTAGACATTCCCTGCAGGCGCAATGCAATTTTGACTTCGTTCATGCCAGAAGATTTGAGGATAGTTTTCTATAGGTATCCTCTGGGGTAAATTAAGCACATTTACCTTATTATGTGATATTGTGAAAAATGCACTATTCAGCCATAAATTTAACTTTGGAAATGAGAAACAATGTGACGAATTTGATTAATAGGACGTCCGTGTACTTGTAGTATGTTCTTGCAGAAAACTTTGTATGCTATTGGTAACACTGGACCTGTTTTTTGTGTTCCAGTGTTTGTAGCTTCAATATGAGCCTCCAACGAGAAGAAACATTACCAACAACAGTTGTTGTAGATGTTCTTGGAGCTCTGTGTAAAAGTACTGATACACGCTGGGTGCGTGTGTGTGCGTTTACACACACGCACACACACAACACTTACGCACTGAGAAAATGGGACTGTTTTATACGTCCATGTACTTACTCTCTACCAAACTGCGATATTCAGCTATGAAACAGGACATGGGAACTGGCAGTCTGTTGGTTGATGTTTGGTTTCTTCCGAAGAGATGCTTTTTTAATACACTTTCGGTGCTTCATATTTACTCTTTACTTTTTTGCAAATTTCTCATGTGTTTAAATGTGTTCTCTCTCATGTGTTTATTTTACCGACAGAAAAAATATAAACTGCAGCTCTTTTATTTTGCTTTGGATGGTCGTTTCATTCTATGAGTTCCAGAAGAGAGAAAATTGTTTTGCAATAGCAGTGCATTGGCGATTTGAAAAAAAAGGAGAGGGAAAATGTTTATAGTTTCTTATTATTCTGGTCTCAGTTTCCATTTATGAAAAAAGTAATTTGGAAGTTGTAGGTTTTACTGAACTTTCTCTCTCTCAGGAATATTTTCGGCGTTTTCCCATTGACTTCCCGTGCGTTCAGAATCCGATTCAAGGTAGACAAGTTTTTGTCATTATCGTCTGAAGTGCTTTCTGAAGGGAAAAGCAGAGGGAATGTCAACTCGGAGGACCTTCATCTTGCATGCATTGATGGGGGAGAATTGCCGAGCCATGGAACAGAGCAAACACGTTGCAAACTGAGCTTTCCTACTTGGATGCAGCTGATTGCTTTGCGAGGATATTTGAAATTCATATGCAGACTGCAAGGCATTCCTATATACACGTCTTGGGAAACTGCAGGCACCGTAGTTTCCTTTTAATATAGTTCCTGTTCTTAGTTCTCATGCAGAGCACATCTTCAAGAAATATTCAGGTAGTTTCATCTTGGGGAATACGACTCCGTGTTGGCTAGGAAGCGACTCGAGCAACGATTGTTGGCTAAGAACCGACTCTAACAACTGTTCCTGTATGTTGTGAGAATTATATGGTTCATTCTATAACTTCTACTCTCGTGATATAAACAAAAAGTCCATCATCTTCACTAGTAATTTATTTTGTGTTACAAACATTGCAAGATTTTCACGGTAGTTTTTATTTGGGATATTCTATTGGAAGTAATGCCTATGATAGGATTATCTGTTGCACCTTTTACTTCGATATTTTTTTATGTCCTGTTGCTGCCACCTGTTGACCAACAAAGATAATCATGGTAAAGTCCATCCATTCATTACATATTACAGAGCGAGTTTAAGGCTCGGTTGGACCAGTGGCCGACACCAGGGCAAATATTTTCGAATTTTCAAAATCTGAAAAATTACAAATGCTTAGAATTCCTATTAGAACATTCAAGTGAATTTTCCGTGTGGTTTGTTTTCGATGTTGTCTATATATTATTAATAGCTTAATAGATTTACGTAGCCACGAAACAATTCATAATGTGTAGGCAACAACGAAAGCAAACCACATGAATGTTCTAGAAAGAATTCTAAACATATGTAATTTTTAAGATCTTGGAATATCGTAATGGTTTTTCGAAAACAGGTGCCTTGGCTTTGGCTAAAGGTCCAGTCCAGCCTTACGTGCAAGTTTATTCATTACGAACAATATGGAAAGTCAATAGAAAAAGGAACGACGCTAGTGGAGGACAATTTACCCGTTATTTTTATGGATAACTGGACATGTTGTTGAAAATTGCAATTATAAACGTCCCTATGTCAATGCTAATCAACAAATGGTTTTCAGGAAACACTGAATTCTTGTCGATGAAAGCACAGGCAGCTTGAACATGCTGCATTCTTGATGACATCTATGTTGTTCTGTTCGTAGAAGACACGACCGAAAGGAGAGAAAACCCCTCCCTTGCTTCTTTCAGAGGAAAACTTTTTCCCCTTCCACCGACGTTTTCTTCTGCGCTTGTCGACATCATGACTCTCGATCGTCGCTCAGCCATTCTGGAGGTACGTGTCGAGGGGAAAACGAGACGAGAATGATTTTCTTCTAGAGGCAATTGATTTTTCTTACACGAGTGTCTACATTGAATCTTGAGGTGAATTTTCCTCTTGCGCAAGCACTTTTTTTTTGTCCGCGGTCAAGGAGGGAGGGTTTGCTTAAGAGTAGATTTTCTGACTTCAGAACTTAGTAAACCGCATCCGTTCTCTACCAGGGATAAATCTGGGCCTCATTGCGGAATCTTTTCTGATCAATCTTGGTTCAGAGAACTGGACCTAAAGGCTGGAATTCACTTCAGAACGAAATAGCAACTATAGAAATACCAGAGATTTAGCAACATAGTATGTGATTCATTACTTTATGATCGAGAAGCAGAGGTGCTGCGTAACAATCTTTTAAGGTCACAGATAGTAATGGAAAAGGGTAAAACCACCCCCTGCGCATTGTAATATGCTTGGAGAAAATTTCGGCGATTTGTGTAGGTCATGTGATCAGCAGAACGCTCAGACCGTCTGTACCCTAAGGTTGCTCCCACGTACACATTTGTTCGAGCAGATACAAAATGTACGGACATTGCTGGAAAAAAATATTACCTGATATCACCTACCCGAGGATTCGAATCTGTGTCTCTTGCTTGGCAATCAGACTCCTAAGCGGCAGTTTCCCCTGTCATTCTCTTTCACATATCAATATTTCTCAATTCTCTATTTTCTCATTCAGAACAGACAAAAATACTTTAGTGTTTGTCACAAAGAGGAGATATATTACTATGTACACTCACCTCAATTAGTACTGCGGCATTTTGTTTCTTTATACACCATATTTGCAGAAAATACAATTCAATCTACAGGTGTGTCAATGTACGCTGTATAAAACACAACTTATTACTAACTTCGTTGACCCTGTACAGCTCGATAGCTCAGTTGGTAGACACACGGCATTCCTCGCTTAAGTTTCTAAACAAACATGTCTTACCCTGGTTTCGTACCCGGCACCCCTGGTGTCGTAGCTTGCTGCTCTGACAACTCCGCCACGGTGACCACCGCCGCTCTGGTCACAGGACACTTTATAAGAACCATTCGAAAATTCATATCTGGGCTAAAAGTGCAGTTATTTGTCCAATTTTCATGTTTGTTGCGGGGAGGGGGGTAGTCTACAGGAGGGCGTCAATGCTACTGAATGCAACTACTTGATTACAAGACGACAGTGTTAATCACTACGATACAGGGAAGAGATATATGGAGCTTGACAACCTTTAATAAAAGAAACACAACATGTGCTCCAATGCTATTGTGGTTGCCAGCTATCTTACAAGCGAGCCCTATGCCGTGACTACTCTCTACCCTACAAATAATGGAGCATGGATCCTATCGCCACTGCCTCATTGACTTTAGTTCATCCAGCTCAACAGATTGGATTTCTTCTTGTGAAGAAGCCAAGGAGCCAATGAAATCTCCGAACGGAAGATAAATTAACTTGCTCCCACCAGAGCCTAATCGACATTTGATAACAGTTCAAATTCATGTACTTACAAGAACATCCAACGAGAAAATAATGTTGAGCCATCGCTCCCCCTGCAACACTTTTGTACCGTTTTTTTTCAAGCACGAAAAAGGTTGTTTTCACAGCGTCATCTATCGATACCGAACGCCATATTGGTCCAAGGTATTGTGTGAGCGAGAAGGGAACGATTAAATTCTTAAACACCCTTCGAACGTCTTTGCTTTTAAGTTCGACAAGGTTGTAAGATCCAGTCTCTGATCATAACCGTCGAGATGTCAGCGAGAACACACTTCCACCGAGAGATTGAAAAGGGGGAGAGAAGCCTTCATCCTCTCGAGATGAACGCTACAAAGATGTTCGGCAGCCTCTATAACTCGCAATGTACCAGACTGGGAGTATTTCAAACTTCGTAAAAGGTAATGGAACATCATTTTCTCAGCGTTTCCAATAGAGGATTCTGCTCTTCGAGGGCTGGGATTATGAGGTCCCTCCCTCTCGCGGGATTGAATGTTGAACGCCTCTTTTAGCCAGCAGTAAAGATTGGCTGATGGGATAAGAAGCTAGCTCTCCACGTAAGAATGTCCCCGCTATACCAGGTGATGGTCCCCGCTTACACCTCCCCCCTTTCCCTCTAATCAAGTCCAAGAAGCAGGAGTTGTAAATTTTGATGCACTTGACAGAGAGTTCTCATACGTTCCTCAAGGGTGCAATGAAGCCGTAAAGATTATGCGAATAGCAAACTTTTTGGACGTTATTGTGAACTGTAATCTGTGCTCTGCAACTTCGGGCATAAATTACGCATTAAAATTCTTTAACGAGTTGTCATAAAATGTGTTATAATTCATGGATTTATCTATCCTTTCTAACCTTTGTCTGTTAGGATTCTGTCGTGGTTGATACACTAATTTCTCAAGGCCGTTTCCAAGCGCCTTTTTTTTTTAAAAAACCAGCCATAAAAACGCATACATTTTTGTGGAATTTCTTCTACTGAAAAATTAAATGCAATTACAAATAGGCAAATTATACTCTGTCCCGGATATCTCTGGAGGAAGGCCGCGCATAGCGGCAGAGAAGGGAGAGAAATCGAGTAGGCAGAGCGAAGCAGTGCACGGTGTTGCGAAGGCTGGCAACTGCAGTCTGTTCCCCCTACACACAATCCCTTTCCTTGTCACGTGTTCTTTGGTGGAACCGTCTCGCGTCACTACTTGCGCAGAGACTTGTTTTCGTTCTCTCGCTCCAGAGATAACCGAGACAGAGTTTATATTTCCCGTTATTCTTCATCGAGGAGTTCAGTCTTCTCAAACTCTTTCAGTGCGCCCCTGACTATGTCTAAAATATATACGTATCTTATGACAGTAAATTTAAACTTTCAAGATATCTTACAGAAATCATCTCTCTGGTTTGCCCAAGACAAATAGGCTTTGACCCGGAAGAAATTAGAATAATTTTGGCTGAAGTTTTAGATTCCAATAGAGGGAGCAATTTCACTAAAGTTCCGAAGTGTTCCAGTTTTACTTCCTCCCTGCACCCTCCACTTAAAATGTACTTCTCAGAAATTCGCTTTTTAACTTCTGAACAGATGAGTGTTATGGACCAAATCTCTTTTTGTTTTACTTCCAGTCGAGCGGTGAACACAATGGTATTCACGTATACTCTATACATTACGCATTATTTAAGATATTTACCTCCAAAAGCAGGCAAAATTTTGTAAGGGGTTTGAATTCTTAGATTAAATATAAATTTTAAGTGACCTGATTCGGCAAAATTATCAAACTAAAAGCTATACATAATTTCTTGAGCTTTAAAACGATATATAATCATGTATATATATATAGTTTTGAATACTTCCAAGAACCACGCGAGCGTCGTCTTGTTCGAAGCGCTGCGCGTGGTCAGTTCGCGCTTTAATTGGACATATGTTGTCATATCTTTAATCCAAGAGGTCAGAGGACCTTGTGGACGATTACATGTACCAGTTTTCCTTTTGAGGAAGGGGGATTTAGAATGGTCCCACATATAAACATTATCCCCTATCTTGTCCTACACCACAGGTCACCGCAAGAGTTGTTTGGCATTTTGAAATTTTCTTCTAAATTACTTCGTATGTGCTATCAAATTAGGACAATTTATAATTCTTGCATCTTCTTTGAGGTAATTACAAAGTATTTATTTTTCTTTTTGGAAGTTCTAGGTGAGGGGATGAAGTTTCATCATCTAGGAACAGATGAGCGTGGAGATATTACCACGTACCCATTGTTTCTTATACGAGATATATGTACCTAGTTATATGTACCCCTGAATAAAACGTGTGTTGATTATCCGACCTCCTCTTTCCGTTATGTTTTCTTACTGTGTATAGGGTGTTACAAATGTACCATTCACTTGATCTTTTACATTTGCTTATTCGTTCGGATCAGAGCCCAAATAAATATTCGATCTATGTGATTGATCAACATTGTTCCATTGTTGATATTTGATTTCAATAGTTACAACCTCTGTGGTGGGATGGTTAACGTAGCGCGTTACGAAGCCAAACGTTCCAGGTTCGAACCCTGTGTACCTCAATATGAATTCGTTATTCTCGTTTCTCGAGAAACAGAAAGGTAACTTAAATAATAAAACTGAAATAGAGTAAATTGATTCGAGCTGCATTGTAAAATAAAATATTAAGCGTTACCATGAAAGATGATTGCAATATTTCACAAGATTCATGAATGGAAATATTAGCCATTTTTAAATTTTATATTACGATCTTTCTATACTGGTTTTATCATTTTTGGGGAACAGAATTTTTGAGTAGGACCTTAGAATTGCTATGCAAACTTATGCTGTTGTATTTGTTGTTTCCCAAAAGGAGTTGGTTGCTACGAACAATTTCACCTCCATCAAACATCTATTTCAGATTTGTTTCTGGTAAATACCCGCCCCACCATATTTCATGACGTCGATTTTTCATTCCCACATTGATATAGTATGCCCCAGTCCTTCGGAGAGAGATAACTCAATATTTTAAGGTGATTGCAGATGTTGCATTGGTTTCCCTAAGTGCTGATAGATGGCATCTCCATCGACTATATCAAACCTCGGCCCAAAGCTAGTTTACTTTAGAGGAGGGGGAGTTGGGAATCTGCTCTTGCGGCATGGCAATGAATAACTCCCTCTCCGGAGTTTGGACAAACAAATGGACCGTAAACCGAACGCGTCTCTTGCCCTCCCCCAACCCCCCTTTGCCTCCGCGTCTTTAGTCTTTTTCCAATCGCTTCAAATTCTGCCCGGTTCCACTTCCATTACAAACTCGGACCGCTTGCGGCAGACCCTATGAGGAAGCACGGGAGAGAGAGAGAGAGAATGGGAAAACAGAAAATGAGTCTAGGGGATGGGAGAGGTTCGAGCCAGAGGAGGAGGAGAAGAGACACAACGGAGAAGATAAGGAAAACGATTTAGGAATTTCGGAGAAGCAGAGCAACGAGATATGTTTGTACCACTGAAGACTGAGGCAAAGAAGAAAAATGAGGTAAAATAATTATTCTTGCAAGTTTTCTTCGCATTCGTAATAGAATAGAATAGTCTGGAATCGCGCTGCCTGATCTTTCAAAGTTGCATAGTCTGGTGTGTACATGCAAATAAGATGCTGGTTAATTGTTTCTGAGAGAAAAGAAATTAGATGTCGGAGAGGTACTACCTCGTAAATTTCGATATTAAGTTCCTGCAATGAAATTGTTTATTAACAACTCATTTCACTTAGTGTCTATTGGTACTGTTGTGGCAGAGACCATATTCATAATTCTTCAGAATTGGTGAAGTACATACCTCTACACTCGACATTGGTAAAATTTTCAACTTAGCCTTGTATAGGTATATACACCACATATATTCAACTATTATTGTATCAAAATGATTTATTCAAGACATGTTTTTGCAGTGATTTGCCCTAAATATAAACACAGGGTGGTCCATAAGTACGGGAACAGTCATATAAAATGTTTACGGACGGTGAAACAGATTTCATTTTTAGGACATTTTCATGTCGCATGCGCACCT
Organism: Lepisma saccharinum; assembly: GCF_977018435.1. NCBI lineage: Eukaryota > Metazoa > Arthropoda > Insecta > Zygentoma > Lepismatidae > Lepisma > Lepisma saccharinum. Next base: position 23,621,108 of record NC_139239.1, read on the forward strand.
TCACATTTAAATTTCTGAAGTTGAATCCAAGATGGCGAATTTTAAGATGACCGCCATTTTGGTCACATGCCTTATCCGGGCTCCCCCTTCTCTGTATCATGTTTGGGTCTGTTTTTTTCCTGTTTCACCGTCCGTAAATGTTTTGCCGTATTTATGTCCTCCTCCGTGGCCGTGCGGTCTTTGGGCCCCGACTGCGGGACGGATTCCGTGCTCGTAGCGAACACCGGAAGGAAAGGATTTGCAGGTGCGTGCTGTTAGCGAACATACAAACTTGCCCTGTCTTGTTTGTCCTTGAAAGTGGTCAACATGCAAGTGTTGCCAGTGATACCTTATAATCATTTTGTGTTTGAAATTAGCTAAATGAAGGATCCTCAACAAATTAGGTTAACTACATGAAAGTTTTTGTTCAAATATTGATATATTTCATCTTCCTTAAAATCAAATTTTACATAGGAAATGTAAATGTTAATCAACCTAGCTTACTTCTTGTACAACTTCCTAATACATTTGTAAATGTTATTATGAATTTTCATTTGATCCAAAGCTGTTTTTATCCGGGTGTCGATGTTCATGTAAGTCTTCTTCCTTTTACAGCTAGAGACTCCCAAGTTCTCCCTGCCTAATATGGAAATGGCATGTACCGCTTCCTCTTTTATAGTTTGATTATTAAATGAAATATATTCGGAGTTTTCATAGCGGCATTGAGACGATGGTGCCAACCTGAAATTAGAAATACCAAATTATAGTGTTAGCTATATATTTTTATTTCACTCATCTTGCTGGTTTCACAGTCGATTGAAGAAGGGTCTCACTTATCTCACAACACATGAGCAACCTTGTGTTCTGAAGTCACGGGAGAAAGCTTTTTCATTTTAGGCTAAATGCCTACGTTGTTAGGTTAGGCTATCTATGTTTAGTTCTCTTAACCTAAATAATAATTTTTCATTGTATTTATGCTAATGGAACAACCTAACAGGCCTAACCTTACATCGTAGACATTCCTCGTCTGACGTCAGAACACAAGGTAGCAAAACTGTTGTGCGATAAGGAAGACCCGATTGAAGAATGATCAGGGGCTAGTCAAGTCAGGTCAAGAGGCACCAACCACTGAGGTGTTCTCCACGCAAGTTGGCTTATCACTGGCAACACTTGCATGTTGGCCAGTTTCAAGGATAAATAAGACAGGACAAGTTTGCGTGTTCGCTAACAGCACGCACCTGCAAGTCCTTCCGTAACTGTGTTCGCTAAGAGCACGTGTTCGATACGAGCACGTTCGCTAACAGCACGGCACCGCGGGACGGCATGGGTTCAGTCTCTGGGTTCTCGGCGTCTGTACAGGACCGGTGGCAACCCACCATCGTTAGGAGATTTGGGAGTAGCGTAAATCTCAGAAATCTCCTATCACGACTGAGTGTTCGTGCTGACCCAACGTCACCTCATTATCGGTTGAAGATCTCCACACCTCTAGGCAGGACTGTGGGAGAGAGACTGGCAGTCGGAAGATAGTCCAAGGCCCTTACAGGGCTGTAGAGTCACGGGTTAATTAATTTACCGTACTTATAGACCACTCTGTATATTGAGAATTTGAAGCTAAAGTGTAGCCATACTATTCAGTTCCTTTGTCATATTTCGTGTGCGGTTATCTACGAAAACAAACTACTATGTTCTTTTCAAACACCATACGTTTATAATGTAAAACATTGACGGAAGTTACAACAAAACAGCAAGTGTTTATGTATGCCTTATCAAAAACATATCTACGTATTATCGTTGTCGCAATATTGCTTTGTGTCATCAGAGGGTCAGAAATATTGCAAGTGTTAGTTTATATATGAATCTGTTTGTTACCCTCTTCTCTTGCCACATTTCTTCATTTATCATCTCTTTCTGATTTGCTTTAAAATTAAAATAAATAATGGAGAATATTTTAAATGCAGTGTATAGTATCACATTTCGTAACATCCTTAATCATTTCTACTTAAATAGTGAACATGAGTATCTTAAGTGTTTGGATATTTATAAAGCCCTTACTCATTCCAATAACGAACCATATAAGTTTGTAGACATCATTTTGTCAATATGGTGAGTGAAATTTAATCTAGAATCTAAGATAATTCCTAGGTCTTTCGCAGTTTCTGATTTTTTAAGAATGTTATTCAATCTATAGAGACTGGAATTCTGTTTTTTTGATTAGAATAAGTAACAAAATAGCATTTTCATATACGCACTACATTTATTTATGACTTCTTTTATTCATGTTTCTATGTTACACATGAAAGAAAGAACATCCGGTATGTATTAAACCCCATGAACAAAGCACAAGAACTGTCTGATTGCATTTCGCAGGAACGTGTTTGGTTTCGCTGCCACTCGATACGCTTTCAGTTCATGTTACCTTTTGTATGTGTAATCAGTCATTTAGTGTCCATTCATAGTCTTTGTATCTTTTTGTATTAACGTGCATGCCCTCATTCAATTAAGGGAAGAAGGACAGAAAAATTATACCAAATTGGATTCGTGTCCAACAATCCACGAGAGGAATCCAACATCCCACTTGCTATTTTTTTCCCGTTAAATGTAATTTTCCTTTCCGAATATCCGAGAAAGTTTTTAATTCGTCCTTGTCTTTGCTGAAATAAATTACTAAAATTGAAAAGCTAGAGAATGTAGCTTAGATATTGAACAAGAAATTTAATAAAAATTAATTTTGTGCATCAGATGATGGTATGGTAAAAATTGCAATCATTTTCTTCGCTTTATTAGATACCATTTTTATAGTCGGTACCCGAATTAGAATATATAAGTGGGTTGGCCCGACCAGTATATTCAGTAAATTGATTGGATGTTCTTGGTACTCCTTAGAATAGTATTGTCATATTAGCCGTTTGATTCAATTGTGTTAATTTACATTGAATTATCTAGGGATGTGACGAAGCTGAAAATTTACCGATGCCGATGTACTGACCGATAATTTTTCGAACCAATACCGATGCCGATATTTAACCGATGCCGATACATAAGATTATTAAACAGAAATGGGATGTTATTTTCAGTATGACAAAAATAAATTTGCTATGCTATGTACATTTCTATTGCATATCATATGTATACACATATATATTCTCAAGAGATGCGAATGCACATTTGCATCTACAAAATTTTATGTGAACCTTTAAGAAGAACATGGATTCTCAAGAGATTAAACATTAGTACACAAACAGTTCTTTGAAATGCAAAATGAATTCCTGTTCTACCAGATTCAACTTCAGAAACACGAGATTTTAAAGCAATTCAGGAAGTAACCTACTTATTCTCTTATCTCAAATCTGTTCAGCAACACTGAACACTCAATCACTGAATACTGATGCAGCAGGTATGACCAAGTATTTTCTCAGCACTTGCTTCAGGTTTGAATACTAATTTTTGAATTTCCAATACAACAGCAGATCCTGGTTCAGCAATATACTGTTTTATTTCAGATATATAGTTAGGTTGATTCTCTGAATGAGTTTGCAATTATTTTGTTACAAAAACTCTACAATAATGACGAATCATAATCAAATTTTCAATAAATCTTACAAAACTAGAATATAAAACTTTAGAAGGTAAAAACTCTAGTATAATCTGTACCGGTTTAAATATCGGATTTTTGCCGATTCCGATACCGATGCCGATGCCGATGTGTCAATTTCGGCCGATTTTCATACATCTGTAATCGGCTTCGGCACATCCCTAGAATTATAATTAGACAGGAGATCGAAATATTTGTGATAATTCTAGAGGAATCACTCTAATAAATATCGAAGGTAAAATATTTTGTTTTCTGCTGCCTAAACCAGCTTAGGAACACAATGAGGAGAATATAATATAAAATACGAGGTCGTAGATAAATCGTAGATAATATCCATATAATCAGACCAATATGTTAAAAATGTTACCAACGCAATATCGAATACATAAAAAAAAAAAAAGGTAAAGTGTTCCCCTGTGCATAGCACAACGCCATGAAGGCGTATAGGGGGTGTGGGGGTAACGCCCCACACTTTCTTGATCCGGTCGTGAGTGGGGGTGATGTGATCAGCATCACGCCCCTGACCGCCTTTACCCCCCAGGGTTTCCCCCAGGTACCCATGTTATTCGACGCTGGGTGGGCGCCGGGGCCGCTTTCACCGAATACATAATATATTAATATATTACAAAGAGACTTTCAAAATCGTTGAGGCTCGGCTGAATCTTTGGCCGACGCCAGGGCAACTGACCTCTTCTTTCGAAAAATTATATTCCAATATATATATTTTACTATATATATATATATATATATATATATAATAGTGCTTTTCTTTATCGAGTCGTCCGTGGATCGGCGGCTAACACGCCGGGCAGTAAGAGGGCGTCTGCGGTCATTTAGACTCACAGCTGTACGCTGACCGTTTCACTGGACGTGTCAATGCTTCAGTATCCAGATGATTTACCCCCGTTCCATCGCTCCTGATAGTTCCGAGTCAGGTGTTCCCGATCCATCGCTTCCAAAAATAAGAAAATGAACACTCACAGAATGTATATAATAATCTGTGCCACACGGACAAACAAAACTAACAAAAGTTGTTACACATATAAATATATAAAAATAAGTAAATAAACAACTGAGCATTTCATAAATAAATAATAAGCAAATAAATAAATATAAATAACCTAACTTAACCAACATCGGGAAATAAGAATGTGTTTTCATACTAATAATCTGATTATTGAAATTGATAGTGACGCTGCCCCTGCAGGGGTTTGACTTTCGATATTGATGTACACATTGCCAATAGCGAGAACCATTTTTCCTGGTTTTGTTAAAATTGAACCTGTAACCTTGGTGAATCAATAAACTTTTCCCGCTCATACTTTCAATAAACTGAAGTTCCTCCATTTTCCAGTCAGAGAACCTGGAAAGAAAACATACTCATAGTGGTCATATTGCTATTGTTATTACCGGAAAGAATCTCGTACACATATACACACGCGTGAGCGTAAAATACGAGTATATATGTACATAGACCATGGCCTATTAAGATTACTTACTTAATTGCTTTCAACGAGAACAGAATCTTGAAACACACGACACCACACAGCGAACACCTGCATACAACTGGTGCTTCTCGGGCGATGGATCCGGACAAACCACGCCCACTTTTCGAGAAACGATGGAACTGGAAGACACCATTCAGATTGCTGGTGTCCAGTTTGCACATGTTTGTGAAGTGTTAAGGTGTTTTAAATTGTTTTGTTTTAGTTTACGTATTAGAGTAGACCGGGGCAAAAGCCTGCCCCTAAGGGATTTTGAATTTTTGACAAAATGTGTGAAACTTTTCTAATCAAACTTTTATTGACTGAGATAAACTGGAGTTAGTAGAATACAGTGAAATGTTAGTTATACACAAAGAAAAAATGTATATGTAATACAAGCAAAAAAAAATAGTACTGCATTTTGGGATATTTGCCCCAGGCCTCGGGAAAAAGTCCACAACACACTAGGATAAATGTCCCAACGTCTAAACAGACCTACAAGTCTTCAATTAGGCTAACAATGGTCACATGTCAATTCACTAATACCATCATATGCTGAGCAGGCCTCATGCCACCAATCCCTACAGCGATGACACTGGATCCAATCTTCAACAGGGGGATCTGAAAATGCTTGACCACAACCAGGACATGTCGTATTCGAGTCATCTGATGGGACCTTTTTGACTACCTTTACTGTGTTCGTTTTGCGAAGTAGTTTTTCACCGAACTTGGCTTTTTGCATGCTTTCCTTTCCGGTTTTTTGTTTACCAAGAGTAGATTTATACGGTGATCCGGAGATAATTTCAGATTTTTTACCTACACATCTTCGTTTTATTTTTTCTGTAACTCTTGGAAGCGGTCGTATTTCCCTTGGTGAAACATGGTGTGACGATTGTTTTGTTGGAGACTTTTCGTCTTCGTCGCTCGATCGTGTGTCGGACAGTAAGTGAATGGGGAATCTTACCCCTGAGTGTCTGACTCGTACAATCTGTTTGGTGGTGTCATCTAGCGATGCTGTTGGGAAGTATGTTGCACACATTGAAAACAATTAATGGTCTTTTATATGTCACAGTCAGGAGTAGTTGTTTTTTATTAAGTTAAATAATGTTTTTACATGTTCATATGCTCATGTAATATTACATCAACCAAGAAAAAAACGTATCTTACCTCATAGTTGAGTTAATTTTATTTGCTTCTGTTCCAAACTGATTCAATACAAGGCAGCCATGACACTGTTCTCTGGTGGGTTGCAGTGGTGCCAACCGTGTGTTTCTTTATCATACTATTATTACGAATTAGGACTTTTGCCCCGACCTACTCTACTGGTGTTTTCTGCTGTCTAATAATGGCAACGCTATCCGTACAATTTGAAACAAAGCATTTATATGGACGACTCTTACGTCATTACGAATTGTTGTAGGGAAGTTAAAATACGTTTCGCAGCAGAATTACCAGCTGTTCCTGTTTCACTCAAAGACAGTGTTCGGATTCTTGTGAACAAATTGAGATAATCAGGATCTGTTCTTGATAAGAAGCAAAGGGTGCTTAGCATTTCTTCGCTTTTCTGACACTTTTGGCTAGTCGTAAAGATGAGGATGAATGATGATATAATGATTAAATCGTTGAAGGGTCTCTCAAAAAGAACATCCATGCCTAGGCCGGGATTCGACTCCGGGACCCCTGACGTCGTCGCGCATTGTGGTAGCCACTACTCCACAGAGGTCGACGTTGTGTCTTTGAGTCACATCATTACAACATGGCGAAACTCTTTGCGAACAAATGAAGAAAATGAAAGAATCATATTTGTTGGTGATTAGTCCAAGCGGTTTAAAATACGCGGGAAAAAAATCACTGCATATGAATGCACCTGGTAGGGACAGAAATGACAAATCTTTACTAGAAACTCAGTTACTCCATGCAGTTGTAGCTTGTTGGAATGTAGGGTGACCAGATATTTGTTGACCAAAAAGAGTATAGTCTATAGGTTGAAGGTGCGCATGCACAAAACATAAAAAGAAAACGAAAATAAGGGTGGCTAGTATTTGTTATTGCTTCTATTATAGCCCCTATAAAATAGGCCTACACTCTACAGATTCAAATTACTTATGGGTCTAATGTAATTAGCTAATTACAAATACTTCCTCACCAATGGGCACCATCATTCATACTTCTGGGATGATTTTGCTTTATTGAGTGTGTTCAAGTCGTCCTTTATTGGCAGTCCAAACTCTTTACAGGTCATGTCCACATTGAATTTCACTTTCATTACTTGTTCAAGTGTTGACACCAGGAGTGTACTTTTTCCTCTCGCCAATACGTTTTCATAACACTGAAGTCTTTCACAACCAAAATTTGTACCAGGCAGAGTAAACAAGAATTTTATAAGAGGCACAATCACTTTTAAATTTGACTCAGCCTGTACTGACCTCCACTTACCTATCATTATTTCTCTTCTTTCTGTGGATTTTAACGCATTTTTACACGTAAAATAATGTATGAAATTAAATAGCAAGGAAAATAGTATATTTGGGGATTTTTGCAAATTGAAAAGAGTATAGAGTATATGAACCTCTAAAAGAGTATAATACTCTTAAAAAGAGTATGTCTGGTCACCCTATGGAATGTTGTTTACTGAAAATTCATCAAAGCGTCGAACATGTTTTTTTTTCATCGTACATCAGCAGTAATCATCCCGAGAGAGTCGTAGAACAAAATTTGTAAATCCCCAACGACTTCGAGCACTATTTATTTTGTTGTGTACATGGCTTGTTAACTGAAATGATATGAATAAACTGCTATTCATTATTGCTCGAAGCATTAAAATACAACAATATAAAGGAGCGAAAAGTCGATGTGGCAGCAAAGGTCAACAATTGGTGTCAACAGCAAGCTTAATTCCATTGTCTTCCCATGCTTCAAATTCTTCATTTGTTCTGTTCAAATACTGCAACGTGATGTCGAAAATGCCTTTAATTTATCTATTATGGTTTCTCGCACTGACGTATGTAATGGGGGATGTAGGTGCATATGATTAAGTGCCATAGTATGGAAGGGTACATTGTTTGCTTTACCAACTGAACATTGTTAATGAAAGGCTATTATTGTTATATATGATAGTTGAAGAATTGACTGACTTTGCACTATGGCAGATCGAATAAGAACATGACTGTTCAATGCTTAAACTTCCGTTAAAATCAGTTCATTAATTCCAAAGTTATTGAAGTTTTTATATTTTGTATTCATTCCAATGTGACTTTGTACACATTTTGAAACTATTCCGGCGATCATGATGGAACGTGACTATTGAACTCTAGGTGTAGATCCCTGATGGCGTAATGGTAACGTCGTCGCCTTGTAATCAAGGGGTTCCGTGTTCGATACCCGGTGGAGGCACATGGGACAGTGGTTCGGATCCCACTTTAGACTGTACGTTCAGTCCCGATTAGCCTTTATGTGCATAAAGTGGACTTAAAACAACAATTCAATCTAGGTGTAGAACACGACAAAAATATATATATGTGTGTGTGTGTGTAAGCATGTGAATCTTTGATCTCATATCCAGAGTACCGTAAAGTGGGGTGACTTCGGTCAGTTTTTGTACATTTTGTACGGTAATATCCACAATTATATTTGTATCTGCACAAAATGTAATACTTATATGTATCAGAGTTTTAGAAACAATCACGAAGTGTTAAAACTATATTACACCCAAAAATACATTTTAAAAATACATTTTTATTTTGTCCGAAGTCACCACTCAATGTGGGGTGGCTTCGGACACATTGTGGTTTTCATATAGTCCGATGTATGCTGCATGTATGAGGTGTCTTCGGATCTATTTTATGATTTTTTTAAATAAGCAATGTTTTGAACGGTGTATTTTTACATGAACTACACTTTTTTACATCTTAACACACACTGTAGTACTTAAATTTACATCAATGTTTACATAAAATTATTCAAACAGGAAAAGTACAACTATTACAATTGGACATCTTTTTAATTTACTTTTTTCATACATTGAGCACATTTATATTGCTTCTTAGAAAATTTGGCACACTTGTCATGTGCCCATCTCTTGCAACTACGACATTGGACCCAATCATCTCTGTTCTTGTTTGTTTACCACAATCTTCCACAATGAAGGCAATCTGTGTCATCAGAATAATTGGTTTCAAACGATTCCTCTGCTGACGACAATTCTATAGTGTCTGGATTATCTGAATCCTGTTGTGATGAAGACTGGAAGCTTCACGTAACACTTTTCCCGGGTTCCATATTGATATGTTTTCCTCGTCTCTGGGACTCTGGAGCCTTGTCGTTTCGAACATCTCGAAGAATTTCCACAAATGTATCAGTCCAGCGTTGTTCATTCCCATTTTCTGTGAGACCGGGATTGAAATCTGGAACCCTCTTTAAAACTTGCTGCCGATAAAATAGTTTTGGTAGGAACGTCCTCTTATTTTTATATGTCCTTGGCATGTCCGAAGTCACCTCACAATACACTGAAATTCACTACAATCGGACCTAAAATAGAAACGATACACGGTTATGATCCCACAAAGTATGCTTCAAGTAATGATATAAATTAAGATAGTATTTCGTTACTCATAAGGTGCAGAATGAGGTTTTACATTAGCCAATGCAAAGTTGACAAGCCGACTGGCTACAATAATGTGTTATTTCTCCGCTGATCACAAGATATTTGACCTTGAACCCATTATAATGCAATTGTAAGAAGGTTAGCTCAGATTATTTCCCATTGTTGCGTTTCGGTGGCGGTCTACGTCTAACCCTCGACAATGGAATATTTTGCTCATGCACGTGTCCGAAGTCACCTCGCATGTCCGAAGTCACCCCACGTTACGGTACTTCAAACGTTAATTCACCTGGAATTAACAGGTGTCTGTTCGAGAAATTGTAAATGCATTCATTGTAAAGAATTGTTACAATATAATTTATTAATTGTGCAACTCTCCTTTCTGAAGACAGTTCAAATCAGTTAAGAACAAATAATATTAACTATTCTCTTCTTGTTATGCCTCTCCGTTAGCGTAGTGGTAACGTTATCGTCTTGTAATCAAGAGGCTCCGAGTATACATAGTAGTGTAGTAATGTAGGCGCATAGTAGTTCGGATCCTACTTTAAACTGTAGGTCCAGTCCCGTAAAGTGAGTTTTAAGAACTCAAACTTTTCTACTTGCTGCCGGCCCCCGTGGCGGAGTAGTTAGCACATCGCTCTACGACGCCAGGGGTCGCGGGTTTGAATCCCGGCCTCGGAATGAATGTTTGTGACTGTCCATTTATCAATTTCATCATATCATCATTCATCCCCTTCCTCGCAAATTTGCGAAAAGTGGCACAAGAGGCGAAGTAAAATAAAAGAAATCAATCAATCAATCAAAGTCTTCTACTTGCTAGATATTACGACGTTGAACCGTGTGTTATATGGGAATATGGAATACACTTCTTACGATTGGAATGTTGTGTGTAAATAAATAAATAATTTAAATTAAATCAATTTAGAACCTTGCAAAAGTGTGTATCTAGTAAGAGGTAATTGCCAATGTAGCGGACGGTCGATGACGAATTAATGAATATTATTTTATCGTTTTGCTCAAGATTGGAATTAAAAAGTAATTTAGGTCTGGTCATTTGTATCTCTGTTGATCTAGGCGCAGATGAGTGTGTTGCTTCATCATTCGACCAGAATGGAATTCAATCAACGTTATTATACACTGCGAACAAAATTTCATGTAATTGGTACAATGAGGACATCTCCAAGCGGATATGAATCTTTCCTCCTCAGTTTTTTCACCAATAATGTGCATCGGCGAGTACCTGTGTCAAGATAAATAGTGTAAAAATGACATTGTTGTTTCCGTTATTTTTTATGTGTACATGGCTTATTTGTGTGTGTTTTGAAAAAAGAACGACATGCTCATTTGGTCATCCATTCTGGGGAGGATTACACATGAGAACCAGAAAGGGGGAAATTAAAGGGTTCCATTTCTCCATTTGCCCCTCCCCCCTCCTTCCGGGCGGATTCGAGAGTTGATGAATGAAATGGTATAAATCCGAGTCGGAGGCCAGCCATGAGAGTAACGACGCTATTAATCTGTTTCGTCGATATTCTGCCACGCAAATAGCCCATGGTGCGTGTTGTGCGAAACGGTAAAGCGGATTTCCCCTTTTTTCGGTTTTTTGAAGGAAATAAATTTGTTGCACCCCCCCCCCCCCTTGCGTGCACGCATAGGATTGACACTTTTGGTTAATTAATTCTTCACTTGGCGCTTTTTGTATCATATTTGCTGTCTTGGAACATCTACTGTCATTTGCCTTTTAAAATGTTGTTGGTTTTCCCGTATAGGATACAAGATGTGAATTCACATGTCTTGGAACTTCACCCCGTTTGAGCACACTGTAACTTTCGTCATCGTTCTTCACTCTTGTTGCACCGTCGTTTGCAAAAATGCTCTTCCATAAATGAGCTCTCGCCTTGTCAAGTGTTAAACGCTCTTGTCTTTGGTGCTAGAGGTCTCTGGTTGACCCAGCATCGAGAGGATAATTGGGGCAGCTTGAACGCAATGGTATGGGATTCCGGTCTCGAAAGCCAGAAAGACAGCAGCGATGGGACTGGACACGGCCACAGCATGAATGCACGGCCAATGAAAACAGCTTTAGAGACCCCAATGAGTTTCCACGAAGGTCTTCCACAAATCTGACTCAATTAAAAGAAGTCAATGGTTTCGCCAACAACTGCTATTAGATAGATAATACCACCAGAATGATCTCCAATGCTCCGTAAGAACTTAACCTCGCAGCAGCGTTTCCCAAGCCAAGATAGCCTCCCAGATGGCGTAGTGGTAGCATCGGCGCCTTGTAATCAAGGAGTACCGTGTTCGATACCCGGTGGAGGCATATAGTGGTTCGGATCCCACATTAAACTGTAGGTGCAGTACAGGTTAGCTTATCTGTGCATAAAGTGGACTTAAAACCTCCAGCTCTTCCAAGCCATGCGTACAGAGGGATTCTATTCTTGCTTCACGTGCAACCATGAAACCGTTTACTTTCTAATATATGTACATATTAACAATTGTGGACATGATCGGCTACAGTTAAACTAGAAAGCTTAGATTCGCCAACCGGAAAGTCGTTTGTGAGGAAGAAACAGTGTAACTCGAGAGCGAATCTAGTTCCGTAACAGATGAAATCGAAAACTGTTGTTGGGTTCGACGTGCACCGGTAGCTCGCGTGGGTCTATCTTCTGACATGATTTTCTGAGCCTTTACAACGCGTATGGTTCTGTGGATCATGCAAAAGCGGACGTGGAAGAAGCTGTGCCGTGTCAACACGCAGATTAATACATAAAGGCCAGAACGTTTGTGCTGGTACAGCTCCCGCTTAAAACGTGTCTGTCGTCTGCGGGCCATTGTTGCCAAACGTATGTTTCGTGCACACATGTCGACCGAGCGTGCTCTTGCAAAAGTCTTTCGGAAAGGAAAACAAATAATATCAATGAGTTATTCAAGTCTTTGGATGGCACATTCTTTGCCTCTCGCATCTGAAATACCTACTCCCTGTGTGTCCCGTCCCATTGACTGTGAATTGGCAATCATGCATTCAAATTCGCCTCATAAAGGAACGTCAAGCTCTGGCTGGCAAAGAACAAAGCTCCAAGTGTCTCCAGCTCCTCTTAGTGAATGGAATCGGTCACGTGATGTTTGCCAAAGCAGTGGCCGAATTGGAAATAAATTACTGCAGGTATGCTCTACGTAAGTTTATAATTGTATAATACTTCGTATTCTTAAGCTTGTGGATTTGGCTTTGTCTTTAAAATTAAATGATAGACTCTCGCACCATTATATACCACTTGCGTTGCAAATGTGTTTCTCTTGACTTCACTTCCCCCTTTAAGTTCCTCTAAATTCAACTTGTCAGCACTATCCCTGTACGTATTGAAACCATCAATGTGGTTACTTCTTTCCACGGCCATTGTTGAACGCAAAAGTGCTATTAGTCTCATAAAAAACCGGCATAGAAATAGACGTGATAATTTCATAAATTGAGGCACAATTTTACGATCATAATTAGTAGAATTATCAAAGGCTCCCAATCTCTTCACACAACATCATTAAAATAATAATAGGCAAAATATTATGTTAGCTCGAGTTCCACGGGGCCCACAAGAGTTGGTGCCACTGGTAGGATCATGATATAAGCACAACAATTCTTATTTATTCTAATTCTATGGTATAGCCATACCACTCAACGTAGCTGCAATATTGAAGTTTGCGAACCTCATACCTGGTATTATGTGCTGTTCAGGTACGACCAATATTTTCATGATAAAATAACACTGGATCTAACTATTTCCCAGTGATGTGGTTTTGGTGGTATTAACTTTGCCCTCACAATAAATGGAGAATAGTATTTAAGAGCATGTGCTGAAATTCTGTTGGGGTTCATGTATATGCGAGTAATATTCCGTAAAAAAGGTTGGAAATTTCAAGCTTTGGCTTTTATGGTACATAAAAATGGACGTAACGTGTGCGAAAAATTAGTAAAAAATTTCCCTCGAACCATTACTATTTTCCAACCTCCGCAACGAGAAAAAACATTTTTTTTTACAAAAAATTCCACAACATTTTGTTGGTCGTGTGTACGATGGTCCGATTCTACATGCAGCTTGATAGAGTGCGAGCAGGTGAAAAAACACGAGACCCCTCTAGGGGCAGATATTGAAATCTGATAATGCCGCAGAGGGAAAACGTGGGGCAATCAGGGTCGGGTCGCAAAAGCTCAACACAGCAATGTACAATAATTCAACCATCTCCTCCATCAGAAACGTTAAATTGGCGATGCACAAGGTTTCGGTCCCGGCGGGATCCGTTTTCATTGCTGCGATTCGCTGACCAACGGCGCAACGAATTGGCCAACCGTCGGGCTCGACGCAGATGCTCTCGATGAGGTCCGCGCTCTCGCCGATGCTCTCGATGAGGTCCGCGTCCGCAGATGCCTCATCTGTCGCACACTCGGCAAATCCACATTGATGTTTCATCGATTTCCGAGAACTGGCCAAGGAGGGACGAAAAGCGACGTCGATGAAATGGACTCTGGAAGCGCACATTAAATGTAGCCACGGAAGCGTTTTTATCCTCCTCCCCCCCTTTTCCTCATCCGGGTCTTTTGGTGTTTGGGCAACCATGTTGATTGAATCAACTGCAATGTACCCTTGCTGGTCTCTCTCTCTCACACACACAGTCACAACGCCAATAAGAATATTGACCGAGAAGAGTAGTCGACCATCTCGTGTTGTTGGTATCGTTTATCTGCGACAAACCGTTAAGCTTGGTCAAATTGTTCCTTCGGCTTCATCGCACATCCACCAAGAAGCCGCGATACTCTTAACACGATCCATTGAACCTTCTTATATAATCCTCCAAGTCAATTCTTTACATTAAATAAAATATAATAATAGTCAATTAATTACTAAATTTCCGGCCTGAGCGTGGGTGTTTTTTGTGACTGTCTCTTCATCACTTTCATCTAATCATAATTCATCGTCGCGATTAGCCACCAGTGGCAGAAAAAAGGTTGATAAATAACAAGAATGCAATCATTATGAAACATAGTTCTAAACCTGGACTCCTGCGTAGCCACATGGTTGTGCTCTTGTCTTTAGTGCAAGATGTCCTGGGTTAGATTCTCGTCTATGTGAGCCCCATCCTCCCCCCTCCGAAATTTTCATTGGTGACCAGCATTGTGAGGACAATTGGAGAGCTATTTAAAAAAGTATCGAGAGCTAAAACACAGCGTCGATGGCACTCAATGCACCACAACGCGTCATCCAATGAAATATTTACTTTGCAGACCCTGGCCCTTAGAGGATAGTTGTTCCTTAACGTTTAGTTTTAATTCTAAACCTTAGAACATTGCTCTAACAATTACAACTACAAAATCAAGTTTCAAAATGCATTTCTAGAGCGTAAAATACATTAAAATTTGGAAACTTCAATTAGCTTCAATGTTTAATCAAATTCGGGTAGAAAGGCCGTTCCATTACGGTACGTTTTCAATTTTTGCTGGTTTGGTACCCTAAAGAGCATTTTTGGGAATATTCTAATGAACTTTCCATACCATTAGCAAGGAACTAAAATATCTTTTGTATGGAGTTCGTCTTAACAATAATTTAGTTTTTTGTAAATTTGTACATGCATGTGAAAAAATTTCCGATTGAACATTGCCTCTGATTCAGAATGGATTAAAAGTGCATTTTTAAAATACCAAGAATTGTATTCGTGAATTTGAAGTGCTAAAAATAAATATCTCGTTATATTTTAAAGTTATTTGCAGTTCTATTTCAGTGTGTTTTTGATAAGTGGGTAGGACAATTAAGAGTATGGGACACTGATCGGTCGCAATTGCTCTACCTTGAAATCGGTGATATTAAAATACACGATTATTTTATTCCATAATTAATAGCCTACTGTAGTGGTACAATGCTTAGCAAAAGTAATTTATTAATGAGAAATAACAAACTGCAATTTCATTAGTATCAGTATAATATATATTCAAATTCCAATACCTAGTAGGTTAATATTGTGATTGAAATTGCCTTGAAGTTGTCTTCTGGCTTCAAGGAAAATATTTCACGTCATTAGTTTAGCTGCAAAACTAACTATAACACTCCAAAGAGGTTGGTGATGAGACATTACTACACATGCTTATCTGATTAAGGATTCGTAACCCGGAATCTTGTCTTCGAATCATGGTACGTTGACTACTGCAACATAAGTATCAGCTATTATCATTCTAGGAATAGAAAGAAACATAAAGGTTTTTGTATCTAATACCATTGAAAACATATGAAACATGAATCCTAAGGTAATTAAGGACTGTAATTTAACTTTGTCTGCAGAAATGCGTTGTTCAACCACATTTTAAAATGTAAATGACGTTGATTAGACATGAAAATTAATATGAGAGTTTTTCAATCGTGTTCGACTTCTAGGAATAAGTGAGTAAAAGTGATTTTCACCCCGTGTTGGTAAGAAAGCAAATACTGCTACTGTTATATAAGTTAAGTTTCTTTCTTGTTACCAAATCTTGCATACCATCCGTAACAAGATACATTATTGACTTGTTAGGGTTTTACGTAGGCAACAACCACATAAATCTATAAATTTGGCGTAATAAAATAACACACACAAATTCCACCGTATCCCATAATACTACGTTTTATGACGGTGACAGTGGTAATGAGATATCCTTCCTCTTATCAAATATTTTCATCATTTCAATAATATTGTAAGTGTTATACGTATAAATAATGACCGTCACAATTGTGACAGCGATTTCAAGAGCTTCCGAAATGTTGTACCAGATTTAGAATTGTACTAAATTATCGAACAGGGGCGTTGTTCAGAATAAGTAGCTTTAGATACGTGTCGAAAAGAATAACTTATCTGCAAAGAGGTTAATCCTTGAACAAGGTCTTCAAGTACAGGAGGGCCTATAAAAGTAACACTTGAAAGAAAATAAAGGGGGGGTGAACAAGAAACTCATCTCGAACGTGACTTGATTTCAATTACCTTCTTCGCCATCCACCTTGGGAGCTGCTGCTCTGGGATTGTCTTGCAAAGACGCTCTCGAGCCAAGAGACACTTGCGATAGTTGCCAGATTTTTGTCTATCGCTTAGGTCAGCACATCTCGAGCGAGTGGGGATCGATTCTTGTACGAAGCGTCTCCCATCGAGGTTTGCGAGACCGTGATATATATCATCGGCGACGGAAGGGGACTCCCGCTGTCGGAGCCAACCTTCACGCATGCATCTTGAGACGCATCGCACGTTTCAGCTTCCTGCACGTCCTCCGTGCGAGAGGGAGCCGATTTGACTCCCCGGCGGGGAAGTGTACAGGTGGAATTTTAAGGCGAGGAGACGTAGTTTTGAGAATCTCTTTACTTTTGTGTAGATAATTCACTTTCTCTCCCCACGGTTGAAATCAACCATTCTTAAACCACTAAACTAAACCAGTTCTGCGAAATGTTTAAAATTAAGGATAGTTTTGATTTGTCATTTCTTAAACCGTCACCGAACCTTTCAAAATCACTTACAAATATTCATCTCCACTTGAAAAACCTCTACGATATTCCAAATTATGAAATCCCACATCTGTTTCATTGTTGTTTCATTGATTTGGTGTTTTAAGTGCACTTGATGCTCAGTAAGGCTAATCGGGACTGGACATACATTTGAAAGTGGGATCCAAACCACCATGTGCCTCCACCGGGTATCAAACTTGATTACAAGGCAATGACGCTACCACTGCACCTTCGGGGAGGCCCTCCACATCTGTTTCGAATTCCTTCCAGCCAATTCCAGTGACATTTCTTGTTTTCTATTTCTGTCGTCTAGATATCTGTTATGGAAAATGGTCTTTTGTAGGCACGAAACTATTGCCAATACCTAAACAACAGAGAAAGCATTCAACACCAAGAATCACGTGAATGCTCAAGAAGAAATTCTAAGCAGATGAAGTTTACAGATTTTGGAATATTATACTGGCTGATAACGACTTTATTGGTGCAACAGAAAGGATAGTGTATCGCGATCTCATGTCAGAGGTTCAATGTTTGATCCCTGGGGAAGGCATGCATTTTCTATTATGTTTGTTCCATCATCCATTTCATAAGCTCATCGTTCATTTTCATCGTCGCGATTAATCCATTCGGCAGAAAAGTTAAAGAAAAATTAGGCTAAAACGTCTGGATTCTAAGGCATGACCTTTTTCAGAAGGAAGAAGAAATAATTCTATGGACGCTAAAGTGTAAGGAACGTTTCTACGGAAGCCAAATTAAGAAAGAACCTTTCCAATGACATTAAAATAAGAAGGAACCTCGCTATGGTTACTAAAATAGAAACGAAACGGTATTTTGCCCTTTCTAAGTTCCTTCAGGGCCGAGTATACCCCAAAGTAGTTAGAACCGTCAAACCTTAGAGCTTCATGTTGTCCACTGCGGTCCAGCCGAACGAAACTCAGGATTCGAAACCGGAGCTGTACGTATACGAATCCGGAAGACCTTAGTGACAAGCACAAGCCACCTGAGACCTCTTTCGGAAATGAGAGGAATTTGATTTCCGGAAAACCGGTAACGAGTTTTGCGAGCGTTGGATTCGTAGGCCGTTTGCCATCGTCGGGGTCAGAAGAGCCCGTAGCAGAGAGGAGACGCGGCCCCCCGGTCTCCCCCGTCTGTCGACCAGGCGGGGTAATTTCGTTATAGTCGTTACCTGATTACCGCGTCAAGCGACTGAACTACGGGCCTGGCACCGGTCGTGATTGGTACCGTCGCGGCATTGCAATTCGCCTCGAGGGGGAGACGGGGGAGGGAGGTAACGGGAAAGCCAATGGACACTAATGGCCTTGGAAGACGCGTGAACGGTGTTGTAAATACTAAACGCACGGGTACCGAATCGTGATGTAGAAAGAAGAATGGTCCAAGAATGTTTGCTGTGATTCCTGTTTATTTCGTATAAGTAGTTATATTACATAGAAAAATGCATCTATGTAAGGAGGTCTTGTTTACATATGAAAACCGACAGGATCCCTATTATTATTTATTATTTTAATAGGGGTTACAGTTAAGCCATACAATATTTCATTTCCGACAATATTAATGGGGCATTCCATAGGCACTGGTGGAACATGCGGACTAACTATTCTACTTATAGTTACGCAAGATTTTTCTTATAGTTTCTGAGCCTCCCCGATGTGTGGTAACGTCGTCGCCTTGTAATCAAGGGGTTCCGGGTTCGATACCCGGTGGACGCACATAGTGGTTCGGATCCCACTATAATCTGTAGGTCCAGCCCCGATTACCCTTACTGTGCTTAAAGTTAACTTACAACACCAACTCAATCAATCAATCTTATAGTTTCTGTTCAATGAAATCTGAAACTTAACACTGCTGATTAAATATAACTACCCTTAAAATACTTTCCGTCACGGTGGGACAGACGAAACACTGCCTCTTCACTTAATTAGAAGGTTATTTTAATTTCTGTTAATTGCCAAATGATGAAAAGTAACTTATTGAAGACGAAGAGAGATGTAGTTTTCTTTCATTGTTGTCTAGATATTATCAATAGTTTAATAGACTTATGTAATCACAAAACTATTAATAATATCTAGACAACACTGAAAGAAAACTACACGAAATTTCACGTCAACGCTCTAGAATGAATTGTAAGCTGATGTAATGTTTCATATTTTGAAATATGCAAGACGTTTTTTGAATGGAGAGGAAAATTACAAAATAATTCGCCCCTTTGCATGCCAAAGGTCCAGCCGAGCCTTGAAGTTTTATCTAAATGACAATTTTAGATTGTTCAATCACAAGATAGGATAAGTTACAGCATTTCATTTAATTTTATCAATTGATATTATGGGGAACTTTCACGTGGAATGTCCCTAATACAAATAATTGCTTGATCCTCTATTTTAGAATATTATATAGTAGGGAAGTGTATATTGAAAATAAAACGCAAGTGTATGGATGTGTACGTAAGGATACGAGTGTGTATATGTAATTGACTGTTGGATAGGATGAAAATTTTAATATGATTTATATATGTGTGAATGAGAGAGAGAGAGAGAGAGAGAGCACTGAAATCATTGAAAATACTTCTCTCTCTCTCTCTCTCTCTCTCTCTCTCTCTCTCTCTCTCTCTCTCTCAGTCTCTCTTTCTGTTTGTGTGTGTCTGTCTCAATCACTTTGCTTGTCTCTTCATTTCTGTCCTTTCTGCTAGTGTTGTTGCTATTTTTATTATTATTATCATCTTTTCTGTCTATCTTTAAATAACTCTCTTTCACGATGGTTTCTAAACTAACTGTAAAGTTTTTTTAAAATATATTTTCCACTTTGAAACACTTGTTTTATATTTTGACTCCCGTTGAAATCTTTATACGTGTAAGATTAAACTCTTATGTCCTTGAATAATTGAAACAAAGGCATGAGATCGCATAACTTATATATTATCTCAATTGATCCTTTTGACACGTCATTTTTATAATAACCATTTGTTACATATGTACAACACGTACACCATTGCTTCACAAAATCACATGCACAAGGACACAGAATATAAATATTAACCTGTTTGTTCAAATCTGGCTTCTCTCCCTAGAATATTTAGTCATCTTTAATCCTGAGAATACGTGCGCCCATTGTTATGGCTTGTCATCAAACCCAATTTGGGAAGCCTTTCTAATTCATGTAACTTTTTACAACACTCTAGTATCTCCTAGTGTTCTACATTTTGGCAGATGTTTCCTGTGTGTGTTTCCAACTCAGACAGCTTTGTGTGGAAAGTTCTGAATGGAGATTTCCGTGGCACGTGCAACTGAAACTTTTCTCTCTCTCTATTGTTCCAGGACTACTCGTCACAGATGAACCTCCAACCAACACGAGTATATTTCCCTACTTTGACTTCCACGTTCCGCGAAATGTAACCACCGCGGTTGGCCAAACCGCCTTCCTGCACTGCCGTGTGGAGAGCCTGGGCGACAAAGCGGTAAGTGCACTTTCTATAACTCACTTAAGAGGGAGATGGTGGAGGGGGAAGGGATGTTTTGTGTGCCGAATTACAGAGAGCATGCAGATGCAGAAGGATGGTTAGTTCAACTTAAATGCAAGTTTGGTATGCGGTTGGTATAACCTGCAAGGGGATTTCTGAGTGGGAAATAAATCTACAAGGCTACGGTAAGTTGTCTTTCGATCTACACGTTAAGGACACACATCGTTACTTATATTTTTCTAGAAACGATATATTTGTGCCACTATTCAATGACATGACGGCGCAAATATAAACATGTACAGTCAACAGCAATAGCAATGAGATACGTAGATCCTGAAACTCATTTTAATACGGTAGTCTAATGCTTTATGTATGCCGAATTTGCTGCTGAAATTTACTCATCGCCGTTGAGTTAGGCAACACATATAATAACGCCATACAGGAAAGTTAATATTCTATTTTTATTGATGGTGACTGTACACAAGTGTTGGTAAAACATATTCATTTTATAGTCCATTAAGAAGAATACTAGATAGAACCATTATTATGGTAAGTACTGTATTGTAATGTTAAGTATTCACACATCGTAAATATTTAATTGCAGTAACGTTATGTTATTGCAATTGAGAGCCGCAAGGAGATTTCGTCGTGAAAATAACTCGTATCGGTAAGAATTCTCTATCTGTAATTTATCTCGTTTACTGTTCAGCACAGGAGTCTTGTGCTTCCACAGAATTAACCCCAAATCAAGCGGAAAGTAGCCTGTCCGTACTTAAAAGCATACTATGGAAACGTACATGCTTTTACTCTCTTGACCATCACCCCCTAAGTGAAACTATTTTGACGGAAACTGAAAGAGTTAACATTGGGCAAAGTATGAATAAGCATTAGGAATGTATTTCTCATGATTTTATACACGTTCTCCTACAGTAAACATTTTCTAACAGAGACGTATGCGTTTAATGTTTTCCGTGATTTGGGGCGTTAAAAGTAACAGCCCTTGTCTTATTACTACAGCATATAGACTTGTGTCAGGCTTGAGTCAAGGAAAGTCCAACTAAGAGTTAAAAATTAGGTTACTTGCGAGTGTCAATTGCTTCGATGCGTGTTGGTTCTAAAGTGGTTCTTGGCGTGTCATAGAGAAAACTTTTTCTTTTCTAGAGTGTTCGACAACGCTGTTGCTCTAATACTCCTACAAGCCTGGACATATACTGTATTTGTTCCAACAACATATTATAACTACTTTCCAGCGGTAATGGTATCAATCTTCACAAATGTTAATTCCTTAATACATTTTCCATTTTGAAATGATTCCAGTTGTGTGACAACTGTTTTGGTAAAATCAGTTAAATTTGTCAACCTCGTTTAACATTTATTCTGCTTCTGCAGAGAAACTTGCTATTTGTGACATTACTTTTGCCACTAAATTCCGTGGATGTATGTCACTCATTGCTAGTATAACATACAAGCACGCGTTGCAAAATATGTGTAAACTCATTCGCGAGAAGCATATGCTAGTCGAGTTTTGACGTTGATTGCAAACTTTCTTTCTCCATTCTCTCCCTGACGATGAAACTAGATCTCAAAAGCGTTGTGTATTCTCGAGAACGTACTTGGCTTGTAATCCTGAAGGTGCTCTCCACATTAGCACCTGAAGATGAGAATTATGATAGCTTTCCAAAACTTGAAAAGCTCCTTCTGAGCGACTCTGGTTAACTCCATAAAATCTCTTCATATCATTCCATGAAGATGAGTGATGTCTCAAAACGACAAAAGTTTCAATACATTACCGACATAGGCTCTGATCCAAAATAAAGGCTTCAAGTGCGGTCTTTTCGGAAGTGACGTCACCTAATGCAGTTCGAAAGCGAAAATTAAAGAACATTCGAGCCCACAGCATGCAGCACGCGAGATTACAGTCTTCTTTACTAGACTTCTGCACTCGTTGTCCACTTGTTTGAAATCGTGAAAGTCGAAAGTCAACCAGATTTTGGTTGCAGTTCTTCTAATATGTAGAAATCTAACCATAAGAACTTTTTTAAAATTCGATGTGATTTCTGTGGTCAAAAACAAGTGTGTAGAATGCGGTATGAATATGTTTTCTTAGTTTTATCTATAGATCGTATTTGGCGCTGCATTCAAAGTGTAATTCGAAAGATTTCCGCTTCCAATCCAAAGCTTCGATACGGAACTGCGATACCATTCTCGAGTAGGGTCTTGTACCTTTCGGATACGGATATAATGTGTGCCAAATGAAGGCAATCATGTGTGGAACCATCTAGGTAAATCGTATGAACCCCTTGTCTCATGCAAAAACATAATGATTCCCGACAACAATAAATGACACTGCCGACCATGAATAAATGTCGCATGGTTCCATATATACAGGACAAAAAATGATTCTCTAAGGCTTCTAATTTTAAAACAAGAACTTCAAAAGCAAAACGTTTCTGTGAAAAGTTGTTTCTCTTGATGCCCTCTACACGCTGTGAAAGTTTTTGACTGAATTGTACAACGACACCCTGTATATGCATTTACTGAATTGCTATTGCGCGAGCACTTCCATGTTTTTAACGGAAAGAACTTCCGGAGTTTATTCCTAGCCGCCTGTGGTTGAAACTCTGAGCAGGCACTTTCTTTGGTCGAGGTGATTATCTCCCCCCCCCCCCCCGCCTTTCCGGAGCTATAAGTGGCAAGATGCCTGAGTGATCGCCTACGGAACGTTACTCTAACTGCAGCTATTTCGCAACAAGTTCGTCCTCCGCCGTTCAATAGATGGACGCCTAATTGAATTTGCCTCTTTACGTTGCCTGGGAGAGCAACCCCCACACCCCGTCCCCCTCTTTTAATGACTCGCTAGACAATGGCACTGTCCAAAGTTCAATACTTAATGGATGTGGTCAGTGGGTCTCTAGGATGAGTTGCTTCCGGAGCAGAATCATCGGATGGGAACTTAACAGCGGAACAATCTTGTTGCTGTGTTATGGCCCTGTCTCTCTTTCGCCTTCTTTCTTGTTTCTCCCCCTCTCTCTCCATTTCTTTCTCTTCTCTGTTCGTCTCTCTCTTCCTCTTTCCCTATCGCGCTGTCATTTTTCCAGTCTGCCCTCTTTCTTTTCTTTATACCTGTTTTTTTCTCTCTCTCTCTCTCTCTCACTTTTCCTGTTTCTGTCTCACTCCTTCTTCTTGTCTCTTCCTCTTTCCCCTACTTGTTTCCCTCTCTCTGATTCTTATCCCTGTTTCTCTGTCTCTCTTTCCTTCCCTTCCTCTCTCTCTCTCTCTCTCTCTCTCTCTCCTAACCCCTCCTCTGTCTCTATCTCCCTATGTTTTCCTCTCTACTTTTATCTCTTCCTATCTCTTTTCCCCTCTCCCTTCTTCTACATATATATCTTTCTCTTCGCCCTTCTTTGTCTCTCTCTCTCTCTCTCCATCTACACCTTTCTCCCCCTCTCACTCCATCTACACCCTTCTTCCCTCTCTCTCTCTCTCTCTCTCTCTCTGATTTTCTTTACCTATTTCTTATTCCTTTTCCACCTCTGGGGCTTCCTCGATGGCGTAATAGTAACGTTAATCCCTTGTTCGATACCCGATTGAAACACACAGCGGTTCAGATCCCACCTTAAATTGTAGGTCAAGTCACAGTTAGCCTGTCTGTGCATAAAAGTGAACTTAACACAAAACTCAAACAAGCAAACAAAGAGCCACCTCTAACTGTGTCTGTGCAAGCTTAAGGGTATGTAGGAACTTTATGAATTTATACTCTACACGTGTTTAGAAATACATGTGATTTAGTATTAGTGTGATGTGTTCAATCACAGCCTAACTAATAATAATCCACGATAGTTGATGACAGAGGCAAAGGGACTTTACTTACCTCCAGACATTACCATTCGTGGTAATATTTGAAGTAAAAGCTTGTGACAGGATTTGTGCTCAAATCAAATTTGGCTACAGGGAATTCCAGTAATATTTGAAACTATGGTTATTTATATGGTATGTTCTCACAGAAAATTGAGTGGACAATTTCCCCCGGATCCCGGTTAGAAAACATCCTGAATATACCATTTTCCTTGATCCTTAACTGGTCGATGACGGCTAACTCCATGTAATTATACTGTACAGATATGAGGATTTACTGGCATAGTTTGGCAGACGCAAAACATCAAATAGGAATAAATATCCACAGGATTTTGCATTGAATTTCGAGTGAAATAATAGGTTATTACTAAGTAGTGACGTCAGAAGCGATGTATCCAAAAATGAAGGAACAGCACTTCCCAAGGCAACAATGCACTCTTCTCCGTGTGTTGATTTACTCTCTCCTGTTCATTTTGAAATCCGAGACAATCGAGTAAAGATTGTTAACTTGATTACTCCCCATGAAACACAATCTCTCTCTCTCTCTCTCACTCTCTTTCGGGGGAAGGAGGGGGGATGTCATTCGTTTGCTAATTTGCATCCCTTTTACAAATACATATAGTTTCCTTGCGCTAACAGGCATGTAATTATCTCGACATGGGTAGACTGTTGATTTGATTATTCATTGAATCACGGTACCTGCCATCAAAAGGATTATGCTCCATGTTACCAAGCAACACCGCGAAGCACCCATGGCAACCGGGGGGATCCACCTGCGTTACTGTTACCGCGGTTATGTAATTGACAAGGGGGGAAGTATCTTGGACGTCACGTTGTGATGCAAAGAGAGACAGCTGGGAATCGTTTAGGATTCTTTCGCAATACAGTTACAAGGATTCGCAAGAGAGATGCTCTTTTTTTTTGCGTGTTTTGATTGGAGTGCCGGGCACGTACCAATATCATCTGGAGGATTCTCTCCGTTTCCCACCCGACTAATTTAATTCCCTCCCCCTCAGCTGGTGGAGACACGTAGCGGAAAAGCGCTGAAACTATGACTCGTTGGATTCTACAAGGAAGCTCTCGGTCCGCTAGGTTTCTGGTTTAGTACACTTGGGAAGTGCGGGGGTTGGATTACAAGGAAATCTTACACCGGATTCTTTAAGGTAAACTAAAGCCCTAGTTGTTTCACGTAAGATTCGCTCTGAACCCCCACTCTTTTTCCCCAATACTCTGCATTGCACATTACTCGTAACGCAATACCCCAAGCGTAGTGGTAACGTCGTTGCCTTGTATTGAATTGAATTGAATTGAAAAGTCTTTTTATTAAATACAGAGCGAGATTCAGCCTTGGGCTGCTCTACCACCTAACTCTGGTGAATAAAAGTTACAATACATATATTTATAATGCTGAAATCAAATATATAACATAACATGAATGAATTTGACATAAATGAAAAATAATAAAATGATAAGAGAATACAATGACAGATACATTAACACACACACACACGCGCGCACACACACATGTACATACGCAATTTCCAAATCGATACTGAAATAGCTTGCACACAGGTTGAAATTTTCGTTGTGTCAGATAAGTGTTTGCAAAATACATGGTTTTTACTTTACTTGATTCCTGTTGCTTAGCCGTACGAGATAATGCTCAATTGTTGTCTTTGCAATAAAAATAATACGACTTGTTCTTTGAAGTTACTGGGTGTTGTTACAAAAGAAACATAATCGGGAAGAGCATTCCAAACCTTTGCAGACCAGAGGGAGAAGGAGCCTTCGAAACTGACAGCAGAGTGGCGGGGAATGTCGATTTTTCGCCGACCTCTAGTATTGTATGGATGTATGGAATTTCTAAATGCCAGTTTCTCGTGGAGATAGCTAGGTGTTTGCAATTTTAATACTTTATATATTGTAGAACACTGATGCAGGAGGCGTCGCCTAGACATGTTAAGAATTTTGTATGTATTGAGCAAGGGTAGGATGTGCTGATTTCTCCTGATCGAGAGAACGTAACGAATGCAAGAATTCTGTATTTTTTTGTATTCTGTTCGATATTTTACGTTGTAAATTCGTGCCGTACACCACATCACAGTAATCAAAAAAGGATATATTAGAGTTTCGATGAGATATAATTTCGTTTCTCTAGTGGAATAGGGCCCCAGTTTCGATACCCGTTAGAGGTACATAGTGGTTTGATTAAACTGTAGGTCCAGTCCCGATTAGCCTAAATGTGCATAAAGTGGACTTTAAACACAATTCAAATCCAAATATTATCCAATCTTCCTCGAAGTAAGTGGGGTGTAAGGCACAAGTGTCGCCAAAGTATAGGCAAGAGTGGACACTGGCCTATTGTGAAATAGTCTCTTTGAGCACCCAGATAACAAAATAATAGGAATAAAGACAGAGAGGGAGAGAGGGACAAATAGAAGCAGATGAAAATAAAGAGAGATCACGCAGGGAGAAAGAAAAAAATGATAAAGAAACAGAACGAGATAAATGAATATAGAAACAACGAAAGAAAGAGAGTAAGAAGAATAGGAAAACAAAGTAAGAAAGGAGAGAGAGGAAAATAGAAGTTCTGGAAGAAAGAAGCCTAGACAGAAGTGATGCGAGGAAACAAGCATATCTTGGTAACTATGATCACAGAACCAGACCATACCTGATAATATTTCCTCCGAAACAAAATTATTTTTTGACGTCACCACAGAGGCGTACTAGCCAAGGTACAAGGAGGTATTGGCCACATGAGACCCAACTGTCTCTGGCGACCTGACCTCCTGCCAGGGTTGAGTATTGTGCATTTACTTGCTCCCCTTCAGAATATTTTTTTATTCATATCAGGTATATGCTTGGGTTTAGCCAGTATATTAGTTTTGATGATTTGATGAATGACACCTCCGACGCAGAAATCTGTTTCATTTTAACTAATTTCTTAGCTTGTCACTGTGTGGTGTAACAGATCATTTACAGATCAAATTTTTCACATTAGACAGACACTTGAAAAGAAGTGGGAATATAATAAAAATGTCCATCGGCTATTCATTGATTTCAAAAAAGCATATGATTCGGAAAAAAGAGATAAATTATATAATATACAGTGCGTCCATTTCGATCTGCAGCCGAGAGATCGGGAGAAACGTGGCGGGCGGCGCTGACGGAGATGCCGATATTTGAGGCCTGTAATGCCCGCTTATTTTTGTGGACATCTTGCAAAACGAGCACTAACCTGTGTTATAACACGCAAAAGTTCTTCTGTAATTCTTCCAAGTTCCACCCTTGTATACACAAATAAATACGCTTTAGAAATGATGTTAAGAGCCACAGATAATACTCTGTAAAACATTTTAATCATAGTTTTGACCAGTAACGTCCTGCTTAAGTTTATATCCTTGAAAGAGTTTTGTGTCGATGGGGATCGTTTGGAGGTTTCGAATGTGCAACACTGTATCAAGATTACGCTGCAGACGAACCGTTAAAAGCTAATGGTGTTCGTGAGCTTCCTTGCAATCCGAAATCTCCTAGCTCAAGTTTTTTGTTCCTTCGCGACTACAGAGTTGTGAATATAGTGGCAGGCAGATGTAAACCAAGAGCGTGTTAATTTCGTACTGTGCGTAAGAGTGTTATTCTTGGTTACTTGCCGTTACTTGTTTGTGTTATTGCAGTGTGTATGTGTGTTGTGTCAGTCAGACGATTGGAATGCCAGCCGCAAGGTTCTCGTTAGAACAAAGAATTTTTATGTATGACACTTACGTGAAAACAGACTCGTGTCGAGACGTGTGTAGGCAATTTGTACAGAAATTCCCAGGCGTTTCACCTCCACATAGAGATACGGTTAGACGTCTTGTCCTTAAATTACAAGAAACTGGATCGTTAAATTTTAAAACACCTAAGCAAAAACGACGGATTCTAACCGAAGCAAAACTCGATGAAATTGGTGCAGCGTTAGAACGTTCTCCAAACAAACCTCTACGCCGTGTTTCACAGGAGATGGGCGTGTCAAAATCATCAGCACATACAGCCACTAAGCTACTAAAATTAAAACCGTACAGAGTTTCTATAGTGCAAGAATTACGGCCCCCTGACAACGTAAGTAGAGTAAATTTCTGTAATTGGGTTTTGCAGAATATTGTAGATGGTATTGTTGATCCACAGTTAATATTTTTTTCGGATGAGGCATGGTTTCACTTGCGTGGTCATGTTTGTTCACAGAACAATAGATACTGGAGCACTGAAAATCCCCGAATAATACACGAAGTTCCGTTACACGATGCAAAAATTGGTGTGTGGTGTGCTGTAAGTGCCAAAAGAATAATAGGGCATATATTTTTTGAAGACACAATAAATTCAGAGAGGTACCGCACACAAATACTCGCGCCGTTTTTTCAGTTGTTATCAGATAATGAGAGACAATATGGGTATTTTCAACAAGATTCGTCCACAGCCCATACCGCCGCTGATTCTTTGGACGCTATAAGGGAGGTGTTTGATGACAGAATAATTTCAAGAGGTTTATGGCCTTCACGTTCGCCAGATCTTACCGTATGTGACTATTATTTGTGGGGAACCTTGAAAAATAGAGTCTACCGAAATAACCCTCATAGCATCGACGAACTAAAAGACAATATAAGGGCAGAACTAGGAAGAATTACGGAAGAAGAACTTTTGCGTGTGAATCAAAATTTCATCAAACGATGCCAGGAATGTGTGAATGTAGGTGGACATCACTTTGAACAACTCTTATAACACAGGTTAGTGCTAGTTTTGCAATATTTATATAAATGTCTGCATATGTCCATAAAAATATGCGGGCATTACAGGCCGCAAATGTCGGCACCTCCGTCAGCGCCGCCCGCCACGTTTCTCACGATCTCTCGGCTGCAGATCGAAATGGACGCACGGTACTAGTAGAGTTTGGAATACCTAAGAAGCTTGTTAGTATGATAAAAATATGCACCAGTGAAACAGAAAGTAAAATTCGTGTGGGTATTAATATGTCTGACAAATTTACAATTCATGATGGGTTAAAACAAGGAGATGCATTATCTCCATTGCTCTTTAATTTTGCCTTAGAATATGCTGTTAGGAAGGTAAAAGAAACTAAAGAAGGACTAAAATTAAATGGTGTGACTCAGTTGTTAGCATATGCAGATGATGTAGACTTATTAGGGGATGATATAAATACAATTAAGAATAATGCTAAAATATTTTTCAAAACTGCTAAAGAGATAGGTTTGGAAGTTAACAAAGAGAAAACTAAATATATGCTTACAGGCCGAAACATTAAAGAGGAACATAAATTGAGAGTATTTGAAAATAATATCCTTAGGACAATATTTGGACCTAAAAGGGATGAGGAGACAGGTGAGTGGAGAAGGTTACATAATTTAGAACTACATAATTTGTATTCATTTCCAGATATTATTAGAATGATTAAATCAAGAAGACTTAGGTGGGCAGGCCATGTGACACGAAAGGGAGAGGAAAGAGGAGTTCACAGGATTCTTGTTGGGAAACCTGGTGGTAAAATACCTGTACGAAGGCCAAGACGAAGATGGAGGGACAACGTTGAGATGGACCTAAAGGAAATCGGTAGGGATGGAAAAGAGTATATAGATCTTGCTCAAGACAGGGACAGATGGAAGGCCTGTGTTGCTGCAGCCATGAACCTTCGGGTTTAAGAAGGCTAGAGAGTTAGTTAGTTAGTCAGTCAGTCACTATGTGGAGTTAGTCAATCTACCTACTACGAAAACCTACAGTCTGTCCCAGAAGTGTCTAGAGCAAAGTCGCGCATAACTGTACGGAAGGGGAGAAAGCGAGTGCGTGTAGCAAAGCAATGCGCGCTGCTGTAAACGGCTGGTATTTGAGACAGATAGAGACATGCAATGATATCGCCAGGAAGAAATAAGTGTGGGCGGGAATATTTTCTGTTGTAGCAGTCAATTGTAATATGCCACTAAATCCCTTAATGTATTGTCATTAGTACAAGTCGGATAATAATGTAATTACATGTTTTTCTTGGTTAACACTTTCAGATCAAATCAGTGAAATGTTGGCGCTTTGTGCCATATAGTGCCTAAAAACGTGCATTTTAAAGTGCATATATTTACATATTTTACTCCATAAGGACATATATTTGCATATTTTACTCCAAAAGGATATATTTACATATTTCTTAACATTTTAATTTCATTCGAAATTGAAAACACACCAGATTTGTTCAAGTTTAAATACAATCTTCTTAGGCACAAAATGCTGTGAAATGCTTTTATTCAATCAGACTGCAACTTACGTTTAAACTGTATTTATAATTTTAAATTACCAGTATTATTTTATCTTTGTATAATCTTGTGGGAGTTTGGTCCTATGATGAAAAATAAATGGATATGAATACAAATAGGTAATGCCATCCTTTGTGCATTGTGCAATGGCATGAAGGCACATACATAGGGCTTCACACACATTCTCGATCTCTGCCATAGTGCAGTGATCAGCACCATGCGCCCAGGTACCCATTTATTAGTGTCTGAGTAAACCTCAACGAGGGAGATTGCCGGAAAAGTTTCACTCTCGAGTATCGAATTCGGGTCTCCACGTAGAAACCAGACAACCGTGGGTCCACTAAGAACCATACAAAAATTTAGGTAGAGACCGATTTAGGGAGCCCCCTCCCCGCACTGCCTCCCCTGATGGCTCCACTTGATGAAGGAAGAGACGAAGGAGAAAGAGGAGGGAAATGAAAGAGAAGAGAATAGACGAGAGAGAAGGGGAGGGAAGAATGAAAAATAATAGGATGAGAGAAAATAAATTGAGGAAAACCTAAAGAAAGATGAGAATGAGAGAGAGATAAACAGAAAGAAGGAGTGAGAGATGAAGTTAATTAGCGGAAGATCAAAATGAAAAAGGAGAAAAATAAAGAAATTCGAAAGAAAGAAAGCGTGAGAGATACAGAAAATTGGGATGGAAAGAGAAAGAGGTACATGGTCATCAATGGAGAGTCCATCTGAATATATTTTTGTTTACCTTTGAGCTGAAGTATTTTGTTGACACAGCAGTGTCTTGCTTATGCACAGCTACATCCCTTCATCCCCTTCTCTCTCTCTCTCTCTCTCTCCCTCTCTCTCTCTCCCTCTCTCTCTCTCTCCCTCTCCCTCTCTGCTGTATACCTGTTATGAAAGACCACTGAAAATGGGTTCAAACAATGTGGAACGATAGATTTTCTGAGCGCAACAATGGCACCCTCGTGTCGAATTGACTTACTTCGATCCAAACAAAGGCCACAAAACATCAACAAAGCCATTGCAATAACGTCGACACTGATGCCAAGAAATAATCAACCGAAACGCGCTTTTTCGAATAACCCCCTTAATTAATTTCGTGGCTCATTTGTTGGCATTTAGCTTGTTGATTGGCCATTTCGTCCGAGCGGACCACGCGCCATGTTGTTGATAATTGATCACTTGCAGAAGTACCAATCTCTGACAACTGCGTCAAAGTCGATAATCCGTCGCTAATCGCTCCTACGATGTATGACATGCTGACTGTGTATTTCGTAATGCTGTTCCCAATATATCTTCAAATTGGCACCAAAACAAACATCGTGTTGACCTCCAATCGTGTCCACCGTGACCAATTTTATCCCGCCCTTTTCTGAATAGCCGAACACACAGAGGAATAACGATGTAGAAAGAATGAGATTGAAACCGATACAAGCATTTCGCTCGTAGAAATAGGAAAACACAGGAAGGTTGAAATGTAGAAGATAGATGGCACGAATAACATAACCAGAAGAGTAAAGAAAGAGTTGAGAAACATGCGATAAAAAGATAGAAGCGGAGTACAAAGAGAAGGATACGGATATAGAGTACAAAAAGAAAGATATACTGGGTAACAACACAATAGGGCAATAGAATACAGAAAGAAATAGAGAGTACAAAAGAGACGCTTGAGGAAATAGAGTACAGCAAGAAATATATTGCAACAGTGCAAAATGAAGGGAAAAAATCAGTACAAAGAGAAAGAGAAACAGAGTACAAGAAGAATAAGGAAACAGAGTACAATATAAAATGGTAGGAAAAGAGAGTGCAAAAATTAAGGACAAGGAAACCGTGCAAGAAGAAGGGTGAAGATGAAGAGTACAAAGAGAGGAATAGGGAAACATAATACAAAATGTCGGATAGAGTTAAAAAAAAATATGCAGAAACAGAGTATAAATGGAAGAGAATCGGAAGAATAAGTAAAGATGGGAAATAGAAAAATGAAGGAAGGAATAAAGAAATAAATTATGTGGAAAGATAGAAATTTAAAACAAATATTTTAGAGAGAAACCTAAAAATATAGGAACAAAGAGAGGAATAAATAAATAGAGAGAGAGAGAGAGAGAGAGAGAGAGAGAGACACTGGAAAAGAGCATCTCAGCATGGATGACCAGCATGACAGAGCCCACCTGAATTCTTTCCCCTTGGAGCCCACTCAATGAAGAGTCTCTGTTGATACCAATACTTCCCATTGCTTGAAGTAACTGTCTTGTCAGATGGAGAGCATTTTCAAGTCGGCAGATAATTTCTCTTATTAGGTAGCCTAGTGTTGATAAACACGCTGAAATTCCTATAACTTGCACCCTATCCTGAATGCGACCTTTAATCGTGTATTTCCACCATTACCTGACTTCAGTGGCAGCGACTGGTTTCCAAACCTGAAGGAGCAAAAACTTGGGGGCAAGGACAGTTTATTTCCTTTGGCAGATAAGATCTACGAGGGTCGGCTGAAAAGTTTCTGGCCTGAGGGGGAAGGAGATTTGGTAGCAGGCTAAACTTTTATGTGCGTTCTACATAGTCTCCTTCTACTTGAATGCACTTTTCCCAGCGTTGGTCCCGTTTCTCTAACCCACTGGGTGAAAAAAGCTTCGTCCTGGGTGTGTAACCAGTCATTCACAGCATCCATAACATCATCGTCCGTACGGAAATGCTTGTCATTCAGGCGTGTCTTCATGGCAGGGAACATATGTTTCATCCTGAGTCACAATCCTGTTCAGAAAGTCTGCACGGTCTGCACGCATGCGTTGCAATGTGCAGCTGAGCGCTTCACTCGTGTGCGTTTTTGGTCAAATGTCAAGTCTCGTAGAACCCAAAGCGCAGCCATCTTGCGCATTTCCAAATGATCACGAATAATGACATGCACGCGCTCCGTAATGCCTAGACGTGTTGCAATTGTTTGTTGCGTCAGTCGGCGATCCGCCATGATCATGTCATACACTTTCGTGATGTTTTCGTCGGTGGAAGCACTCCGCGGGCTCCCTTTTCGAGGTTCATCTATAGAACCGAGAACCGAAAACTATTCTTAAATTCTCACCGTTACCAAGTTCTTGTCGATTCCTCCCTTTCGCCTCTCTTCCAACTCAGTCCGCCGTCAGGTGAAAACATTCAGGCGGGTTCATTCACCCTCTGGCGAGATGGAAAAGTGTCAACACAAACAGATGATGACGCATTTCAAAACATATGTGAAAGTTCAAGCAACAACTTTACCAGTCTAAATATAGTTGTCTTTGATATTCTGAACATAATTTGAAATATCAAACATTTAAAAATGTTAACATTTTACAAATATTAAACCTTAAACACTCAGGTTCATTTCACCAACCTGTGATCAATCAGCTTGTAAATCGAACTAAAGTCGTCCACATGGACTAGACACTCTGCTGGCCGTTATTCCGAAGTTACATTTTGGCCAAGTCTTCAGTTTGCTGCTCCTTACCAAGAGCATAAAACAAGGAAGGAAAGTTCAACTGATGTATGACGAGAAAAACGAACTTTTGATGTCTGATGCCACCCCTAATGGATTCTTCACTTTAAGGTCTCTACCCCCTCATTCTTCCCCGTCGGTTTCCCCGAGTTCTCCTGCTGAAGATATCATTTGCTAGTTTGTCTTGCATCAGCGCCACTCGTAGGGGTAATGTAGTGTGCAAATTCCAACTCATTCCTTACATCTGCTCGGCATCAGATACAAAAACGATGAGGTTCGCCGACGGAAGTTTTCCACAGAAAATTACCATCTCGATTTGATTTATTCGTAATAACACTTAATCATTTTGCTTAGAGGCATCCTGGAATCGATTTCCCAGCAACTTTCGCGAAGAAGGAAGGTATTATTGTTGCCAAGGAGGAACAGTGCCAGAGAAAGATTGCATTTGGGGGACACCTTTATCATGAAAGTTTTGAAATTGTGGGTAATATCAGCCAGTCTAAATTTGATTGTGTACAATAATGAGGATGGCATTATCTCATTTCTTTTGGATATCAGGCAACCTAAACACTAATTTCTAATAAATCAGTTTTGCAGCATTTGGTAATTGCCGGTCAAACAGTTTAGAGTAGAATCCAAACCACTATACACCCTGTTCAGGTAATCTCTGGAGCAAGGGAACGAAAACAACGTGAGAGGGAAAGTGAATGCATGGAAAGGGAAACATGACTGCAGCTATGAACTGTTTGCAGAAACGTTTGGTCCGCCCACTCGCTTTCTCCCCTTCTCTGCCGTTATGGTGGCCTTGCTCCACAGATTCCAGACACAGAGTATAAATATCTCCTCACCTAGGCTCGAATTCTGACTCCTGGATTACAAGGTCACAGTAGAAGTCACTAGGACATCCAAAAGGTTTTATCCATCTCAAACAAGTGACAATAATATTCCAACTACTGACTGAAGCAAACAGGAGTGAGATTTTTCTCATATCTTACAATTTGACAGCTTCCTTGAAGGAGTGGTGGTGAAGTCGTCCCTTGTAATCAAGAGGTCTCAGTTTAGATACCATACAAAAGCACATAGTGCTTTGCATCTCACTTTGAACTGTAGTCCTAGTCCGAATTAGCACATCTGTGCATAAATTGGACTTTAACAGAAGCTCAAACTTGTCATTTGAGCTATGAATTGTGTTGTAAACTTAAGTTTGAATGTTTTTAAACAAACGTCTTACTTCGTTAACCTCCACCGCTTCCACTACCAGTATTTTGAAGTGTTTCTATAATATATGGCACAACGGATTTTATTGAAGATGAAGATGCAGTTTTCTATTTCGGACTACTATATGAACCGTCGGAATGGTCCCGGGTTCGATACCCGGTGTAGGTACATAGTGGTTCGGTTCCCACTTTAAACTGTAGGTCCAGTCCCCAATAGCCTTACTGTGCATAACATGGACTTAAAACATCAACGCAATCAATTAATCAAGTCTGAATGGTAGCTCATGGTCTCGAAGTAAGAAAATACAATTATTCATCAATTATGGTTCTATAGATAATTACACTAGGGAACATGATTTTTGCCCCCGTGAAAGTAATGACTGTTTCTTATGTGTTTTGTAGTGTAGTAAGCGGAACTAATCCTCAAAATTCTCCTACACGTAAAAATTTTTCATAATGTCAATTTTTAATAAAATAAAATTTAAGGTATAAGGTATACGAACATTGGAAAATAAGGCTAGATGTTTACCTGGAAAAGAAAGGGAAAGAATTACTTCATTCGAAAAGTTGTTATGTAAATTTATATATAAGAGACCAGTACACCACATCAAGGAACTACCAGTTCCACCCCCCCCCCCCCACACACACACACGCACGCACATAGGTTGTGCAAGCACCAGATGAAGATACCGCAGACGAGCCGTCAACATCAATCGACGTAGAATACCATTGTGACGAACAAGATGATGGTGTGCACCTCATTATGCATGATGGGCTAAGTGATCTTATACGCGATTTAAATTTGGGAAAAAAAGAAGCAGAGATTCTTGGTTCAAGAATCAGCAGTGGAAACTCTTTGCGAAAGACACAAAAATTTCCATTTATCGAAACCGTCACGAACAGTTTTCCAAGTATTTCACAATGAGAGAAAATATGTGCTTCTGTGTAGATGTCGTTTCCTTAATGAATGAGTTCGGTTTTCGACATTCAGTACCCGATTGGAGACTGTTCATAGACTCCTCAAAATTAAGTATGAAAGCTGTACTGCTGCATAATGGTAATGTTTTACCATCAATTCCTTTATTCCATGCTCTAAATACGAAGGAAACATACGAAACAATGTCTGCTTTGTTAGCAGCTGTAAATTATAATAAATATGAATGGGAAATCTGTGCTGATCTCAAGGTTATTGCCTTGCTCACAGGATTACAGGGAGTTTTTACGAAACATTGCTGCTTTTGTGCTTGTGGGACAGTCGCGACACAAGTCGTCATTTTGTAGTAAAGATTGGGGAATGAGGGATGAATACCAAATTGAAGAAAAAATGTGGAATATGTGGCCCTTGTGGCCTAAAGAAGATTCTTTTCCCACCACTACATATTAAATTAGGATTGATGAAGAACTTCGTGAAAGCCTTGAATAAAGATGGCAGTGGATTTCGTTACCTCCAAGACCTTTTCTCAAACTAGACAACAAGCAAAATTGAAGGAAAGTATTTTTGTGGGACCACAAATTAGAAAACTCCTGAAAGACATTTTTTTTAAAATCAAAGCTCCAAGATGTCGAGCTGGCAGCGTGGAGTTTCTTCAAAGCTGTGGGGAATGGATTCCTGGGAAACAAAAAAGAAGAGAACTATGAATTTCTAGTTTCAGAGCTACTGAGGTGTTACAAAGAAATGGGTTGCCGAATGTCTTTAAAAATTCATCTTCTACATTCTCATCTTGAATGTCTTGAATATTTTCCACAGAATTTAGGTGATGTAAGTGATAAACAGGGGGAAAGGTTCCATCAGGACATTTCTGACTTGGAACGTCGTTACCAAGGACGATGGGACCCAGCCATCTTAGGGGATTACTGTTGGAATACGAAACGAGAAAGTAGCACTGAATATAAGAGATGTTCATTGAAAGGTAGACATTTTTTACCTATTCTCAAGTAAACGTATGCTTTTGTATTGTTCAAATTTCCTTATCTGAAGCAAGCTAATTACTTCTGACTAGTGGTTGATTACTAATTTCCTTATAAAATTATACTTTATATTATTTACATGTACTTACATGATGTGCAATTCATGGCTCTTTACATTTGTTACGCATATTTCCATGTATACTAAAATCTACCTGTAAAAATAAAATCTTGCGTGTTAGAGCATTTTTTTGTTATTTTTGAATTCAGCACACTTGTTTCTATAAGAGGCAACTTATTTCGCTCTGGAAGCAAAAAAAAATATTTCATTTGTTCCCTAGTGTTATTATATCATCGGTGAGACCTACCATTAAGAAAATTATGTATTAAAATCTTTTGGTTTTTTGAGTTGGTTTTACCTTGCTTTTCTGCCACTTTTGGCTAATCGCAAAATGAGTGATGATATGATGAAATTGATGAAGAGATACACAAAGAATACCCATGGCCAGACCGGAATTCGAACCCGAGATATCTAGTACCGTAGCGCGCTGTGTTAACCACTCTGCCACGGAGGTCAGCGTAATAGAATTTGCCTTTTCAACTAATAGAGTGATGTAAGAAAAATACATTTATCAAGGGCGCTCTTTCTTGCACGTCAAGCCATCAACTCCTTTTGAATATTCAAGCGAGAACACGTGATGTTAAAAGGAAAAACACACCTTAGATTCTCAACTTCAAGTATTCCATACAGGACGAAAGCTTTCTGCAGTACCTTATTAAAAATACATCCAAACAGAAAGCATGTTCAAAGGTAAAACTGTGAGAAATCTTTCTGCGGAAAAACGCTGCGTACACCATCTGTTGATAAATTAGCCAAATTAAGCATTTGGGCCTTGATTAAGGAACTGTAGTCCACTTACAAGCTACGGTCCTTTACTTTGCTGGTTATTTCATGGCGAATTTTCCGAGTGAAGAGGCAGATTGGGTCTCTGTTGGAAACAGCATTTCTGGAGTTTAAGCATTTCTCTCGTGATAATAAGCTGAAGCATTAGTCTCAATGGAGTCACGAAAATACTCTTGACGAGAGATACATAACTGACTTAGCGTCAGATTTCGTTGAAAAGAGAGAGGAATGGACAAAAGGACTCGCTACGCTAATAGAGAGAGGATTCGTGGGTTTAATATTGACTCTAAATCATTGAGTTGTAGTACCTCTTCACCAGAGATACAACCGTCTTGAATACACTGCAAAATTGTTAACAAATATGCCACACGAAAATTGAAATTTTGCGTCTTTTATTTGTAATTTTCTCTCCGTTACGATAATCGTGACGACGAGAATGAATGAATTGTTAACATACAGGGTGAGACAAAAGTCGCAATACACTTTTATTTTGGAAACGGAATGGAAAATTAATATCTGAGTAACACTGGAAACAAAGGGTGATGGGACCTACCTTTCAGGATATATGCGCAACATGGCCGCCATATTGAAAGGTTATCGTATGGCTTTTGACTCACCCTGTAGATGGGCCTCCCCGATGGCGCAGTGGTAGCGTCGTCGCCTTGTAATCAAGGGTTCCTGGGTTCGATACCCGATGGAGGCACATAGTGGTTCGGATTCCACTTTAAACTATAGGTCCAGTTCCGATTAGCCTTACTGTGCATAAAGTGGACTTAAAACACTAAATCAACCAATCAACCAATCACCCTGTAGATGCAAGACCAATCAAAATGGGACACTTATTCACTGAACTGTACTCAAATGTTGTTGATAGAAAGATAGAACATGTCTTACCAAGAGTTAGAATTGTTAAGCATCTTAACAACGTAAGATCCTTAAACATTCAGGTCCCGAGAAAATACTGATCAGGTTATTTTTGGAACAGGATAAGGCAGGCCCAATAATTTTTGGTCATTCCGCTGTCGTCTTGTAATCAAAGAGTCCCGTTTCATACCAGGTAGAAGTAAATTGACCAGTGGTTCGAAATCAAACTTTACACTGTAGATCCGTTCCCGATCTGCCTATCAGAGCATAGAGTGAACTCAGAAACAAACTTTTTAAAGCAAGAAGGATGATGTAGTAGTGAAAGACGTCGAAAGTTAGAGAGATATCCAAGAGGTATCTTGAGGTCCATACTTGATTTCCAAGTTCGCTAAGATTAACTTTACTTTTCGCCCGAAGTCGGAGAAACACTCGAACATCTTATCGGATGGATGCTTTATTATTGAAGAGAACCTGTCGCGAAACGGCGCTGCCCTCGTCGGCATCGAGCCAATTAGACAATCCCCCCAATTGGGATTCAGCTTCTGAGGGAGATGCTTCTCTCGGCCAACGCTAGCATTGGAAGATCCGAACCGTTGGTGCATTATGTCATTTGTTCTCTCGGGAAAAATCTTCCAAGGAAGAAGGTTACGGAATTGGTATGTAAATTACATATTTATTTATTTATTCGTCTTCGACATAGACTGTATATTCAACTATTACAGCGACATGGATAGAAAATAAAGTACATAGATTCAATAGTATGTTACATATTACATTACAGTAGAGTGTTACACATACACATACATCACACACACACACACACATACATGTATGTATATACACACATGTGCACAAAACACACATACATTGCTCATCTCTATACACACGTTACTCATATCCCAATGCGAAATCGTCTGTTGTGTCCCACAAGTGGCATTGCTGCTCATATTTCAAAGGCAGAATGTACGTCACAGAAGTAAGAGTAATTTTGCGGGATGAGTAAACCTCAGAGCCCCTTCACTGTTTCCTCCTTTATTTAAATTTTTCTTACAGATACACTTCTTCCCTTAAATTTGGAGTAGGGGTTCTGTCACTAACGAATTGCATGACTTCTGGGTGAATATTCTGTAGACTTTCCACGCAATTGTTGCACTCTAATAACAGACTTGCAAACGTGTCTTTGATTAAAGGCATTTTCTCTAATGTATCTCCTGACATTAAACAGTAAATACTACATGACTGCAAGGTATATCAACAAGACCTTTTTGCGTTTATTTTTCAACCAGTCTATTAGACGTGAGTACAGTACATAGAGTGCAAGTAAGCTTCAGAGTATGCAGTGTAGCGTAAACTTCATTCCGCGAATTTTAGGATCGCGTCTCGTATAACTGGAACATATTGATTAATGAAAACAGCAGGTAGCTTTATCGCTTCATGACCGAGTAAACAAAATCAGCTTGTCAGCCTTGCTGTTAGTGGAACGTGAGAAGATATTCTCACACGTGGCTTTTTTGAAAGCCTTCCGCTGTGGTCTCTCGCTGCTCTGAAATATATGCACACCGCTCTTCCTTCAAAGGCTTCCTTCTTCCTTCGGGATCTTGGGAAGAAATCGAGCGTCGGCTCAGAGATGCATGCGCACAGCTTATACTACGTTAACATCTTATTATGCAGCATGCTCTTATCGCGAAGGAAATTTTTCCCACTTTTACAGGATCGACGAATGTAGCCAATTGCAACTCTCCTTTAAGCAGTGCTAAAATTTGAATTTGAAACTTCCCTCTCCCTCCTCCTAAAAAATATGGTGCATATTCCAACGGTATTTGAATCTCTGTTAGGGGAAAATACGTCTAGGCTACGGATGCATTGCACGGACAGCTTGGATGAACATTTCCGAGTAGAATTTCGGCGAATAAATCGTTGTGATATAAATTGCTGACGTGGCTTTTGTGAAATTTCAAAAAAGGGTGTCCTTCTTTTGTCGGGACGCGTCGATTTTACGCAAGTTTATAAATAGGAAGGAAGAAGGGGCGGGTTTAGCCCGGTTTTTATTGCTCTGAATTTACAAGTGAGGCCATAGATATCAATTTGATCGGCGGGGAAATTTATTGGATGCAAGTGTGCGGCTTTTCTTCTTTAAGGGGGTAATCCACTGGCAAGCTCCCTTTTCTCGCAGTGCAATCCAGAAAACTGCAACAATTGCAGGCTGACGAGTCCGGGTAGACTGGACGTCTGCCAGTTTCATCATCTACGGTGACTTATTCTTGCTCTCGCTTAACTATCTTCCTTGACTATCGCCGTTTGCTTTCTTTCCCATCCCAACTTCCATTTAAAGTCACAGAAAGTGTTTGATATTTTCAGTCTACACTTCAGATTTTAATATAGCCTAATTTGATATTAGAGTTACTAACTGAGCGTCTTCTTTCCCTTTTATAACATTGCATTTCATAATTTAATATATTTATGTGGACACATGCATGCCGTGCTGAATTGAATTAGCTTCCAATGGACCCTCTAACTCTCTAACTACAATCATAATACAGGGTGGCTCAAAAAGTCACTTAACACCCTCGGTACAAGGCCACTGCAGCGCGCAACTTGGAAATGGTGATGATAAATCGTTGCCAGGCCAAGGGGGAACCACATTGACGCCACCCGCACGGCCATCTTGATGTCCGCCACCTTGAACTCAACTTCAGAATTTTAAATGGGAAGGGGATGATATGATATATCAAATCAGGCTAGAAGTTCACGAGAAATGCAATGGTGAAGGTTTCTTATATGTATCTTTAACCTGTAAAAAGTTATAACTGAATTCTTGTACCAATTTGCTCCTTTTCGAGGTGTTATAAAATGCCTTAATTTGTTTAGCGCATCGGTAATGCATCAAGATCAAAGTGATGTCTAGGGAGAAAAGTTCGCATGCCATTGCACAACATTTTAATTGGATACATGCATGAAGAGCTCGCATTTTGAACGGTTGTCGCGAACAATTACCAGTGTGACGCTTCCATTAAATGAAAAGTCCTTCACAGTATAATATATGAAGTGTGTTCGTATATAAGTATTTTAATTTCCATCAACATCATCAATAAGCACCTATTTATTTGTACTTTTACGCTTCCTTTGTCTTTAACACCGCTTTCTTTGTACTTTTCTCATTTCTTTGTCATCAACATCCTCTATCAACACCAGTTTTTTGTACACACGATCCCTTTATCATAAACATCCTCTTTTAACACCACATTCTTTGTAATTTTATGATCCTAGTGTCATCAGCATCCTCTTTCAACAAAACTTTCCTTGTGCTTTCATCATCCTGTTATCAGCAACATCCTCTTTCAACACCACTGAGCTTTTACGATCCCCTTGTAGGCTAATCAACATCCACTTTCAACACCACTTTATTTGTACTCTTGCAATCTTGTCATCATCATCCTCCGCTTTCAACATCACTATCGTTGTACTTTTATGATTCGATTGTCCTCAACACGTTCTTTTAACAATTTATTATATTTGCTTTTGCACGCGTACTTCTAGCTGAATACGTATTTCCTGCCGACAACACTTTCTCATAGAAAACGTCGTAAACATGAGCTATCCGTACCAATACTTTTTCATTGCAGTCTCGAAATTTCATTTTATGCACGTCATCTGTATACAAATTATTGTTGTCAATCTGTCTTTTCAGATATTGAGAACGTTACAATAGAGAAAATGCTACGTCACTGTGGAGACTGAAATGTTATAAAGTACATTTCGTAGAGGAAAAGGCGTTTAATACTATTATGTTCACATATATCCAGCGGAGACACGAGTATGAAACATGTTTCACTGCAGCAAATTCCATCACTCCTTTTCTATGCATTTGAAAGGCAACTCGATTTAAAGTGTATGTTCCCTCTCGTACATTCTCTTCAAATGCACTAGATTCATGAAATTTGAGTAAAAAAAAGATGAAATTCGAATCGCCTTTCCCCTCCTTGCCGCGTCAGAACACGATTTCTTTATTTACTGGGTGTCAGAAATGTTCCAACGGTCTTGCAGGGAAGAAGAAAAAA
Organism: Lepisma saccharinum; assembly: GCF_977018435.1. Classification (NCBI taxonomy): domain Eukaryota; kingdom Metazoa; phylum Arthropoda; class Insecta; order Zygentoma; family Lepismatidae; genus Lepisma; species Lepisma saccharinum. The sequence continues at coordinate 23,664,293 of NC_139239.1, forward strand.
AAAGAATGACTACTTCTTCCACATTTAGCTTGCTAAACCTTTCAACTGCGGAAGAGATGTACTGAATTCTCTTCACGTATCACGAGTCGAGAATTTCCTCCTGCGTGGATCGACTGCCGAGGAAATTAGCCGCTTTGAATCAATGTGGGTTGCAGGGGGAGCGGACTGCCAACTAAAATCCAATACAACCTCAGATGAAGGTCGCTGGAAGACCGCTAAACGAAGACGCCACGAATTTTGGCGCCTTTATAATTAATTAATTACCTTTAATTTCTTAATCCGAAATCAAGTTTCTTGTTAGGGTTTCCCCTCCTTCGTAATTGCTGATCCGTGAGCTACATGTGAAATCTCGTAGCGCAATCGTCTCCTTTCTTACTCTTTTCATACATTGGGAGATCCTTGGTTGCTGAATATCTAGCACAGTTTTGCCGTGTCTTTGTCCCCTATACCCAGTGTTGCCAGGTGATGAAATATTTTAGGTGACATGGGATAAGATAATAATGAAAAATAGGGATTTTGAAGACATCCTTCTCACATATTAAATCTAAGCTCATTAGAGTGTGAAGTGGTGCAAGGGGTTATCTTTGCTAAAGTATAAAAGTCAACCTCCTTTCCCCGGCAATATTGCAGGCAAACGAGGCTCTGGTGTCGGGATTCACAGCCACGAACAGTTGTTCGATGTTCTACATCCTGATATCTGGCTATCACGCGGATAATCCGGGTTCGAATCGCGAGAAAGTTGATCCAGACCGGGAATTTTTCCAGTAATTTCTGCGCGGCTCTGAGGCCCACCCAGCCTCGTACAATGGGTACCTGGGCGGGGGGTTAAAGTTGACGTGATGCTGACTACATCATCCCAACTATGGCCGGGATCAAGAATATGTGGAGCTCCATATCTCCACATCACGCCATATGCCTTCCTCATATTAGTTATCATCATCGGAGCGATCAGTTTATAGAGATAGAAAGAGCGACGTGAACAAGCAAAATAAATAGAAACCGTTCAGATGGATAAGTGACGCGAGTGGTTGATGAAAATCACACCAGTTTCGAGTCAAAGTCCTTTATAAGTATCCGTTCATCAATTACATATAATCATCCTCATCGTCGCGATTAACCAAAATTGACACAGAAGCGACACAAAAAAGTAGTATTGCCAGAACATTAACGGCATTTTGGATTAGTAGATTTACATCGTTAAAGCTACTACGCAGATTAAAATAGCCCACATCAATCTCGGAACAAAATAGAAATTGAAGCTTCTATCAACGAAATGGAGATGATAACGTAACGTGCTGATTGACACAGATTCTAGTTCCGAGCAAATTCATCACCAATTTTTCATGAGGTGTACCCCATGTCAAACTGGATGACGTGAAGATTACGGCTGGCGTGACGGGCTTCTGGCTTCATGTGGCCGTCGCAGGTGACAATTGACGCAGGCGTCACGCGGGGTGATGAGTGTATCCGCGAGCACATGCGGTCCGCTTGCATGGGCAAGCTAATCAGCAAATGCAATTCTCAAGTGTGTGATTAGCCCTCGTCGGAGAGAGTGATTACTGCTCGGACAGTGTGAAATTACATCCGACTGCCGACGGAAAATTTCCGAACGTTTCGCCATTTCGGGAAACAATACCTGTGAGGAATAGATCCATCTGCGTTTTCGAAAATTTCAGTTCAAAAGTATCTTCGTTTGTAATTATGGAGGGCGAAATTATCATTGCTCATTTGATTTGTACAGAAAATACAGGGAAATATAGTTTTGGAGTCGTTAGTATTCAAGCAAGATAACCAAAGTAACAATTGCATATCTACAGGGTGTTTCACTCGCTTCCGGCTCGCTTATAAAAATCAAGCTATTGGTCATAATGTAATGAAATTTGCTACGGACATACCTTGCTGTATTCCGGACTCTGTGACCGAGTGGGGCGTCAAGGGTCCCGAGTTCCAATTCCACTCGGGCTTGGTTGTTTGTGAATGTCCATTCATAAATTTTATAATTTCATCACTCATCCCCATCTTCGCAAATTAGCCAAGAAGCACAAAACCCGAAGTAAATAAAAACCTACTAAATCAATCAATCAATCAATCAATACCTTGCTGTATGAGAAGCATGGTAACGTCACAGTGAGTGTTGGAAGTGAACTCTTAATTGACTCTTTTCGCTTCGTCGGGAGGTAGCAATTGTTGCACAGCAGTAACATGATATACAGGGGATGGACAAAAATAGGGAAATACCTGCAAAAAGACTGAATGCTGAGGCCAATAGGGTGTAGGATCACCTTTAGCATACAAGACGACCTGGAGTCTCCGAGGAATGGAGACTGCAGGGATCGTCGACCATTCTTCATGCAAAACATATTCCATATTTCTCAATGTCCGTCTGTTTCTGTTACTCAGTGTACATTCTCGTCCACGCAGGTGTTTATCTGACGATGTCTTTCGGATACACTATATTTCGTCATGACCTTGGATACAATCCCTCTCGATACGCCAAATAACATGGCTACTTTGGTCAGAGAGGTGCCTGGAAGGTGGGCACCAACAATTTGCCCTCCTTGAAACACTTGTCAGCTCAGACATGATTCAGTATCAACTGCACAGCACGCTGTCTACAGCGCCAATGTCGACTCCTTCCGGTCCGACAGGGTCCTATCTCACGGCGCAAAACAAACGAATGTCGCACCGCGTTTGATTTCAAGAGGAAAAATTGCACCGATTTCACCAGTTCCGATGTCGTAGTGTTTCCATATTTTTGTCCATCCCTGAGCATACAGCTTTGCTTTTTTGGCAGCTCCTTGACATTTGTTTGTGGAAACTCCCATTTCCTGCGACAGTCTACGGAACGACTTCTTTGGTTAGGCCAGCAATCTGTTTTTTTCTCTTCTTGCACCGTTGCTTCTGGCCGTTTTGGACGTCGTCCTTCATGCATATCCAACAATCTTCCTATTGTTTCCAGTTTCTTCACCAAATATTGAATGGAAGATTTTACAGGCGGTTTCCGGACTCCAAACTGTCCAATAAATTGTCTCTGGCACGTCCTTATGGACACCGTTTTGGCATTTAACGGCATAATCGCCCAGACCCAGACGCATAGAGAGACTATGGTGCCATCTCCAATGACGTCACCATACTTCTCATACACCGAGGCATGTCCGTAGCAAATTTCATTACATTATGACCAATAGTACGCTTTTCATAAGCGAATATCAGAGGGGCGAGAGAGTGAAACACCCTGTATAAAAAATATTGATTTGAATTGTTGCTTTAAGTCCACTTTAAGCACAGAGAGGTTAATCAGGACTGGAACTAGAGTTTAAAGTAGGATCCGAGCAACTTTCCAATGTGCCTCCACCAGGTATCGAACCCAGAACCCCTTGATTACAAGGCGACGTAAAGGCAAAGATGTATATGAGTAATGATAAATGTAATTGATGAATGGATACTCACAAAGAAGACCAGATACTACTAATAATACACTTTTCATGCATCAAAACACACAGGTGAATGCATCAAGAGGTACTTTTATCAGCTCCTGTTCACACTGATGCACTAAAAAACATCAGTTGAACATAGGATATACTGTCATTTCAAAGAAACCAAAATTGCTGCATCAACTGTACCAATTGATGCACCAAAATGCATCAACATTGATTTGATGCATTCCGAGTCATAGTGTATACATTCAAACCGTCTCGACAAGAACAAAACTGAAATCGTTTGAGTTCGAGATGTATGTTCATTTTATGCACAGGTAGGCTAATAGGGACATACACGTACAGTTTGAAGTGGGATGAGAGCTACTATGTACTTCCACCGAGGTCTAACCCGCGACCTCTTGATTCAAAGGCAACGACGACACCACTCGTCAATCTGGGACACCCTAAAACTGAAACAATATACAGCAATACCTTAACAAAGATCACAAATAGTAGCGAATCGATTTGTTTTCCTCTCGGTCATAGAGCAGGTCAGCTCTACAAGTCTATACTCTGTCCCAGCGAACTGTGGAGCAGTTATCAGCCTTTCCAGAAGCGTGTGCTGCTTCGCTCTGGCCACTCGATTTCATTCGCTTCTCTGACGCTATGCGCGGATAGCGCTCCACAGTTAGGTGGGACAGGGTATATGCGTCAGTTGTAGAACTTTTCATTTATATTCTAGCTCTGGGAACAGGTACAATTGGCCCCTCAAGCCTAAGTCAATAAATGAATATAAACACTCATTAAATGATCATTCCCTACTGGCCCTCATATGTGTGGAATATTACCTTTGGGCCTCTGCTGTAATTTATCTCCTGAGGTAATTTATGATAAAATAATAATAATAATAATAATATATGAACAATAGTTGGTTTGCCCGCAGCGCTTTTAAAAGGGTCTGGTCCCATGAAAAACCACTCTCTCGACAACATTATCTGTTCCAGGGGTAACATAATGGGGAGATAATTGAACGAACGCTGCTGACAGACATTTTAATTCATAGCAAAAACCATTCGCTTCTGGTTTCGCCGAAAGACCTTAATTTCGATTAATTTGTATGCAAACAGGGTTTGTTCCAGCAGATCAGCAAGAGGGGGGCAGTTGAATCCAGTACGGATCTCTCGAACATGGCTTTAATATGTTGTTATTGGTTGATTAATGGACTCGTTATTGACCTCAAATGTAGTACCAGACTTCCTTTCGATGCATGACGTCATAATTTTTAAAGCAATATCCTTGCGATGCTGACCTTGGGCCAGTTATCGTTGAAAAGTGTATTATGAGCATGTTTTGAACACACGTTCAGCATGTTCAATCATCAAATTTGAATATCGGAAAAAATAATCTGAAATTGATTTTGTTCAGTTTTTGGATGTTTTAAGCTTCCGTGTCTCCTGTTTATCCATGTAAGAATTTGGTGATTGAATTTTTCCATAAAAGGGAGTAAATGTACTTTAAAAATTGTGTTTATCGCCCTCAGCACCCTTACACTGTGCCTTGTGTCTCATGTAGTCATTGGTCTTGAACAACAAAGTCTTCAGCGAACACTACTACCTCTTTACCTCTCTCGGGTTTAACTAACAGCACACTCCTCAACCACCTTTATTGGTCAAGCCTCGCCATTCATCTTCTGACTTCACGCTAAATGCTTTCGTTGTTAGGTTAGCCATATTAGCATTAATACACTGCAATTTTTGTGACGTCACAAGTTGAATGGCGGCGCTTGACCAAGAAGGTGGTTCAGAAGTGTGCTATAAGTGAGACTCGTCTTCTCGGGTAAATATAAATAAAGACAAATACAGTAGAGCGTCGATTATCCGAAGTAATTGGGGGACATGGGTGTTCGGAAAACTGATTTGTTCGGATAATCGAACTGTACATGTTTATTTGCCAAAAAGAAGTACTGTACAGTAAATTTATTCATAAAAACAGGCATCTCTTTAAGTATGTATTACAAAGTAACGTACAAAGGCAACTTTAGTAGGAATATATAGTATGTGGTACAGTTTATTAAACAAAAATATGTACATATTACATACGCATTTTGCATGAACAATACACACAGTACACAAAATTAACGTTTAAAAAAATCCTTTATTTTGGTCTGTCTAAGCAAGCCTACACGCTTACGAGCAGCTAAGTCACGTACATTTTTCATTACAGATATCTGAAAGTGAGCGAGTACACAGTTCGGTTAAGCGGTCGTTCGGTTGACCGACGTTCGGATAATCGACGCTCTACTGTATATTCATTCACATTCAAGCTTTCTTTGTGTACACCGTCGGCCAAAAGTCACGATCAGATTTATAATGCAAGAACGTATTCGCAAGCGAAATTCACGTAAAATGTTTTCGTAGGTTGAGAAAAAGAGTTTTATCTGTTTTCCGATAGATGTCAGGTTTTGCGAGGTCCGTCCAAATGCGGAAGTTAAAAGCTACATTGAGAGTTGCGTTGACATTAATGTTCCAAATATTCTTGTCCAATTTCACTCTTTAATATATACTGTTCAGTTCATTATAGTTTCTGCATTCGTTGCTACTGCATTTTCTTTCTGGCACGATAATACCATTATTAATACATCAATATCCAATAATATTTTGCTCGTCCATTACATTTATGTTCAGTAATATAATATTCCAACAATCAGTAAACTATCACTTAATTCTTGCACAAAATGATTTTATAAATTGTTTGCTGCTTTTATAGATGATCAATTCAATATAAAACCTTCCGCAAATCTCCGTGGAGAAGTGGTTAGCAGGTGTCCCGGGTTCAAATCCAGCCCTGGGCTTGAGTGTTCTTTGTGAGTCTCTCTTCATCATACCATCACTCATCCTCAACTTCGCGATTAGCCAAAAGTGGCAGGAAAGACGAAGCAAAATAAATCAAACCAATCAATCATTCTAACACCATTTTTCAGAGCAAAGAAATCTCTACAGAGCGATGATAACGCAATGTATAATCGTTCAGAAAATCTGATGATTTCTAATCTGGGTCAATCCTAATGAAATCATACCAGCTGGTTACTTGACCATTTTTAAAAAAGTTTATTTTTTGAGTGGTGTGAGCCTCATATATTGACAGTTCAGAACCACTCTTATTTTATTTTTACTATCTCCGATTTGAAGATGGCGGGCATTTTTTTATCATGGCGCGCGTCATTTTCTCTATTCGTAAGCATCAGCGGCAACTTTTTTTTCTCAGCTCTGGTAAGTCCTACGACAATGAGACAAAATCTGTGATGTTAACCACATTATAGGCTACAATTATATTTCTGTGTAATTTTCTAAATATTATTCCTTCATAATAAGGTCAAACTTGTGTATTTTAATCGCTCAAAATGACATTTTCGGAGATTTTTTTGGGGGGAAAGGCAGTTTGTTTGACACTTCAATTTTTTTGTGCAAGTACCTGTGTACCAATAGAGTATGTTAAAATTATTTGAAGCTTGAGACTTTAATATTTATTTTTCTACAGGGTCATAAACATGTACTTTTTGTTAAAAAATTCCAAGTTCAGGGTTAAATATCTCTGGTGGGCAGTTGTTTAGAAATCTGAAATTTTTACACAATACAGTACTTCATGATAAGTAACTTCAGTAAAAATTTTGAGTTTGAGATTCAATTGGTTTAAGAGATACAAAACTCGTTAAAAATTCAACATTTTGCATTAAATATGGCATGTCCAATTTCATTTCATATTAACATTTTGTGTTGAAATTCTGCAAACTGTAATTTGGAATGTCAATGAACAACATTACAATCCTGAAATGGCTCTGCAATAAAGTATATATACGAGGGCGTGCTGAAAAGTAACGCTTCCTATATTTTTATTTTCTTTGTTACCTTGTAAACGCATTTTGGATTTTGAGCAACCATACATTGCACTTATAAGACTTTCCCGCTTCTGAATTGAAGGTTTCAAACTTCTATCGCAAGGGGGTGCTGAACTATTGCGAAGAAAATGGCAGCATGTAACCATGCAATGTCGGTGAATCGCCTGAAGTAGCGTTCAGTGATCGAGTTTCTAAACGCAGAAAATATGCTACAAATTGACATTCATCTGAGACTGAGGGCACTTTATGGGGATGAATGTGTAGACATCCGTACTGTGCAATCGTGGGCTGTTCATGCTCGTAAAGATAACCCCAGCTGAACACGATTCCGATGACCTCCATCAGTTGCATTTCTCGGCCTTTCATTCCATTCTCTCACATAGCTGAGATTTCTTCAGCTGGGGTTATCTTTACGAGCATGAACAGCCCACGATCGCACAGTACTGATGTCTACACATTAATCCCCATAAAGTGCCCTCAGTCTCAGATGAATGTCAATTTGTAGCACATTTTCTGCGTTTAGAAAGAAAGCATTGAGCTTGGCAGCTGAGGAGAAGTTTGGCCTTTCCTCGGTCTAGGTAGTGACTTCAATCCACATCAGCCTGGAGAAGAAGTCTAAAAGAAGAGATGAAGTTTCAGTTCTTTCTGCACGTAGAGGAGAGAATACGCGAGGAAACTTGCAGAAAGACCAGCTCGAACTGTGGGTCGATTTCTGCGGAGTGGATCTGTAAAAACAAGTGGATGCTGTTAGAAATGTAGCTTTAAGTGAGCCACTTTCACTGAGATCACTGTTTTTTGCTTCCTGTTTCCCAACAGAATAGTAAAGGGGTTGTAACCACTGCAACCAATATTGTTCCCTGCTTTTTCAATTACTTCTCCGAATATAGGTCGTTAGCTCTAGCAATCTATCGTGCACCTTGCTTCACGAATACATGAGTGGTGTCACTTTGTCTGTAAAGATTGAAAATTTTGATATTCAGTAAATCTACTAGTAAAATCTCTATTTTTGTTTTTAGAAGCTACCCTTTGCACGTGAAGGCAGAACCATCACCTACACATTCATTATCTCGGCCGTCTGTGGAGGTGAAGTAGTGAGCATCACGATCCGGCAGCTATTAGCCCCTAGGGTTGCCCGGAGCTATCGACTTGTTAGAGGCTACGTGAACTCGAGATCTCCTACATGTATTGCTGAAAAACTTCTCACTTGAAATCACTCACGGTGCAAATCGAACTCGTTCCAGTCTGACGTCATACCGGCTCGACAATGGTGGCTCGCAAAATCTAGTTGTCCATTATCATCACGACACGTTTTGGCTTGAGCTGGCCACCGCGGCGGAGTGGTTAGCACAGTGGCTACGACGCCAAAGGGTCCATGGTTCGAATCCCGGCCTATGCGTGTGCATTCTTTGTAAATGTCTCTTTCATTAATTTAATCATGCCATCACTCATCCTCATCTTCGCGATTAGTTCAAAAGTAGGAGAATAGCCACCGATATATTCTGACCCCCCCCTGTATATCCATACTCTTCCACGTGAAAAAAATATAATTTTATCTTGGAATACACTCTTACTCCATAACAGAGTTTATATTACTACTGTAAGTGGTATATTTCCGCAATCATGAAGTTTCATGATGGAGAGTAAAACGCACATAAGCGAGCAGGGTTGGAGCTAAAGTGTCAAGTGGACTGCAAGGCATTGATGTGCGTACCCACCGAGATTCGAACCTGGATTTTTTAAAATTAGAATGTACGAGGTGGGCGTCTGAGAAGGTATCTGAACGTCAACGTCACTCCACGCAGTTTTGCAGACCAACGAGGCTCTGGCGTCAGGACCTATGGCTAGCATCATCCTCCCTACGGTGTGTGTTACCATGTGTTTCGTCATTATATGGGCTGAGCGCCCCTTTACAGCCAGAGATTTTAAAGTAGGTAAAGAGATTTTCGTCCTCAGAGACATGTTTTGAATTTCGTCACGATAAGGGGCTGGGCTCCATATAATGTGACTGGTGAAAATAACCTAAGCGCTGAAGCACCTAGAATTTTTATTTTAATGAATCTGACATGGATTCCAGTGGACAGTGTGATTTACTACGTTATGGAGAAGGCACGTCAGTGAATATACAAGTTTCAGATTAAAAGGTCGCTGGTTGGATTCGTCCCAGGGACACATTCCGCTGGATATGGGTCCGATTTAATCTGTAGGCTCAGCACAGATTAGCCCAACTTTGAACTAAAACATTAACATGCAATGTTAATTGAACATTGTCTACTGTTTTAGATTATACTTTTTCTAACACTGTTTCGAGAAAGCACCTCTTCTTTCGTCTTCAGGTGATAATGTCCAATTAACATTAGATGCTAATGTAGAACCATTGGGCACTAACATCCAGAGAATTGCTAAGAGATTAACTTCAGTACGTGGTACTCACGGCGTACGTCAAACTAAAATCAGCTCCAGCTTCCTAGAGTTGTACTGAAGTGAACACGCGTTCGAGGCTTGCGTTTGTGTTACGGTTCTGCTGAGCTACAGTTAAGTGTCCAAAGCGCGCAGGACTAGCTTCGGGTAAAACCGGGGTGTAACCGCGAGAGAGAACAGGCAGCGGTAGCAGGTGGTGCGCGGAGAAATAATTTATGAAGGATGTGAAGATAAAACGAGCACTGCAGATGTAACCAAAGAGGAGCATCAACGCAGAGACCATAAAAAAACTGCAATCGATTGTGTGCAACTTCTACAAGCCTCATGCGTCCGGGATGACACAAAGGAGATTCCATATTGAAAAATGCTTGCGGCAGCGTTCAATTCTCATGCTTTCGGTCGATGTAACCTTGTAATGGGTATTGCTGATAGCACGAGATACAACAAGCAAAATTCACTAATGCGTTTTACTTGCGTATTACTTTCTTTAGGAACGACTCTTCCTTATTTATAATTATATATATGTAGTTACTGATGACGTAGATCATTCTTATCCACATTATACACATGGCTAGCTTGATAAACATGTTAAGAGGGAAGTTTGATAGAAACATCATAGAGACGTTTTCAATTCTAGGGTTTGAATATCTATGATACTATATGTAGTTCAGACTAAATACTTTCAACACTCTATTTGCATACAATTGTATATTGCAGTTGTATATAGCTCACTATTAAGATGAATCTGAAGAAAATTGACAGGAGAGTCAAGAGTGGAATGATCTTGCGGAAAAGTTGAAAGTGGGATTTGTTTTTAAGTCCACTTTATGCACACATAGGCTAATCGGGACTAGACCTACAGTTTAAAGTAGGATCGGAACCACTACGTGTGGAAGACTGCTGCAGCTGCTATTGCTGCATTAAACCTTCGATTTAGGATTGCCAGAGAGTTTCTTAGTTATTTTTTAGAGTTTGATTTACTATTTATTTCTGATTCCAAGAACAGATTATTTATAAAATTCACATTGCAATACAGAGGAGCAAATGAAGTACATAGAACTTTACGTAAATTAGATGAAAAAACTACTTATCGCATAACAAAACTTGCTTTGGGAGCGTCCCTTCATCAATTTAATTCATCGTTGCACTTCAGCATCGCGATTAATCAAAACCGGACGAGAAACCAAGAATATTAATAAACTTAAATATGATTTACTACCCTGAAATACAGGTTCAATCAGAGTTTTGATGTCAACTCCCCGTTTCTAAATGAATAAAAAAGGTAAAAAGGTAAAGTGTTCCCCTGTGCATAGCACCACGCCATGAAGGCGTATAGGGGGTGTGGGGGTAACGCCCCATACTTTCTTGATCCGGTCGTGAGTGGGGGTGATGTGATCAGCATCACGCCCCTAACCGCCTTTACCCCCCAGGGTTTCCCCCAGGTACCCATGTTATTCGACGCTGGGTGGGCGCCGGGGTCGCTTCCACCGTTAGAAAAGTTCCCGGATTTGAACCGGCCGGGGATCGAACCCGGGACCTTTTAGCATGGTAGTCAGACGCGTTACCGACAGAGCCACCGCGGCCACCTAAATTAATACGTCACAAGAATGATCCTTATCGATGTTCCAAACTACAAGATGTGACTGTACGCCTTGCTTTTACGTAACCCGATCAACCCTGCGGTACGTTGGGTTGCCTATACAGTAGGATGAACAACACTGCAACTAAGGTATACCCTTATCTGTGGTTTCGCTACGAATGGGAACGTGGTGAGGGTAAAATAAAAATGAAAACACCGTTCAACAAGTGACAAGAAGCTTATTTGATTGGTCACAAGAAAATATAGAGATCTCTATTAAGAAAAATTCTGAACAATTGTCTTACTCATGTTCCTGTCTTAATCATTGAATTGGCAAATGCATAACAAAGAATATCTCCGTAAATTTTTAAAGGCTGGATTATCTTTGACAGTGTTACGAAACTCTACCTCCATCCATTATATCATATATCAACCACAAAACTACGTACTTTTAAGGTATAAAATTGTTCAAAAGAATTCATTTCTTCCTTTTATTCTCAGCTGCCTTAGTGAGTTCAGTGGCTGAATCACAATCTATCTTCCAAAGGTTCCAGGTTCGAGTCTCATGCATAAGCATGGTGTTGATTTGTGGTTGTTCCTACATCACTGTCATCCAATCGTTGTTTTTCATTCTCATTGTTGAAAGTAACCTAAAGACACAAATAAGAACAATTGATAATTCATTTTGTATTTCCACTTCGATTTTCTTCTTGTCTAAGATCGCAACGATTATGATAACACATATTTGCCTTATTCAGTACTCTAATCAAGGAATCTTGCCTTTCTTATAACCACTCCGCCTGCCAGAGTGTTCTAAAAGTTGGCACAACGTAAACCACGGCACAAACTCTATTAACATTGGTACTGGAACATAACATAGCTTGCATTGTATGCAAGAAAAACAATATTACGCCACGAAGCTCAATAGAACATGCATATACATATAACACCAGAAATAAACAGCTTTTGAAACCATACTTCACCAGACTAACATTAGTTTAAGAACGACCCGAACAGAGGCAATTAAAATATTCAATAGCCTATTTTCGGTGGTTATTCTCCCACTTTTGGACTAATCGCGAAGATGAGGATGAGTAATGATATGATGAAACTATTTAAGGGACATTTAAAAAGAACACCCACGCTTAGGCTGGGATTCAAACCAGGAACCCGTTGGCGTCGTAGCCACTGTGCTAACCACTCCGCCGCGGTGGCCAGAAAATAACATAACAACGTTCAAGACAAATTGAAAAACCTTTTATTAAATCAGGAATATTATATCGTTAGTAAATATTTAGTTTGTTAAATTGTAGAACTTTTGTAATTATACAAGGGTTGGATAAAAAGTAATGGCAACACTGCTGTCCCGTGAAAGGGGTGAGTCACAGCGCCACAAGGCTGATAAAGGAATATCAGACGAGGAAGTATAGTGAGTGGGAGCGATTGTATGTTATTCAGTCAAAAACAGCAGTGCTCTGAAGCAGAGGACGAGAGTGCAAGCGCCCTAACAATATGTTTAGGAAAGAAGAACAACGTCTCTCAGGCAGACGGTCAACGCAGCCTACTTCTGCACCTTCTTGCAACACCACCTTCATCTCGCATTAAGAAGGAAGCGACGGCACGGTGTCCCATCATCCTGCTTGACAATGCAAGGTGTCACACTGCGAACAATGTGACGGCGCTCCTTCATAACTGGTAGTGGGAGGTAATGGAACATCCGCCGTATTCCCCGGTATCAGACCGTGTGATTACGACCGTTTTGTCAAAATGAAGGAACCACTGGGCGGGAAGCACTACGACACGCGCGAAGCCATCATACGTGCTATAGGGCGGTCGCTGCGGGACATCGACAAAGATGGACGCGCTGACGGTGTACGACGCCTTCCATACGTGTGACAGAAGGTCGTAGAGATGAGGGGCGATTACTTTGAAGGAATGTAACACGTGCTCCTCTGCCAATACAGTCAAGTACCAATTATACCAGTGTTGCCATTACTTTTTATCCAACCCTTGTATTTTTTGTATGAACTGTATTGAACCCTCCAAATATCAATATATATGGTTTATATGGAATATTAAATCCAATAATAACTATTACTCAACTGCCATTCTTCGTTACGAAGTGCAAATAAACGAACTCCAGAATAATCTTCTGTTTTCGAGCTCTTGTGATTCGACGAGCGAAAAGCAACCTGTTCGAGAAGATGAAGCGTGCTCGTACCTGAATCCATCCTCTCCACAGGTTAGAGCTTGGATTTAACGAAAACCAGTTTCATCCGGAGGAGGGAGCGATTGATGCGAAGAGAAAAAAAAATAGAATCATCTCCCAGTCTCCCAAAAAAGCAGCTCAATCTCCGGGGTTTGCAATAAATGACATATTGTTGCGCGAAATAACAATGAAGACCGTTCCCAAATTGAAGTATAGAAGGCGAGAAAAAAAGAGGAAGGAAACTCAAATTTGCATAGGAATCCAGTTGCTACGTCCTTTCCACGGTGCACCCCCTCCCCTTTTATAACAGCGTTCCTCCCACCGCGCCCGCATTCACCCCAGAGAGGCTCCAAACGTGGTCCATTCCCATCGGAAACAAATTGACAATTTGAAATCGCGGTTGTGTGAAGCAGCACCCCACGCGGCAAACCGCAATAAAACGCTTTGCCGCAGCGGGTACTGTGCTGCATAAACAAACCTTATTTTTCTCTCTCCCTTCCTCCCCTTCCATAATACCCCCACTCGACTCTCCTCCCTTCCGTAATCACTTGGAGAAATTATTTCTGCCACCGAGACCCCCGTTTCTCTATATCCTTGTTTATTGAGTGTGTCGCAAAAGAATTGTCTTTAGTGCCTGGAAGGGTAAGAGACGCAGGAATATAAAATATATCATAGAGTTTAAAAGAACTTTTTCTTTTTATTATAGAGAAAAAAAAACACCGTAATTTTCAAAGCTCCACAGTTCTAAACCTCTGAGTAGGCCAAAACACTTTGTTTGCTGGACTAGCTTAGAAATTTTATTTATGACTTGCTTTGTGTTTAGGTAAAAGCTGTGCTCAGATTTTTTTCAGGTTCTCTTTCTCAAAGGAAATAGGATAAAAATTGCTTCAAACTTTTGTTTAATCTGTAGCTTTCTAGTTATTGAATTTTAAAACAAATATCTCTTAAGTACATCAAAGCGCTACGTATATTTTTCAAAACTATGTTACGGCATGTTTTAATAAAAGCTGACAAATCGAACTTTTTGGACTTGTTACGTTTGCTTAACTAGAGGCTACCAAATTGAACTGTTTGGATAAGAGTTGACGTTTGTTACGTATGCTTAACTAAAGGCTACCAAATTGAACTGTTTGGATAAGAGTTTACGTTTGTTACGTATGCTTAACTAAAGGCTACCAAATTGAACTGTTTGGATAAGAGTTTAAGTTTGTTACGTATGCTTAACTAAAGGCTACCAAATTGAACTGTTTGGATAAGAGTTTACGTTTGTTACGTATGTTTAACTAAAGCTGCCAAAGTGAACTGTTTGGATAAGAGTTTACGTTTGTTACGTATACTTAACAAAAGCTGCCAAAGTGGATGAGAGTTTGTTTGTAGAGGCATGCTCATATAAAGACTGGAAAATAGAACTGCGTCGATAAGAGTTTCATCAAATGCAAATCTCCATCACTGTTACAAAGTATCTACGTATTTGTCATACAAATTTCAGCTCTCTATCTATCAACGTACATAATGTTGAATGCTAGTGTATCAATTTTTGAGCCATCAGCTTGAAATGGGTAAACGGATTATGCTCAAATTCAATATCAATTCAGTCTTGTATAGAATCTATCAATTATAAGTTAAACTTCAAAAACTACAGATTTTGGACAGTTAAGATTGTCACAAAATGACAAAAGTATCTTCTTGCCATCTTTGATCCCCCTTCTGTGCTCACAAAAATAGTACGTTCTACTTCAAAGTTATATCGTCAATTATAGTTCAAATTAGTTCTTAAAACTCTTGTGATTTTCCTTTGCAAATCCGCAAAAATGTTGTAGTAGCTAACGTTTTGTAAATATATATAATAATTATTGAGGACATTTGAAAAATTATTTTATGATGAGGAACTATGCTTCACACTCGTTAGAAGGGTTAGATTAATTACAAGTTTAAATGCAGTGGATTGTTGAAGAGAGATTGTACACTTCTGTTCACATAAAGTGGCACATTTTACAGGGTTAAACAGTTGAAATATGTGTCACTTTATGTGAACAGAAGTGTACAATATTTATATGCAGTTCATCATTGTGCTCCTCTACTAAAATTTATCTGCATGTATCCAAGTATTTCCGTCATCTAAACTATACTATATTCGTCTAATAGTTAAAACATCTTAAGGTCGAAATATAAAAAACAATAATTTCATTGTCTGCCAGAATCCAACACAGCATATTGGAGAACGTATTGCAACTTACCAATTTAGAGACATGAAGAAGCACAAACAATTGTTTTTTATCAGGGATACAAGTAGAAGTGAAAATGGAGTGATAGAATGCAAGAGCACGTAGGAAGATCGTTTCATTTCTGGGAAGTCTTAGTCTAAGACTAACAGATTGAAGTTTCCTCCAAAGAATAGCTGCGCTGTGAGTTCTCTTGATTGCTTCCTATAGATCAACTGCCAAAGCTTCAAGGTCTGAACTTCTATCCTGATTAAAAACGTAGGCACCTTAGTAGACGACGAAGAGAACATGGCTGCTTTCTCCTTTACAATATTATTTACGTTCACTTTCTCTACAATTATCCCACTTCATGTTTCTGTACACGTTAGGTGCAAAAAGGCGTGCGGTATGTTTCCATGCGCCTATTCGTAATATACAGGCTATCTGGGCTAGAGGTATACAAAAATAACTGCTTATAATGCGAAAACTGGTCTTTGTATTGTCTCGTGATGAAGCTCAGTCGATTAACCATCGATCCAAGATTTAAGTAGTCCACTTGGACGATCAATCGTCCTGTTGAGTCACGCATGCGCAGAAACTGCTTGGTCACCGAGATCGCCAGATTTGACACCATTAGACTTTTTTGCATGGGGCTTCATTAAAGATGTGCACAATGGAAAGTTCACGATTTTGGTGAGATAGCGTATCGTTGCGCTAATAACGCCTCAAATGCTGGTCAACACTTTGCACGAGCTTGACTATTTGTTTGTATATGTGTCGAGCTACACATTGTGCTAACATTGAGGTGTACCAACGTACATAAAAAACCTTCTGAGTTACTTTGTACATAACCAGGACGAGAAAGTTAATAAACTTTACAGATGCTAAAATATATGTGTTTATTTTTATATACATCTAGACCGGACACCCTGTATACATCGGAATGCATGTTCCATATGCCTTTTCAAATGAAAATAATAATCTAAGTAATATGCTTGAGCGACTTGTCAATATAGTCATTTTCGATATCTTCGTTGCCGAAAGTTGTAATAACTTTGAATTATGATTTTAGCCAGGAATGTAAGAAACCTGAAGATACGTGTTATCTATTGACTTTCTTGGTCATGTATCGACTACAATTATGATTACCGATTATTCATTAACTACAAGATGAGCAAATTGATCATTACTACTGACATACTCCATGTCAGGAGGGATCCCGGGTTCGAATCCCGGCCTGGGTAAGCTTCTCCTTCCAAGAAACCAAACTCTGAAATCGCCTCTTTCCACATTGCCTTCTGCTGGTTGTTGCTGATGCAGAAAGCAGCGTGGTGACGCCACACATATACACATTTATAATCTCTCATATGTAATATAAGCTGTTGATGATCTTGCGAGTAATATGAAGTTAAACAATGTGAAGGTTGGTTCTCACACTTTCCACAAGTCCCATTGAGACCGTAAATCGCTACTGTTGCTTCCGATTGGCTCCCTAGCTGTTCCTCACGATGTTGGGTTAACACAGAAATTTTGAAACTCCCACCGGGGATCGAACCTGGGATATCTCGTACTAAAGCCAAGAGCGCTTGCCATTCACCTACGCGGAGCTCATGCATAAACTTAAAGTACAGAAGGAAAAGTGTGGTAAGATGTAGTTTCATCGATACGAACATGACAAGATCAGACGTGCGAAGTTCGTTTGTAATAAATATTCCAAAGAAGAGAAAATAAATTGATAATTAGCCAAGAATGTGAGAAAACTGGAAAAGATATTTATTTGTAAAAATTCCATCGTAAATCAAATGCATATTCTGAAGGACTTGAGTTTGATTCCTAGCTTCGATTCAGCCAAGAACGAGAAGAGTTTACTGTCAACTTCAGACTCAAGTGCCACAACCGTTTAGTGAATAGGATTCCCAAAAGAGCGAAGAATATGTTGAGCGGTCTCATTAATATGCTTCACGCTATTTCCTGCCGATTTGGATATGTAATTGGTGGCCTGATTTCGTGCGCTTTGTGCAACATGTGTAATTTCCAACGGAAAGTTTTGTTGCGCCCTCCAGCTTTTCACGTGGTACTTTTTCCAACGCTATATTCACATAGCAGTTTCCACGCAATTATTCTTCTCTAATGAGACTAATCTTCGAGCAAAGATACTGCACAGTGTTCTCTTCTTGGGAGAGAACGTTTTACTATCAGGATTTTCCAGGGGCAGACGGGGAGGGGTAAATTATTCACGAAAACCAGCGTCATTGTTGCTCTACATGAGAAGCGAGTCTGCTGAATAATATTTTTGCGAAAACCAACAAACCTCTGAGGAGGAAATACCGCAACTTGGATGCGGTAATTGCATTTGCTTACTTCACGACCTTTAGCTTTACTCCCTGGTAGTTGATTCTTCTTCGTTTTGCTTGTCCTTTACTCTATTTTTTATTTTCTCCTCTCTCTCTTTCTCTCTCTCTCTGCGCGCGGGCGCACGCTCCCGTCGAATCGAGAAGGCGAAACACACGTAATTAGGTATGCAAAGTTGCAGACAAAGCTGCAGTCCTCCTTTAAGTTTCCCGAGCAGCCTAGAAGGAGATCTTCTTTAAAATGTGCACAAGACACCCCCTGCAGAGCCGCTTCTTGGCTTCAGTGCAACTATCGCACACATGTTACTCTTACCTCTTACACCTCAGTGGGCAAATTAAATTTCCTGCGCAAGACTTTTAAGTGCCTGGAACGCATTTGGAACGGATGGCAGAAAACTCTCCTCCAACAGGGTAGCTGTTAAGTGCTTCTTATTTTCCGTCTAAGATGCAGATATCAAAAATATCTTCTCATCTTTCTCTGAGACTATTCATTACGTTCATTGAGGACATGAGTTACTGGATTAACGGTTACGAAACACCAGCGCTATATCCATTTCTTTAGATGAAGATCAGGACTTATCTAGGCGGGTTGAGTTACTTTGATGTTTCGACAACTTTGCCCTGCCTTCTAGTTCGTGTTGTGGCCTTTTGCCTCCATTTGTTGGTTGCAATTCTTATTTTTGTTCAGAGGCGGCAACTTAAAATAAATTTGGGGGGCAAGGTTGGCATGAACAATATTTTATACATGTAAGCATGTAATATCTGGCCCTCTACGTGAATTTGGGAGCCAGAAAGTGCCTTATCCCCCAAAGTCTGCGCCTATGTTCTTGTCTTTTTTATTTATTTTCGCAATTCTTTTCTTTGTCTCTTCTATTCCTCTTCGTTCTCGTGTTACTTTGGAATGGGAATCTTGAAACAACCATACACTTATATTTATATTGCCACGTATTGCCTTAGTTCCAGGTAATAGGTACAATATGCCTAATCTAATCTACTCCGAATATGACTAGTTTTATGTAGTAAACTGTTAATTGAAATGTTTTCATTCGGTAGTATAGATGGTCACCCATCCAAGTTCTTTCCGGACATACCGCTGCTTGATTTTTCTCTTCATTGGATGTTAATAAATTGGCACTTAAAATAATTTTTCTTTTGTTCCCGATCAATCTTACAAGATTCACATTATCCAGCATTGACAGACCTTATCCTCAAAGCCTTTTAATTTGCTGGCTGACGTAGGAAGCTTTTCCTATCCGCTATGCTCTGTGATCGGGAATCTCTGGAGCAAGTTCTCTGCTCAAGTAGGACTCTAGAGGGTTCGACCAATAAACACGTGAGAGGTGATGTAAGTGCATGGAGGGGAAATCGCCGCTGCAGCTGCAAGACGTTTTCACAGCGCATACTGCTCCACCCACTCGCTTTCTCCCCTTCTATAACGTTATGTTCGGATTTGCTCCATAGATTCCTCCCCGAGAGAGAGTGTGATCGTCTTCGACGGTGTGCGCTCTGAAGCGGGTGACAATCTGAGGTGCGAATATTACGTTCTGGGAAGAAGATGTCAAGCGCAATATTGTATCTCCTAAGTGATGCACAAGTATTGCTCGGTAAATTGTCCACGACTGTTTTCATTAATTTTTCATCTCTCATCTGTTTTTAAGGAATAGATTCTTGCTTGTGCAGAGGTTGTTGTCAACAGCTATCACTGCATGAAACAAATGGAATTAACATGGTTATGAACGATTCGCTTGGTAATACTTATGTATCATAATGTACAATAAGGGAAGGCCTGTGTTGGGCTTCTTGCCGTGGCGACCGATTTCTGCCCTCCTTCCATCCCCATCTCGTGGGGTTAGTAGTAAGTCTTTGAATTCAATGTATTTCCATGTATCCGAAAATATTTTAAGAAAAACCAGCCTAAAGGTGGAAGGTTTAATATCACCGAGTTCAGTCTCTGTAGAACATTGCCAAACAAGGGTTGCAGGTTTGAATCATGGTGGACGATTCATTGTTTGCACTGTCATACCTGTCATTAATTTATCATTCATCCTCGTCATCTTGATCAACCCAAAATAGAGAGAGACCAAATTGGGGTGTAAGGGCTGGCCTTTTCCGAAGACACCCAAATATCAACCTCTCACGTCGTATACCCTGGACTGAATTTTACATACTAACGAGGCTCTGGCGTCTTGGCTCACAGCCAGTATAATGCTCTATGGGGCTCATCTTGTGTCATCCCTATATGTTTGTGATTGTCCATGTTATCACCAATCATCCTCATCTTCACGATTAGCCAAAAGTGGCAGAAAAGCGAAGTAAAATAAAGCAATCCAATCAATCAATAAGATACCAAACTCTAAATGCTACGTTAACGAACGTCTCCGTAAAGCTCTCCCTGCTAAGTTTTATTCCTTTCCGAAATAACGAAACAGCTTCCAACAATAAATTTTTGAAACCTCTTTGCCAACAATTGAGAAGCAGAACTGAACAAAAGTATAAGGAGTATCGCATCGGAATACAAGACAAAGCAATGGTGGAAAGGAGAAACAAAGTTTTATCTCGGTTTCTTCCCCAAAGAGGAGCGAAGAAAGTCTTCACGTTCATAAATTCAGGGATCGAACTCCCTATCGCCTTTCTCTTCCAAACTCTCTTTAGCTTTGTGGATGTTCCGCGGGGTTTTCCCGCCTGTGCATTAACCGAAACTTTACGATTCCGCTTGGAAAGCAAGTGGTTTTTCAGTTTCTCAGCAGATATCCCTTTCCCTTGGTCGGTATATATATTGGGAGCGATTCTGTAAATTCCTCTCGTCGGCCAGGAGCCGAAAATAAAAAAAAAAATCTTGGCCCTCATAAATCACCGACGGAAGGGATAAGAAAAAAAAGGAGAGAGAAATGCTTAAAAATGCTGAATTACGCTGTGCATTCTTAGGAGGAACTTCTCCACTCGTCTCTTTCAGCCGTGACACCTAGATTTTCTTTTGCTGCTTCAAATCGAATGTGCTCAACGGGGTTTCGTGTAGTCATTGCTGGTTTTAGGTACTTATTGAGAATAACTCTGGAATTCCTGCAACTTACACTTTATTCTGAAGGACAACCGTGCAACGTGTATTGTCTGTTGATATTTATCATTACCTGGCTTGTCTGCTAAAAGAAATATAAATTATAGTTTTAATGTGAATATTGATGATTCCTAAACAATCTAGAGATTGGGTTACCTGGTATCCCCTTGAATTATCCAGCCTAGCAATTATCTATTTTGGGGGAGCAGGAAAGCATTATCTCCCTCCTTCATTCTTACCCAACGGGTCGCCAGGTTCTTGGGCTTACCTAGTGTTGACGGCTACTCGTAGAATGAGCCCTGCTCAAAAGTATAAATTATCCAGGTGAAACATTACGTTATGTTCCTGTTTATATGATTTTGTAATTAAAATGTAGTGTAGAACACTGTTTTAGTTTTACATTGTTATTTCGTCTCTTTTACTTTATCGCGGCGATAAAGGTTAAAGATGATTGAGTGATTCATGAGACGAGCAAAGGAATCGAATCCACAACCTTTTGGCTAGTGGCGTGTTTACGAACTATTTCGTTGCGTTTGTTTTTGAAAGTGCTGATAGGATTTCTGTTTCGCCAATGCACTCCATATCAGCATCGCAGTGGAACTTTTTTTTAACTTTGAGATTACAAAATATCAAATGAAACTTGGCTAATGAACTCCTCGATCGCATAATGAATGAAACTGTCGTCTTATAAGCAAAAGGTTCCGGACTAGATTTCCGGTGGAACCCTATTGCACACTGGTTTGGAACGAGCTTTAAATTAGCCTATTTGAACGCAAAGTACATTTAAACTTTTCCAGATAACTTCCGAACAACACGCATCACCTCCTAGTAGCAATCGGACTGAATCATCTTGTATGCATTGAATGGATGGGCTCTGTCTGCTGTCACACGGAAAACTCTGCTTTGATTCCCGGGATGGGTGATCATTTTCGACAATGCCCATGCATATAGCGGTTTCTAGGGCTCACCTAGCCTCAAAAAAGCACCTAGAGGTAACCCTAGGGGTTAAGGCCTGCCGGAGCGTGCTGTTGATCGCATCGCCTCCTAATGCAATTTCCAAATTTTCTCTTCAAATAAGATGGGTTGAATCATCAGAAATACATTTCCTAACCAAATTGAAAAAGAAAATTATCTTGCTGCACACAACCACACTTTTATCCTCGCCACCCCTGTCAATTTAATCACTACCTATTGTGTACATTACTACATGTGTCTCGCTTCATGTATCGAACTCACAACACATGACCTCTGAACCCATCATTTTTTGTGCCAATATTTGCACACCTCTTTTTTCACCCTCACTCGGCACTTTTCGTTAATTTCCGTAATGCATCGAGGTAACCATGTTAACATGGACGCTAGGTGAATTGTGTACCTTATTAATTCCTCCTCCACGCATGGTATTGCTCGGTCCGAACTGATGGGCCGGTGCAACCCACGCGAGTAAATTCTGATTCGCGTCCAGTGTGATGTGGCGACGCACATATCATTCGCAGACAGCCGGGCGCTGTCCTGGAAATTTAGTCAGACTAGTCGGCGCTCACAGAAATTAATGCTGCACGAGTTACTGGTAGAATTAAACTCTGTAATATTGATATAATGTCTGCTGATCTGTTACAGTCTTGATATGTCTCCTATTTCTACATTCGTCGCTTTGAGTGATGTATTCAAGTGTTCCGAGTTTGAGTCCTGGACTGAGTGTGTTCTCTTTGGTAGCAGCAGGAGCATTCGTATCTGGCGGTTGGTTTGGAAGTATCGTTGTCATGACTTCAATCTATATTGTTGCATGAACTGACGTGTCGGTTTCTTTCTGGCTGTTAAGGAGTTCTCCAACTGTCGCTGGTCCTTACAAGATCCAACATTGGGGTCCTTATAAGTGCCGATACCTCAGTTTTATATAATCAAAAATACAAAACAAGGTCCGTGAATACTTCAGAAGTGGCTATTTTCTAATATACTCAAATATTTATTATTACATTTTCGTATCCTCTTGCCCACTCCTCGAGCATTGCCACCATTTTTGGCACTCAAGTGCGCATGCGCAGGAAATGCCTAGCGTCTGATACCTAAACTATTATCAAACTCGATTGTACTGCCATCTGTCGATACCTTTACAAACTTCTAAGTCTATCAGCACACAACTCTCAGTTCTTACATTGTACTTCTTCAAATATCAGCAGCTCTTGCGTTTTTACGAGACGAAGTATCGCCGATGTGACGTTTCCTATCCACACAAACATGTAGCACAATTCCCGTCGATCTGGGCATAACGTGACAGAAACGAAACCTGGAATTTTAGGAAACATTTAGGCATCAAGATCTAATTTAATGAGCAACGCCATGAAACGTAACTGCCTACCGGCTGTAGCACATTGATGGATCTTTACCTCTCTCAGCAATCCTGACGTCATTCATCAAAGAGCGGGGGTTTGTGGTCCATGTTTGATTTGAATTGGCAAACTACACCGACACAGAAAATTCACGGAGTATATTTTACCTTCATAAAACAATTGAATGCATTATTTATTACTAGACTGTGGAGACATTATGAGGTATTTAGGTAATGAAAGTTAACTCTGAACCTCAAACTTAATCTTCCTGATATAAATGTAGCGATTTAAGAATGGATGCAGAGATGAAGTTTTTCAAGTTTTTACGCAAAGAGATTAGTCGTGGTACTTTAAAGTAGGGTTTTAACCATAAGTTTGGTCTTAATGCTACTTTATCCAGAGATAGGGTAATCAGGTCTGGACCTACAGTTTAAAGTGAGACTCGAACAACTATGTTCTTCTACCTGGCATCAAACCGGTGGTTATCAGATTTGAAGCTAATGCGAGAGTCCTGGGTTCGAGTCAGTGGCCGTGTCCTCACCCGTTATATCACGTATCGTCGCGACTAACCTAGCAAAACGTAAGAGGCCGCAGAATACCACCCAGTGCATTGCATTCACTATGAATCGAACACGGAATAGCCTGATTACACGGTGAAGATAAGTGGAGGAATCTTAGAATACATCCTATTAGTGGCGTCAAAGGATTATCGTAAAAAGCCAAGGATGGAAGTCCTCTTTCACACCAGAGGCTGTCAGAGCCACGAAGGCGGCTTGAAATGCAGAGCGAGCACTCATCCCGAGGGAACCACTCGAGATCGTTCCCTTCGACGCCAGATCCAACGCTCTGAAGTCGACAGGAAGAAAAGTTCTCCATCCCATACATATACATTCATTCTGGCTCGATATTCATTATACAAATATCTCCTTCCTTCTTGGACCGCTCTCCCCCTCTCAGGATGATTTGTGAGGCTCGCTAAATCGAGCTCCGCACGTGAAATATGAAGGGCTGGGCAGCCGAGCAAGGCATTCCGCCAAAAATGCACGGTGAGTTGGAAAAATAGGAAACGGTCACTGCCTGCCTTCGATATATATTGAAAGGGAAACAGGGTGAGCAGCGAGAAGAGATGCATCATACATTGGCCCTCTCTGGGCTGGGTTGTATCTTTGAATTTGTACGTGCGTATATGCCTGCAAGTCCGTGCTGGGGAGATATTGTTGCTGTCAGAAGATTGGAAACGTAGAACCTACCTTATATTTTCTTCTGAAGCCTTATTTTCTTCTAACTTGAAAAATTTTGTTCTCTTCCATTCTTCTGTCATAAATAAAGGTTCGAATTTTTTATTCCATATAGTTCCTTCAACACGTTATACTTTGTCTTTTTTATGGTTATATACGTGTTATTTGGGTGTAAAAGTTAGGGGTGACCGTCTTTTTCAAGACACTTCAGGCCTCCCCGATGGCGCAGTGGTAGCGTCGTTGCCTTGTAATCAAAGGGTCCCGGGTTCGATCCCCGGTGGAGGCACATAGTGAATCGGATCCACTTTAAGCTGTAGGTCCAGTCCCGATTAGCCTATCTGTGCATAAAGTGGACTTAATACAACAATTCAATTGCCAATCTATCTTCCACGTAGTACATCCTGGACTTCATTTTGCAGACTAACGAGACTCTGGCGTCTTGACTCATAGCCGTATAATCCTCTATGAGGCTTGTGTTGTTTCCTGTCCATGTGTTCGTTATTGTCCTCTCATCCTTTTAATCTTATCAGTAGGTAGTAAATAGGGCTTTTCGGCCACTTCCGGTTTTGGTGTTGTTTTGTAGGACCTGGTTTTAGCTTCGGATCGAATGCTGTTTCCCCTGTGCGAGGCTGATCTGACTTGCTCAAGTGAGCAAATTCAAGCGAATCGTCCTGTTAAAAAAGCACGTCTCAACTCGTCCCGACTTGGGACGAGGCCCAGACTCTATATGTCGTAGTAGAAGATGACGGGGAGGGGCCCTGGCTGTAGTATTTTATGATCTTTTTATCGTGGGCACTTCTTATGTTCGGGGAGGACATCCTCGTTACGAATCTTGCTTTTGGTACGAGGGCCCCTCCCCGTTATCTTCTACAGCGACATGTAGAGTCAGGGCCCTCGTCTCTGGGCCTCGTTCCAAGTCGGGACGAATGAGACGTGCTTTTTGAACCGGACGATTCGCTTGAATTTGCTCACTTGAGCAAGTCTGATCAGCCTCGCACAGGGGAAACAGCAGGTCCTTCAAAACAACACAAAAACTGGAAGTGGCAGAATAGCCAATCAATCATACGTGCTTCTTTCATATTTTAAGCTGTATTTTCTTACAATATGTATTTCCTAGTGTGTTTGAAAAGCGTACCGATGAAACAAATAAAAACGTTTTCTATTGATTACTTCGCTTTTCTGCCGCTTTTGGCTTATCGCGACGATGAGAATGAAAGGTGATACGATTAAATTGATGAAAGAAAAATCAGAAACACGCATGGA
Source organism: Lepisma saccharinum (assembly GCF_977018435.1). Taxonomy (NCBI): domain Eukaryota; kingdom Metazoa; phylum Arthropoda; class Insecta; order Zygentoma; family Lepismatidae; genus Lepisma; species Lepisma saccharinum. Next base: position 23,690,251 of record NC_139239.1, read on the forward strand.
CAGGGCGCGACACGAACCCCAGACGAAAGCCTCGTTAGTCTGCAAAATGCAGTCCAAGATGTTCTACATAGAATGGTGGTTAGCATCATCAGAGGGCACCCTGAGGTGAGAGATGTATCGAGTTCGGAGTTCACTCATGCTCTAATGAAATGGACTCCTTGGAGATAGATGGAGCCGGAGCGTGGTGCTGATCACAACACCTCTACAGAAAGGTAGATGCACCTTTTACCCTTACTGTGTATAAAGACCAACGACGCCTCTCTTAAAAAACGACACCAAACAGCAAAATGTGCAATCGAATTAGTATGTCCATAGAAGGAAGGCAAGGCTTTCAGGGCCACTCTGCTATGTATTACAGATGAAAACTGACAAAAGCAGTTTCCGCCAATCAAAAACAGATCCCTTTAAGGTGGTAAAGAAAGCCTTTTTGTTGTCCTTTCAATTCCAGAAGCTCCCTTTCTTAGTTCGCGAGAATGACGTTTCAGCCTTTCGCGGCAAACCTTTGTGGGCCTGCTCCCTCCATGCACCTCCATTACTCGATTGGTTTCTCGCACCGCATTGTACTCCGGGCGTTCTCTTGTGATGCCCTTCAAGTACGGAAGAAAGGGAAAGGAATGGGCCTCTGATCTCAAGGTTGTTTCATTTCTCTGATTGACTTCTAGTTTTCGCAGAAAGATAAAAGTAATTGAGACGAGAGACCTTTCTCTGCGATGGACTTTGGAACTTTTCTCTGTTGGCCGAGAAGGAAGTCGAAGAGGAAATAATTTTCGAAGCCGCAGGAAGGGGCGTTCCTTCACCGTTGAAAGAGCCGCGCGTCAAGCTTGACCTTTTGTCCTTTGTATAGGCAAGACTGAGTTGGATACACTGCATCCAGCTCAAGGCTTTGATTGTATGTAATATTTGCAGGTTGGATACACTACATCTAAACCTAAGTGTTGTGTACTACTTTCGGACTAATTATTGAGGTTCATTAGACCACATCTACACTCTGTCTCGGTAATCTCTGGAGCAAACGAACTAAAACAAGTCTCTGCGCAAGTAATGACTCGAGAGGGCTCGACCAATGAACGCGCCGGAGGGGAAGTGAGTGCATTGAGCGGAAAACGCGGCTACGGCTACAAGCAGTTTGCATCAGCTTTGTTCCGCCCACTTGCTTCCTCCTCTTCTCTGCCGTTATGCACGGCCTTGCTCCAGAGATTCCCGATACAGAGTGTAGTATATGGATTCATACAACTCAAGGTTGTTCGTTAAATGAATTGCACCAAAGTAAAGCCTATAGCCTACTGCCTGGCGGAGTGGTTAGCACAGCGCCCTACAGCGCCAGGGGTCTAAGGTTCGAATCCTGGCTTAAGTATGGGTGTTTCTTGTGAATGACTTCAATTTCATTATATCATCATTCCTCCTCATCTTCTTGATTAGCCAAAAGAGACAGAAAAGCGAAGTAAAATGAACTAAATCAATCAATCAATCAATCAAGCAGCTGGGCAACTTACGTGCGCTTGTGGAGGCCAGCGAGCGTTTTGTTTCACTTTTTTGTTTATGTTTACATAAAGGTAAAGTGTAAAAGGTAAAGTGTTCCCCTGTGCATAGCACCACGCCATGAAGGCGTATAGGGGGTGTGGGGGTAACGCCCCACACTTTCTTGATCCGGTCGTGAGTGGGGGTGATGTGATCAGCATCACGCCCCTGACCGCCTTAACCCCCCAGGGTTTCCCCCAGGTACCCATGTTATTCGACGCTGGGTAGGCGCCGGGGCCGCTTCCACCGTTAGAAAAGTTCCCGGATTTGAACCGGCCGGGGATCGAACCCGGGACCTTGAGCATGGCAGTCAGACGCGTTACCGACTTTTTTTTTTTTTTTTTTTTTTTTTTTTTTTTTATTTTACTATTCTGTTTACATCTATGGATAGTTTTCTTTCATGTTTACATACAATTACATTACATCGAGATATTTACCAAAATATTGTGACAATCTGACATGTTGTTTTTTGGATTGTTTCCATCTAGATCTTTTAAGATACATTGTATATAGGGTAATATTTGGTTCAAACTTTTTGCTGTATATATAGTATATTGTATGTGCTATTAGCCACACAATGGCATTTTGTTTCTTCACAGGGAAATGTTTGAAGTCTGGTAATATACATATGTTTGCTTGAAAGCATTGTGGCGATATACGACATATTTTGGCAAGGCACATAATGAGAAAGGCCCAAATTTCTGAAACTCCTTTACATGTAGTGAGGCGATGTTGATTTGTATCCACCTCTCCACATTGTTTACACTCATTTGTTGGTAATCTTTTTATTTCATTTAGTCGAACATTTGTTGGAACTAGATCATGCACCAGGGTATACCACAAACTTCGTATGTCCGTGTCAAGGAACGGCTTGTGAAGATTTTGCCATACATTGGACCAAATAACATTAGGAAATTTTTTTTCTATTCGACTCTGCTGCAAGCTAAGTTGTCGTTGAAAATGTTCATACAAATATTTTGACAGAGTATTCTCCTTCAAATCCATGGGAAACTCCACATAACTCCATTCTTGTACAAATATTCGTACATACATAGAATTCTTTGTTAGTCGAGACAAGTTGGGTGGATTTTGTGGTGGAAACGTATCGGTAAATATACGCAACCACATTGATGTAATCGACCCTTCAGTTAAGTACAATTTATAATTTCTAGCTAAAAATAGCGACTTACATTTATTTTCAATATTCCATAGGTCTAGACCACCTGTCATGTGTGTTTGACACATGATCGGGAAAGGTACCCGAAAAAAATGTCCGTACCACATGAACCATCCCACAGCAGACTTTATTTGTCGGAGATATTGCTGTGTGATTGGCAACACTTGCGCGACATAATTTAATTTACTAAAAATAAAAGTGTGTAGGAACCAAACACGCTGAATTAAGTTGAGGTGTCTTCCTCTCATTTGATAGCACTGTAACCGGATTTCGCTTACTATTTTCGTCCAGTTTAGATCCAACATTCTGGAGTCGTTACTATGATAAGTGATGCCTAATATTTTAAGTTCGTTCACATATTGTATCCCTATGTCCGGATTGTCTTGTTTCCAGTTGCCAACAGGTAAAGCCTTTGATTTTGTCATGTTTACTTCCGCTCCGCTGGCAGAACAATACAAACACATTGCATTTAGTATATTTTGGAGCTGGTTCGTTGTTGTTACACAAGCTGATAAATCGTCTGCGAATGTAAACACTTGCGTTTCAAGGAAAGCACTCGCTGCCGGCGGGGCTCGGCACTGAATATATCGAAGTAGCGGGTCCAAGGTCAAAGCGAAGAGAAGCATACTCAAGGGGCACCCCTGGCGAATGGATCTCGTCACGTGTATTGCAGGAGTCACGAATCCATTGATAAGAAGACGGGAAGTTGCCTTTCTATAGAAACTTTGCAAAAGAGATATAAAGTCTTCACTGAAGCGATAGGCTCGAAGTACTTCAAACAAATATTGGTGAATTACAAGGTCAAAAGCTTTTGTAAAGTCAAAGGATAGTATACAAGCTGATGTTTGTTGCATTTCATAATAAGACATGATATCACGTATACCCGCCACCGTTGAAAATATATTTTGAGTTTTACTGACACATGTTTGCCGTGAACTGAGTAAGGAAGATAATATAGGTTTCAGTCTATTAGCCAAAACTTTTGCCATAATCTTATAGTCACAGTTTAACAAAGTAATGGGCCTAAAGTCAGTAACTGCACTCGGACGCGTTTTTTTGGCAATCAGTACAATTATACCTTCATTTTGAAGCACACATTTGTTTCGAAATGCATCTTGTATTATCATGACCAATTCATGTTTTATAATATCAAAAAACCGTATATAAAATTGATAGCCTATGCCATCGTTCCCAGGAGTGCGCTTAACGTTACAAGTACGCAGTGCCTCATACACCTCCTCGACGGTGACGTCACTGTCTAACAAAGTTCTGTCTTCGTCCGTTAAAAATTTATTTACCGATGTGAGCAATTGTTGTACAGCCAATTGATCTACTTCTTTACCAGTATACAAATTAGTATAATACTTGTAAAACACTTGTGATATACCTTGTTGGGTTCTAAGTGTATCTTCGCCGGAATCGACAATATTATTTATCAATAGAGCTCTCTTTTGTTTTTGTGTTTGTACATAGTGAAATAGAGAGGTTCGTTCATCTTGCAAAGATGACGCATGAGTAGCTCTTATCTTTATACCCTCCAAGTGATGCCGTTGCAACGTAAGGATTTGTGCTTTGTATTTTTGTATCTGTGGATAATGTTCGGTGACATCAGGTCGCATACATAACTCATGTAAACATTTGTAATAGAAGTTCAACATTAAGTTCCGGTCACGTGCACTCTCTTTCCCTAGCCATTGAAAATAGGATTTAATTCGAGGTTTTACGTATTTTACCCACCACGTATTGTAATCAGTATAGTGTTTTCGTTGCCGGCACCAATACTTCCATTTTTCTTCAAACATATCATTCACATTAGGTTGTTGAAGTAGGGCAGAGTTCATTTTCCAATAGGACGGACCCCAAACTAATTTAGATTCTTGTAGATTAATACTCATTCTGATTGCTATATGATCTGAAAAAGGTACCGGCAAAGCATCTATTGTCGTCACATATTTTATATTATGACCAAGTGTATAGAATCTGTCCAATCGCGAACCTGCTTTGTTATTGAAATAGGTAAACACTACATCCTTTCGTTTTTCGGTCCAGATGTCCTTCAGCTGTAAGTCGTTGATTAAGGTCGTTAATGCTAAACTATTTTGAAACTTGCCTACACAATCACATGATCGCAGCACCTGATTAAAATCACCACCTAGGATTATACACGAATCATTATTTGGAAGTAAGTATACCAGCTCATTCTGGTAAAATTGTTCCCTTTTCCATCTGTTTTGCTGTCCGGAGGGGGCGTAGATATTAACAAAAGTATAACGTTGACTTTGAAAGCTGATTCCCCTCCCATCAACTAATTTCTTTACATTTTTTATTTCTATCCCACTTCTGATTAAAATTGCCGTCCCTCTCCCGCTTGTTCCCAAATTTACAATCGCCTCGTACCCATATATGAAGTTAAATTCTACAAAACATACTTCTTGCAAATATAGAATGTCAATCGAATGTATTCGGACAAAGTCCGCAAGCACTTTGCATTTTACTGGCGTCAGGATCCCATTGATATTAAGGGTACAAAGACGCGTGCTGTAATTCATGCACAAAAAGATATTATATAAAACTGTATATAAGGATACCACGTAGATGTACATTTTTGGTGCTCAATTTGACGAAAGTAAGTATTTGTCCTAAGTGGTTTTCGGAATGACAATAATCGTTCTTGTGCATGACACAATTTGCACTATTTTTTCTACCTGTTATTATATCGATATTCATGTTGTAACTCACTAACATGTAATATGGAAATTTATGCTGTACACACTGGGAAAGTAACAAATTTATGTCTCGCACTACACCCGGAAATCATTCTCATCTCAAAAGATAAACAAACATTTCTCCGTACACTAACTACAACACTATCACGCGCATCAGTAATTTTCATGAGGAATTATCTTTTCACTAGCACTAACATTAGCACCTAGATTATTAACACTTTGGGACCGGGTAATTCGCACTGGGGAGGGAGAGAGGGGGCGTTGGTCATCAATCTTCTTGGTCGGTGGGTTGATTTCCGCATCCCTTTGAGAACTTTTCTTGCGCTTCTGCTTCGTCAACTGCTTCTGCTGTCCTTCCATGGATATCTTCCTTCTGGTGGCATCCTTCAACGGGGCCCTTGGAACAACAACAGGCTTCACATGACTTGGGACTTCATCTGGAGCCAGCTGGATATCAGAATTGTCATGCACATTCATCTGGTCTTCACACTTGATTTGGTGGACACCCTCTGGTAGATCTTCATGTAGTTCCATTTGTACAGTTTCTTCCCGTTCTACTTCATCAGCCCATAACAGTGAATTTTCCATGGTTTCGTCCGTCGCGTTGTTCCCCGAAAGTGTTACCACTGCAGGATCGTCTTTCGGTGCGTTCTCAGTTGACGCTATTGGTACATCACCCTCTGTCTTCTGCCTCAATGTCGTTCTGGTGGGTATTGGCAACACTGTGGGTCGAGAGTCCAATTGTGTTTCTTTGACAGTGAGTTGCGTTGGTGGTCGATTGACACGTTGTGCATAGGTGCTGGGTTCCTGGTTGTTCATAGATGTGCCCGCTTGGACTGCGGGTGAACTTGCTACGGTAGGAGTAGTGCGTCGTCGTCTTTGGGGACACATGGCTGCTGCGTGTGTCAATTCGTCACAGATCTTGCAAGACGGCTGCTGCCCATAATATGTGACCCAATATCTCGCACCTTGAATCGTGACGTAAGACGGTATTGACTGCTTCAATACCATCCTCAACACTTTTATGCCCGTGCGGGTACGATAGATATGTTCCTGCGAGTAAGTCTCGTCGTCGATAGACTCTATTTCTCCATATTTTATGAGTACCGCAGCTAATGCCTCATCCTTAACTTCCATCGGGATGACATGTAGTCGCACCATTGTTGTTATTCTGTCCGCCCATTCCAATCGTACATCATGATCACCATCCTCATCACGAAACACCAACATTCGTCCACACTTCCGTATTATTTGCTCACCTAACAGGTGTGATACCAGTTTTATGTATACACACTTACGAAAATGGTCAATTTCAATGCTTAGAACCTGGTCTTCGGTGAGAGCCAGCGTTTCACTAATCCAACGGTGTAAATTCACTGACGTGGGTCTCTTTTGAGCACTCGAAAAGGACAATTTTAACGTGTTAACACGACGTGTTTCCATTATACAACAGTCCGAATTACTTCTATTTGACTCGTAACTAATATTCCTTTCTACTCACCAGGACACGGCCTCGTTCGAACCAAGCTGCAAGCACCACGCGAAACGATGTTTCTCGTACGGCTGCTTCCGCTCTACAACTCCGACTGAGCCACCGCGGCCACTACTACATCGTACAAAAATGAATTTACATTTTCGTAACTTTTTCCACATACTGAACGTATAAAGTGAGATTATTTGAACAGCAGCATCTTGCGCTGTCCTGAGGTGTGTACAAGGTGTACAGTTCGAATGAATGGTTTTAAGGGGGCTGTAATCTCCCGTTACTGTGCCACGAATACTGAAGTGACAGCTGATCAAGATTTTACTCACGCGCATGCGCGACTCGAAATATTGCCATGTCATGTTGCAACATGAAGCAATATAGTCTCGTTTACATCATGTGTAGAAATAATGAAAGGGTATAGGACCTTTCCGGAGAGAAGGATTTGAAAGAAAGATAAACTTGTTTTAATATTTGGGGTTCGTAATGCATGTGATGAGCAGTGGAACTCTACCATGGCAAAGGAAGCCGAGGGAAAAGGGACTACACGTGGATAACATTTGAATAAAAACAACAGAACGAAGGGAGCTTAGCTCGACAAGGCTCTACAAAAGCGAGCAACAAACCTCGGTCGTTGGAGATGAAGTGAAGCAAAGTTCTAATCTCAAATCCCGTAGAATTTTTGGCCTTGCTCCTAAATGACAGGACGAAACAGAGTAGTAAGAGGACAGAGGGAAACGAGCTGGCGGGGAGAGGAGGAATCAAGAAGGGAGTGGGTTAAAAGAGCAAATGTTGCTCCTGTACGAATTGCAAACGGAACGAAGAGGCATATCTTGGACTCAGATTCCCGTCCTTTATGCCAACTCGCCTGGTTCTCAGATTAAAACATAAATAATGCATTCGCACTTTAGTCTCGTTCCCGAAAGATCTCTGGAATCTGGACTTCTTTCCTTGCAGATGCAATCTCGTGCGACAATGCCAGAGATGGGAGGGTGGGTTCAGAATTGTCTCGGTATAGAGTCCGTGGAAGGGGAGAAATATTTAAACTCCAAAAAGCTCCCGAGTCCGGAACGAGGAGTCCATAAAGCTAACGACCGAAAGAAAGGGTTGGGGGAGGGGGGAGGTTAGCTCCGCTCCGGGGTAACTCGTCTCCTCCACGCTCCCAGATAATTTGTTTTAACGTGTCATTATCGTGACGTTTATTCTTTCTTTAAGACCTGGTGTTAACGTCTTCTCGAGTTGTCGCTGGAAGGGGAGGGGTGGTGGCCTGCAGCAGGAGGTGTAAGGCTTTCTGACAGTAATGCGATGTCTCCTCCCTTTTCTTCACCAAGGATTATGAACTTCCTGGAATCATGCAGAGAACATAGACCGGGAAGAGAGGGATGGAGAATTCATAAATGTAAGGTTTTCTCGCTTTCTGACGGTTAAGCCATGTAGTGGGGACAATATATGATTGTCATGTAACAGATTTGTGAATTCTTGCCACATACTTGTACTTAACAAAATAGTACAATCACGAACACTTCTGATATTGACTTTCAATTAAATCATTACAATCCAGAAGTGTTCCTGACACTCACCTCACTTAGTACTCCGGCAGTTTGTTTCTGTATACAGCATATTTACAGAATATACAATTCAACCTACAATTGCATCAGCTGTATAAGAGACACCTTATTACAAACTTCGTTGACTGTAAAAGGAAGAGTCAAATTAAAATCTTAAACACACGACAAAAAGTATAGGAAAGACTGTGTACAGTTCAAATTTTGATCAAGTTAGCAACTATGTCAGTTATGAAATCGAGCTAATAACCTTGTTAATATTATTGTTTTCTACAACAATGTTTTATCCACTTGTTAGCTTTGCAGATGTACGAAATGTTTAAATAGATTATAACATTTAACTTTTGCACTGGCCAACACACGAATCCTAGCACCTGACATTGCAGCGAGTGCCGATTTCGTTATGCGCAGGCGCAAGAAGCTACAGCGCATGAAGTTGCGCATCCTCCGTATGACGTTTGGAAGATAGCTCCTCCCACATTTCCCGAGCCGCCTGTGCAGTGAATAACATTACGTCATCTCGCTCGTGGTGCGCTGAAGCTTCACTTCATCCGATACATTCTGTTCCTTGTATTGCGTTCGTACTATATCGACGTCGAGCATGGTTGTGGATATTTTGCAGTTCCGCTAGGCTTAACTCCAGGACCGAGAGAGAAAGGAGATTAAACTGCCACTTTGAGCCTCCTCACTTGCCGGCTATTCTGCTACCCCATTCACCGCCGGAAGTTCAGGTGACGTATAATCCGACGGTGTTGATTTCAATTACAACGGATTCACCCACCCTTCACACACAATGGAGAAAGTTGCGCCCAGTGGTATTCCTCTGTAAAGCTAACTCCTGTTGACGTTGTCTGGGTGGTCTGATTTGCATGTAATAAATACGAGAAAGCCAGTGTAGATTTTCGCTTTTGTTTGTAGTCGTAAAGCAAGCCAAACAAAGAGAGAATCCCCACACCCACCCCAATTGAGTTTTAATGCCACTTCATGTTACCTCTAATCACGTTAACCCTTTTAACAGCCAAGTTGTTTGCACGGGTAATGTTGCTAAAGAGATGGGCATCCTAAACCGGACGAAAAGATGCATGGTGCACTTCTTGTATATGTTAAACAAAAGTGCGGACCGACGGAGGAGTCGATGGGACTGCAACCCCAAAAAAATGTATGCCAGAAAAATATTAGAAACATTAGGGGAATATAGAACGGATCTTGTAAAGTAGGAAACTGATAATTATATTTTCTTTCCATCTGTAAAAGATGATTAATTTAATCGTTCAGCTTATATATTGCTATGAGAAAGCATTTGTCATTACGTAGCCTGTTAGAAGCCTTCCCGGTTTGCATTCATTTAGGTCTAGCTTTCCTATGTCCCTCACGTTAGGTGGGTTAGGGTGTTGAGTGGTCGAAGCACAATCTTGTCGCCGAAGGTTCCGGGTTTGAGTATTCTTCCAAGTATTTAAAATAATCACAAGTTATTCTTGTTGCGATTACCTAAATGTTTCAGAGAAGAGATGTAAATTAGGAAAAATTAGCTTTAGTCCTTAAGTGACGTAATTCTGACAGAACCCCTTGCGATTCAAAAGCAGATTTTTTAAAAAAACTTTCCGGATCAGAACACTGAATATCATGTGCTGCTATCTAGCACTGGAATACACACACATCTAGAGGAAATTCACCGGTACTTGAAAATTTAGCAACGTTTCCAATTAGTACGCGGCCGCGGTGGCTCAGTCGGTAACGCGTCTGACTACCATGCTCAAGGTCCCGGGTTCGATCCCCGGCCGGTTCAACTTTTCTAACGTTGGAAGCGGCCCCGGCGCCAACCCAGCGTCGAATAACATGGGTACCTGCGGGAAACCCTGGGGGGTAAAGGCGGTTAGGGGCGTGATGCTGATCACATCACCCCCACTCACGACCGGATCAAGAAAGTATGGGGCGTTACCCCCACACCCCCTATACACCTTCATGGCGTGGTGCTAAGCACAGGGGAGCACTTTACCTGTTTTACCTTCCAATTAGTACGATAGGTTCCAGGTTCATCCACCCCCTCTTCTTCCTTGCATGCTCTTCGTTTCTGAGTGTCCATTTCTGTAACTTCGTTTAAAGAATGAATGAATGATTTTGATTTGTTTTACTTTGCGTTTCTGCCACTTTTGGCTAATTGCGAAGATGAGGATGAATGGTGATGAGATGAAATGAATGAAGGGATAGTTACAAACTACAGAGGATTATACTCGCTGAGGTACGGTTAGTACATTGCGCTACGCCTTCAGGGGTTCAGGGTTAAAATCCCGACCTGGCCATGGATGTTAGTGAGTGTTCATTCATCAGTTTCATCATATTATCACTCATCTTTGCAAATTAGCCAAAGGTGGCACAAAAAACGAAGTAAAATAAAGCAAATCAATCTGTGAATACTGACACCGTGTCTCATTTACCTCATTGCCTCCTTCACATATACTTAGAGGAAAGTCACCAAAACTCACATAGTACTCCTAAACCGACACACCCCTATTTCACAGCCTAAAAGTCCTGCCACTTCGCGGCAACAGGGTAACTCTATTCTGTAGGCTCTGAAGATAGTGTGCGACCAGTGAAACAAGTGTTCGTGACGGTTTTCTTTGTGTAGGGAGAGATTTTTGTTTTGGGGTGATTTCAATATTTTTGTTTGTCTGTCCATAGTGCTATATTATTCATACTGGAAGGATGAGAAAAGTTTTATAGTTTTAATCACGTTATTGTAGATAGAATAACGATTACGAAAATGTATTTCTTTTAGTTGGGAAGATGTGGTGTTTGTAGATTTTTTAGGTTATTGTTGTTGATGACGTCGTTCCGTAAACCGACATGCGTCAAATATTGAGTTCCCTAAACCATTGCGCCAGATAAAGACGCCCTAGATACTGAATGCATTTCTTGTGAAGGACTTTATTCTGAGGATGCCAATGGTGAATGTGTATCATGTGCAATCTTTGTGCTCATGTTCAATGTGCAGATGCAGAACATGACCTGTACTCCGTGATTTCTGAAAATGACATTATTTGTGTTGCCATTGAGGACTAAATAGGCCAAAGAAATTACATTTCCTTTCATGTTGATGAAAGGAATTGCTTTATTCTTTAATAGAAGCCATTAAAATTTTATCACATTCATTTGTGTTGATTTGTAATTAATTCCTTATTTAAATAGTTATGTTGGTTTACTAACCCATTTTCTCAGATGGCATGATTGTACCTTTCGTGAAAACTATTTTGTGAAACAAAATGTTGTTGTAATAGATCTTGTTACACAGCTTATACGTGGGCATGGAATTTATATTCACATTGATGAATTCCGCTTCGGAAAATTCCTTCTCTACTCTGAGTTAAGGTTAAAAAACAAAACGGTATGTCGGTTTTGGTGACTTTCCTCTACTTATTTTTTATTTCTTGTGTGTTCCAATTATATAGATACACTTGTAATTTTCTATATTTTGACATTTATAAACATTTATACACATTTAGCAGAATTGTATATAAATTGTAAAAAATAGTGTAAGCTCACGTGTAACCCTACTTCAAATAATAAATAATAATAATCGGTAGGGATTCAGTCACGAAAGTCTCGTTAGTTTGCAACACTGCAGTCCAGAGTATACTATACTCTGTCCCTGGAATCTTTGGAGCGAAAACAGGATTCTGTGCAAGTAGTGACGGCTCGACCAATGAACACCTGATAATGAACGGGATTGCATGAAAGGTGGAAAAGCGACTGTGGCTAGGTGCAAAGTCAGTTATTGGATGCACAAAAGGTCTCAATGACTTTTTTGTTGACCTATGTTATCATTAATCCTCTTAGTGAAGATTAGCCTAAAGATTGATTGATTGATTGATTTGGTTTGCTTTATTTTACTTCGCATCTTGTGCCACTTTTGGCCAATTTGCGAAGATGGGGATGAGAGTGATGATGTGATGAATGGACACGTACAAACATCCATTCCAAGGCCGGGATTCGAACCCTGGACTCCTGGCGTCGTAACGGGGGGGGGGGGAGATTAGCCTAAAGAAGCAGTGAAAAAGGAAAGACTTGAAAAGTAGGAACTCAGTGTTCGTAGTTGCTCGTAACCCTTTTCATTGTACCACGGAGGATGGGTCTCAATTTACTTCTTAGTAATCATGAAGCAAATCTCCATTACGTTCCTATAAACGGAGCTCTACACTGCGTATGTTCACATAAGCTCATAGTTGCTTTAGCACTCGCAGGTACGATCTTGTCCCTAGTGGTGAACATCAAGGAAATAGTGCCTCTCAAGAATACGACACGGAGGCACTCTACATGCAACACGAGAAGATGAAGAGCTGAACCAAAGACAACGAGCCGTTGATGTTAATAGCTGCTACCGTTGATAATTATTATATTGTTAATGTCACGCCTCCGGAGAAAACGAAGAACGTAATCCCTCGTAAGAACGCTCTTCCGACTAAGCCCTGGCATCTAATGACACGCTGTCGATTTTTCCTCTAATGAAGAAAGGGGGGCATAATTACCTTCCGGGCGAAGAAAGCTGCGAAAGAAAGTCATTTCCATTTAGGCTATCTTCGCAGGATGCCCAGAGCGCCGTCGGGAAAGGAAGTGATCAGAAATTCATTTACACACGGTCCACGTTCGAAAGTCGCTCGCAGCAATTTACTTTGTCCTCATCTCTTGTTGTTCCGCGTCGTAAGTACCTCGTTAACTCTAATGTTCCCAGACAATGACCCCCTAGCTCACCGCAAAACGTCCCCTCCCCCATTCTCTCTCCTTTTTCTCTCTCTCTCTCCCGTGGATCGCTGCTCTTCCAGTGCAAGGAAATTGAAGCGACCCGCAAAATACACTGTCCTGATTTCGTTCGTTGAAAATTTAGGGAGGAAAGTATAAACATGCATTCTCCAACGTGTTTGCCTTTTCGTTTCTTGCGTTGATGGTCTAGAAGCCAGGATTTTAACGTATTTTCTCAGGATCTACGTACTTCACTATTATTCTTTGAAGATTCTGTGGGCAAAATTTAAATTACTTTCTGAGGATTTCCACTCAGTACAATTGCTCATTGAAGATGTAGTATGTTGTACTTAAATTTACTTTCTGAGGATGTTAACTCAGTACAATTGCTCGTTGAATATTTAGTAGGTTGTACTTAAAATTAGTTTCTGAGGATGTTCACTCAGTACAATTGCTCGTTGAAGATTTAGTATGTTGTACTTAAATTTACTTTCTGAGGATGTTAACTCAGTACAATTGCTCGTTGAAGATTTAGTATGTTGTACTTAAATTTACTTTCTGAGGATGTCCACTCAGTACAATTGCTCGTTGAAGATTTAGTATGTTGTACTTAAATTTACTTTCTGAGGATGTTAACTCAGTACAATTGCTCGTTGAAGATTTAGTAGGTTGCACTTAAAATTACTTTCTGAGGATGTTCACTCAGTACAATTACTCGTTGAAGATTTAGTAAGTTGTACTTAAAATTACTTTCTGAGGATGATAATTCTTCCGCAAGGCTCATTGAAGATTTAGTAGACGGAATTTAACATACTTCATCATGATGATACTTTCATGTCGCTCGTTGAAGATTTAGCAGGAAGAATTTAAATATAATATCTCAGGATCATGGTCCATCTCTACCACTCATTGAAGATTTAATAGCCAGGATAATATTGTTCACTGAATATTTAGTACGCTGATTTTGAAACTACTTTCTGAAGATGATCATATTTTCGTAACACTTGTAGGAGATTTAGTAGGCAAGATATATACATGTTTCAGGGATGATCGTACGTTCATATCGCTCGTTGAAGATTTAGCAGGAATAATATAATTTCTCATGATCATCGTCCATTCCTATCACTCGTTGAAGATTTAATAGGCAGAATTCAAACGTAGGATATGCATCCTTTACTAACGCTCGTTGAAGATTTAGTGGGCAGAATTTAAAATAATGATGATGATCATTCTTCCGTATGACTCGTTGAAGACTTAGAGACAAAATTTTCAAATACTTTCTGAGGATCATCATCCTTTTGTGGCTTGTTGAAGATTTAGTGTCTAGAATTTAAGAAGATTTTCTCAGGATGATGGTCCTTTCATGTCATAGAAGATTTGGTAGACAGAATTTAAACAAACTTTCCTAGGACGATCGTCTGTTGTTTTGCTTGTTAAAGTTTCGCAAGAAGCAGTGGGCAAGTCAATGCATGTTTCTTAACTTACGTCCTTTTTCTGCCTATTTAGGTTAATTGCGACGATGAAAATGAATGATGATTACATAAAATGATGAAGAGATAGTACTTAGGAACACTTTTACAAACGTCGAGACTCGATCGCGGAACCTTCGTTGGCTAGTTTGTGAACCAACACGTGAGCCACTGATGCATCAGTCCATCATGGTTTTATGTATTCTAGTTCCTCCATGCACATTTATTTATCCTTCTGGTGTCCTCTTGAATTATATTCATAAGCAAATGTATATTTCCATTTCGATTGTAAGCATATGCGTGCAAGAGGTCCCATGTCGATCCATGATCAAGTTGCCACAGCTACATTGTGTGAGCCAGGAGCGTGGTAAAGGCAGCCTTGAGCATCTCGTCTGGCTTTTGTAGGCCAGTAAGCAGCAGAGCACGAGTAGAAGAGCAACTGTCAAGAAGTAAACAACACTGCGGGGGAAGGGGTCCTCTTCTCACGGAAACTCCTTCTGCTTCTCTCGCCATGATTATAATGCCACACTGCACTGTTACTCACGAATCATGACGTGAATTTTCCTCTGCACGAACGCGACTGGGTCAATCCAAATGAAGTCATACAACATGGTTGCTTGACCATTTTTTTAAAAAAATATTTTTTGTGTGGTATGAGCCTCACATGTCGACAGTTCAGAACCACTGTTATTTTATATTTACTATCTCCGATTTGAAGATGGCGGGCAATTTTTTTATAATGGCGCGCGTCATTTTCTCCATTCGTAAGCATCCGCGGCAACTTTTTTATCTCAGCTCTGGTAGGTCCTACGACAATGAGACAAAATCTGTGATGTTAAGCACATTATAGGCTACAATTATATTTGTGTGTAATTTTCTAAATATTATTCCTTCATAATTAATTTTAAGGTCAAAATTGTGTATTTTAATCCCTCAAAATGACATTTTTGGACATTTTTTGGGTGGGGGAAAGGCAGTTTGTTTGACACTTGAATTTTTTTTGTGCAAGTACCTGTGTACCAATAGAGTATGTCAAAATTATTTGAAGCTTGAGACGTTAATATTTTTTTTAACAGGGTCATAAGCATGTATTTTTTGTTAAAGAAAATTCCAATTTCAGGGTTAAATATCTCTGGTGGGCAGTTGTTTAAAAATCTCAAATTTGTACAGAATACAGTACTCCATGATAAGGAACTTCAGTGAAAATTTTGAGTTTGAGATTCAATTGGTTTAAGAGATACAAAACTTGCGAAAAATTCAATATTTCGCATTAAATATGGTATGCCTAATTTCATTTCATATTAACATTTTGTGTTAAAATTTTGCAAACTGTAATTTGGAATGTCAATGAACAACATTACAATCCTGAAATGGATCTACAATAAAGTATATATACGAGGGCGTGCTGAAAAGTAAAGCTTACTAGGTTTTTATTTTCTTTGTTACCTTTTGGATTTTGAGCAAACATACAAACAAAGAAAGGATTGTAATGTTGTCCATTGACATTCCAAATTACAGTTTGAAAATTTTAACACAAAATGTTAATATGAAATGAAATAAGGCATACCATATTTAATGCGAAATATTGAATTTTTCGCGAGTTTTGTATCTCTTAAACCAATTGAATCTCAAACTCAAAATTTTCACTGAAGTTCCTTATCATGGAGTACTGTATTCTGTACAAATTTGAGATTTTTAAACAACTGCCAACCAGAGATATTTAACCCTGAAATTGGATTTTTTTTTAACAAAAAATACATGCTTATGACCCTGTAGAAAAAAATATTAAAGTCTCAAGCTTCAAATAATTTTGACATACTCTATTGGTACACAGGTACTTGCACAAAAAAATTCAAGTGTCAAACAAACTGCTTCCCCCCCCCCCTAAATGTCCAAAAATGTCATTTTGAGCGATTAAAATACACAATTTTGACCTTAAAATTTATTATGAAGGAATAATTTTTAGAAAATTACACACAAATATAATTGTAGCCTATAATATGCTTAACATCACGCCTCCCCGATGGCGCAGTGGTAGCGTCGTCGCCTTGTAATCAAGGGGTCCCGGGTTCGATACCCGGTGGAGGCACAAGTGGTTCGGATCCAACTTTAAACTGTAGGTCCAGTCCCGATTAGCCTTACTGTGCATAAAGTGGACTTAAAACACCAAATCAATCCAATCCAATGCTTAACATCACAGATTTTGTCTCATTGTCGTAGGACTTTACAGAGCTGAGATAAAAAAAAGTTGCCGTTGATGCTTATGAATAGAGAAAATGACGCGCGCCATGATAAAAGAATGCCCGCCATCTTCAAATCGGTGATAGTAAAAATAAAATAACAGTGATTCTAAACTGGCGACATATGAGGCTCACACCACACAAAAAATAAACTTTTTTAAAAAATGGTCAAGCAACCATGTTGCATGACTTCATTTGGTTTGACCCAACTGACTAAGCCTCCTGTCTCTCTCACTCCGTCTTTTCCGTCCCTTCCTACAACGCTACAGCGCCGCTGCTCGCTCTGCGGTTCGCATGTATATACGAGAGCGCCAGGCCCGTAGCAAGGAGCTCATCCCTTATCAGCACGGGCGTCGCCAGAAATATTTGTAGAGGGTGATCAGGCCATAGATACAATTTGATTAGTACAAATAATAATGACAATAAGAATTATTGTTATTTCACAAAAATAACTATTATAAGTTATGAAAAATATACCAAATTCAATCCAAATTTATTGTTATTATTTCATAAATGGAGAGATTTTGCTACTCGATCCACCGTATCAGTCAATAACACAATTTTTGTGCATTTTTCTTATATTTTGTACAGTTGATATACTGGAAATCACAGTTATTGTATTTTGTTATTAACTTTTACACAGTTGTTCAAAAAAGGCTTTAACAGTTAGTGGTAAATTTTACTCATAAAGTTTATATTCTGTGACTCCTCACAAAGAAAACTATAAGGTTTGGAAGCTATGGAGCCATTTATTCTTTGAATTAAAATGGTAGAATATAAAAATATAACTTGAATCCTCTATTATATACTAAACGTTTTTCTATGTAATGCAGTTTTTACCATTGTTATAACTTTATTTCTGTTATTAACAATAAAAATAAAATTTAAATTATATATTTGTAGGATTTCGGGGGGAGGGCTTCAGCCCCCTTTGCCTTCCCCCTAGCAACGTGCCTGGAGAGTGCTTTTCCTCAAATACGGTGGGATGACCAGGTCTGGATTTACGAGAGAGACTTGTATTCAGGACAAGCCCAATCCAAAATTCAATCATGGTATTGAAGAAGAGCATAGCCACATGTTCTTTGCTTCCTTTATGATTTGATGTTCTTCGCGTTTCTGCCTTTTTAGCTAATTGCCAAAGTGCGAGGAATGATAATAGGATGAAATAGATGAAGTTACAATCACAAACGTACCGACAGCACACAACACAAGTCTCATGGAGAGATTATACTGTCATGGAATCAGACACCAGAGCCTCTTTGGTCTGCAAAATCCAGTCCAGAGTGTACTACGTGGAAGTGAGGTTGTTGCTATCCTGTCATCGCATCTTTACCGTCACTGTTAAGCTAAAGATACAAAGGAGCTGATCAAGTATGAGCACCAAGATCCTTTCTTTGTGAGAATTTGAGATCACCTTCCTTCCCATGTATTTTTACCTGCCATTAACGGCTTTTTTATATCCTCTCATTCCCTTTAATTCGCCTGCCTTTAAGAGAGCAGGAGACAACAATAATGAAGAATACTCCTTTGCTGGATGCTGCGTGTCCTTTTAAGACGGGGAATCCCTACGCGAGATGACGACGTTCGATATTTAAACAGCTTAATCTTCTTGTTAATGCTCAGTAATGAGAGTAGGGGGACCAGTGCATTTTCTTTCCAAATTGATAAAAGATGAAGAAGAGAGAGAGAACGGAAGTGGAGAGACGAGGGGGACATAATAGCGCAAGAAAGTTGGAAACAAAAAGTTAGGCAAGTGTGCGCAGCGTCCTCGGGGGGTAGCAATAAAACCAAGTAATCCGATTAAATGTGTGGAGCGCTCCGCCTTCATTCGGCTCCTCTAGGGGAACGTCGCTATCAGAAACACTTTCCTTCCTCAAAATCCATCTTTATGGCCCTATTATTTCGACTGTGCTTTGGGAGCTTCAATTTATCGTTCTATTAATCAACTCTTCTCGCCGGGTTCAATTATGGTCACATACTACTCAAGTGGTCCTCTCGCGCTTTGCTGGGAGGTTTTCTGAATGTGGCAGGTGTCGCCATTAGGAGATCGTTTAAGTGTGATGAAATTTCGATTCTCATTCCTTTAACCCTCTCATGGTTTTGGGACTGGATCCAAGCACTGCACTTCTAATTAACCTTTTCTTTTTGGGGGAAAACCAGAGATTTCAATGAACGCCCAGCGTACAGTCTCCGAAGCATATTTACAAAATCCACAAGGAAATCGCAGCGTGGCTGATCGTAAGAGTCAGTGGAAGTAGTTTTCTTGCATGATGCATTGGTCCATCTTGAAATTAACCCATTCCCTTTTCGGGAATACCATAGATTTCAATGAACGCTCAACGTGCAGTCTCGGAATCATATTTACAAAATCCACAAGGAAATCGCAACCTTTTGCGTGGCTGATGGTAAGAGTCAGTGGGAGTAGTTCTCTTGTATCAAGCAAACGGTCCATCAGCTGCTTCTTTGATATTTCGACACACACAAACACACACACACACAAGCACGCGAGTCATGGAATTCATGAAAACAGAATACTTGCTTGAAGGGAACAAACATGCAGGTAGACCCATTGCAAAGAAGTGTTGCCAGCACTTATACATTACAAGACTGTTCCAACGAAATTGTGTTGGGTCTATTTCCACTGTGAAATCTATAAAAATGTATAAATGCGTCTTTATTAGACAGCGAACATCTAATATTTAGTGCCTTGTAATCAAGGGATCCCGGGTTCAATACCCGGTGGAGGCACACAGTGGTTTGGATCCCACTTTAAACTGTAGGTCCAGTCCTGATTAGCCTTAATGTGCATAAAGTGGACTTAAAACACCAAATTTTAGTGAAAACTACAGAAGATGGTTAAAATTGCCTATTGTAGTGAAATGGAAGGCAAGTACTTCCCGATCAAGTTATCAGAAAATTATAGCAATGTATTTCTAGAATGGTTTTAATGTCTTTGAAATGACGAATCTTCTAGAACTATTGTTCCAATAAGAAGCTTAATATTAAGGTACACAGAAGAATAGTTTGAGCTCCCTCGTTTTCGTGGTAGTAACGTCGTCTTTGTATCGAACCTATGGCCCCCCTTGATTACAAATCAAGGGGGGCCCTAGGTTCGTGTCAAAGTGGAGGCACATAGTGCTTTCGATCTCATTTAAAATTCTAACTTCAGTCCGGATTAGCTTATCAGTGCATGAAGTGGACTTACAACAAAAGTCAAACACGAGAAAGTGTTTCAGAAGTCTTGAGTTACAATACGTTTACGATCAAAGTAAAACATGACTTTCGTCGGCAATCTTCCTTGTAACGCGGCACATTCAATGCTAAAGATCACGTGCCGAAGTGGGATATACCATTTTTATACAACCGTGAAAAAAAATGAAAACCATATCACATCTCGCCTTTAAAGCCAGGCTTCAGATGGGAAATTTCGCTAGGATGCCTTGCTACGTGGATTTTCTCGAAATGCCATAAACACCCTTCCCATCCCTCGCGAACTCTTGGCCCCATACGCGTTTCCTTTGTCCGTCACCACCCGATAACTCATCGCAATGGTGGAGATATTTCATTCCCCTAGACAGTTTTACAGGTGTGGCTTCAATCGAATTTTCTTAGTAATACGCCGTAGAACCGAGAGCCGATCGCGTAGAACATGAGATGTTCCGGGGGGAGGCTGTAATCTTGGCTTCGATTTTGTTCGGCTACCGGAAAGGGGAGGACTTGGTATATGGCTTCCACTTGATCGAGCCCAGAGGGCGCAAAGTGTATTTTTTGCCCTTCTTTATTATTGCTGCTATTTCATTTTTACATCCTGGACATATACGGTCATTTTTATGCGGTGCTTTCTGCGTGGAAGCAAAACTAACACGAATGCTCTTTCTAGATCTTTAAGAGTTAACAAGAATGGTTTCCCATTTGTCGTTCCAGGCTTTCACGTGGCTCAAAATTTGTAATAGAAAGTGTTCCGAGAACACACAAATGTCAACCTCCTTGCATTTTTTCAGACATGCGAGCCTCACTAGCAGTATAATGCTCCATGGCGCTCGTGTTCTGTCGTCCATATATGTTTGTGACTGTACTTCCATCCATTTCATCATATCACCATTCATCCTCATCTTCGCGATTAGCCAAAGTGGCAGAAAAGCAAAGTAAAACATCAATCGAATTGCAAATTTGAAAAATATCACTTGCTGAGCGTCACTTAGAACAGCTTAACTCCAAAGAACCACTTCATGTTAAGAAATATTGGCAATAAACTCCAAGAAAACTAATGTACTTGCTCTCATTGCCTCTACATAGAACAGCGAAATTATTTACAGTAATGGCGTTTAGGGAATGGTATACTTGGTCAATCTATTCTAATCGTCATTCGTCCTCATCGTTGCGATTAACAAAATGTGGAGTAAGTTCAACCTATAGGTTTTTACAAAATAACGAAAATACTAGGTATATCACGGTGGGTACTCTAGGCCCATGATAAAATTCAAGTATAATTCCCGGTTTTCAAGGCTAACTTCCAAAAATTCAAGGAAAAATATTCAAAATTCAAACACATAAGTGCAGAGTTTACATTGCCTTTTCACACACTCTACTCAGTTTCGAAATACATCTACAAACACAAGTCACAAATGTTACGGGACAAATTAATTTTGCAAAATAAATTGCAAAGTGCATAAGGATTTCAAACTCAAATTTACCTAATCAATTTTGAATATCTTAGTTTTCAATAATTTTCAGTCGGGTAGATAGATTGTTCTGCAAAGGGCACTAACAAAGGAAAGGAATTTAGAGAATTCTGTTTTATTTTCCACGCATTTTCTTTCTTTTTCTTCCTCGATAAAAAAAATGGCTCAACTGTGAAAAACTTGCTTCAGGGCATTAATAAATATGTATAAATTGAATGGGACTTGGAATAATAAAAGTTGCATTTTTTCACGCAGAATTCCCGGAGCCAATAATTCACGCATAATTCCCGGAATTCAAACGTTTGTGTGCCATAATTAACACAGCTTGGAGCAAGAGTGCCTTAGGAATTGAAATAGAAAATAACATTTTGTCGTATCATGTTTCCATGCTAAAACAAACTACCTGATGCAAACAGCCTCTTTGGGGAGGCTGCCAGAGTCTCTGTATTCTTTCTTTTGAAGCCCGGAGTCCGATACTTTCGTCAGGTAGCTCCCCAATTTCCCTCACGACGCTCTACCAATTTTTTGAAGCTCCCACTTTAATCGAACCCGTGACCTCTCGCACCAAAGGCGAGAGCGTTAACCAAGAAGCTACTCAGAAGCTCGTATTTTCACATTAGATCCTTAATAAACAGATACACTCGCTCATACTTTCAGACTTAGTCAAGAGTCGGAATCAATAACTTCATTTTCTAGCACAACACACTTATGCTTCTCTCTGTACAAGAAATTAGTGTTAACATTTGCTTAACGCACAATAAAATTATCTTTTATTCCGTTCGCGGGAACGACAACGCGTTGAACATTTGGTTCCCTTATGACCACATGGGACGCAAAAACATTGGTTTAAACGTCAGGACATATTAACCAACACTTTTCCGTATTATATATGTATGCATGCTCGCATTCGGTTGCAAGCAGAATCTAGGCTTCCCGAAGCTCCTTCCCAGAGGCTTTTAGCTGGAGAAACTACGATGCCTTTCTCTGATTCTGAAAGTTACCATCTTGGGAGGCTGTGACTTATTCACGGCCTAGTAAAGAAAGGCGCCGCCAGATGACTCTCTATATCTCAAGGAGGAAAGTCCCCGCAAACTACATTCTTTTCTGGTAAACAAGAACCATTGCCGGCAAGCCGCACGAGGCTAGCTCTTTCCGAGAAGGATAGAATGGGGGAAAGAAAGAGCCGTTTTAAAGTTAAAAGAAAAATCTCGCATGCAAAATAGGGAAGGGAGAAGACTCTGGCTTTTATCTTTCTTTTTTTTTCGGAGGGAGAAAAATGTAAGCCATGTGTTATATTCTTGAACCGTGTTATCCTGAAGGCTAAATACAGGTTAATGCAACGAAATAACGAGGTGGTTTTATTCATTTATAATGCAGAGCGATGATTTTTCAAACTCGTAATAGGCGTGTTCCTTGGAAAGTTGCCTGCTCTATTCTGTTTCCCTGACAAAGTTAGCTCACTACTGAGGAGTGTTGAGTTGTTAGTAGTTTTACTCATGCAGCATAACTTGATAATGCTTGGGCAGATAGGTGGGGGCTCCTTTTTACTGCTATCGCAAGAAGGGTACATAAGGATGTAAGGTGGAATAGAGAAATGGCAACTATTGTAGAACAGAAGAAGGGGTGAGTCGAGATGTCAGCGAGATAAACTGACAGATCATTTGGCATTAGTGGATGGAAGTAGGCGACATGTGAAGCTAAGATGCTAGTCGGGATTTTCCATGAATATTACGACGTGGGTTCCCGTGGTCAATGTTTAGATAACTTGGTTAGTGTGGACACAAATTCCTGTACAGATTTTCCATAAAGACTTAGTTATCATGAGTGTGTAGAGAGAGAAGTATTTTCCTCTTATCTCTGGCTGCTATCCATTCCCAGCTTGGGTGCGAGTCACATCTCTCGCAGCCACCAATCAACAAGTGAGCCGATGACGCCATCTCAACCCAGCACCTACCACTACTCTTCTATATTGTCGGTAGTCTCGCTAGCTAGGTTGAGTGAGATTATTTCCGTAACATCTCTGCTTCTTCTGCATGTGCAGCTCGGGAGCGAGTCGTAACTCACCAAGCCTCCAATCAAAAAGCGAGATGATGACGTCATCTCAACCGAGCACCATTCACCATTGTTCTGCTCTACGCTGTTGGCAGTCTCGCTCGCTGAACTCAGCCGACTGTACATGTAGCTTTTTTTTATAAATCTTATTATTGACTTTAGGCAATGAGTTCACATGGGTAACTAATCTATCAGTAATTAAAGAGTGCAATTGAAAATGTATAATTGAAAACCACAATCGCGTATTATGCCTGCAGTTTTGTAAAGAATAACTCTAGAAATAACTTATCCTTGCTTCATATCAAACATTTTAAATACGAGCGCCATCTATTTTTAACTTTCAGAATCTCCGTACAGCACAAGCTTAATTTACATTACACCCCTTAGAAGAGTATCCGTCACATTATAATACCATAAACAGTGGATACTGCAAAGGTCACATTATACATACCATAAACAGCGTTGTTGAATGAACATGGCCCAACAACAAACCAGCGGAAGTAAAGATACTGGACGAGATTTCTCTGCTCAACACGGAGATACGAAAGCCACAAATCCCATATGCCATTAACGGGAATCGAACTCGGAAGCATGTGTTTCGCCGTGCACCGACTCTGCGATTGGCTGGATGCAGCTAAATGTTCATTGGCGGAAATATGACACAGGGGTATCAGCAATCTCTATCGTCGACGAACACAAGGCACGGGAAATAATTCTGGGTGAAACGGAAACAGGTGTATATCACGAAGTTGAAAGGTCAACACGTGTTCGCGGTTTGGATCTCCATGTTGGATCGCAATCCCGAGAGGAACACGTACCCAAGAAATTAACTAGTGCTGGAATTATTCCAAAAATTGGGAAAATGTTGAGTTTTAATATAAAACAAAATGTTCAAGTTATGTTAGCAAATATTAACTACATGGTTTCTGTCGAAGGAACTAAATAACTCTCGCGCATTCCTAAAACAGAAGGTTTATTGCGGTGGCAACAAAGGGCTTTTCATGTATCCCTGTCCTGAACATTTTGATCATCCTTGACAATTTTTTTTAGGTTCACTTCAACAGTGTTCTCCACTTTTGTCTTTGTCTTCTCTAACGTCACTCACATCAGTTGCTCAACAATGACAGCAAAATATATCTCTTCTTCCATTCGTACCACATGGACCACCAATCGAAGTCTTCCTAATTTAGTTATCCTAATACTTATTAGACAATAAATATAGGTTAGGCAGTTTAAAATTATGCAATCTTTTGTAAGGCTCTGATTTTTAAAAACACTATTTTACTCTTTCAGGGTACAGGAGCACGATTCATATCCATCTACTGCAACAAGCAATATTACTGTTTTGTATTGAAAAGGTTTTCTCGGGGAATCAGCCAGGTGATTTCCGGAAAGGCTTCCGAGCTTTCGAGAGCTAACGTCACTCTCATCTTCAGGGAATAAGAGATAAGTCAGGGTGACGTTATATGTATTTGGTATGGGAGGGGTCCGATGTAGGTGGCGGGTCAATCAGGTGGCGTTTCTCTGACGTCCGCGCTCCCAGTCGACTATCGCAAACCAGGCTGGTTCCAGTTCAAGTCCCGTGTCCCTGTTGATGTTGTCCTTTTCCCGGTGTATGGCTATTGCTTCCTTGATGAGACGGTCCCAGTAATTTGATGATTTATTGATGATCTCGGTGGTTGTGAAGTCAATTCTATGGCCCTCCTGGATTGAATGTTCTGCTAACCCTGATTTTTTCGGATGAAAATTCTTTATGTAGCTGGCGTGTTTTTTGCAGCGCTGTTCGATTGTCCTCCCCGTTTGTCCAATGTAGGCTTTACCGCAGTCACAGGCGATGCGGTAAACCCCGGGTGTCTTCTCTCCTAGGTCGTCTTTGGGGTTTCGAAGTCGGCTTCTGACTTTCGATGGCGGTTTGTGGATGGTCTTGATGTTGTGTTTTGAGATATTCGCCGCCAGGAAAGCTTCAAGAATTATTACTTTTTTGTATGTTTTAATATTTAGATTTGATTCAATGTTTTTAGCGTCACTTTTCTGCCACTTTTTGCTGACCACAACGATGAGGATGGATGATGGATCATATGATGAACTGATGCCGGTTCCCTTGCCTGTGGATCGCACTACGACGCCAGAGGTCCCGGGTTCAAATCTTGGCCTAGGCATGAATGTTTGTTAGTGTCCATTCATCAATTTCATCATATCATCACGCATCCCCATCTTCACAAATTAGCCAAAAGTGGCACAAAACGAGAAGTAAAATGAAGCAAATCAATCAATCAATGATGAACTGATGAAGTAACATTTGCAAGGAACGCTCATGGGTAGGCTGGTTTTCGAAACGGCTACCCTGTCCTAGTAATGCGAAGAGACTAACGGTTTATATCCATAAATATTGCATGCATTACCTGACCTAAACCACTTTTTACTTTATATTTAATTTAGTGACTTGCACAGTAGTATTGGAAAACTTTGTTATGCTTTAGTAAATAATACTAATGGTAGAGCAAACAGGTTAAGTGGTCCACTCACAATATTGATACTGTAGGATGAGGAGTCAAATTCTCTCACTTGTGTCCTTTCGATAATGTCTTATCATTCTTCCTCGTCGAAAAGCCAAGTGAAACATTCTAGTAGGATTTTGTATTTGATTTTCATTGGATTTGTTTAATTTTAATTTGATTTTCTGCACTTCAGGCTAATCGTGACGATAAGGATGAAAGGTGATAAGACACAACACAGACTCCACAGAGGATTATACTGCTTGTGAGTCCAAACGTGAGTAAAATGTGGCCCGGTATGGTGGAAGCTAGTCTTGGAGAACACATCACATTACCGACGAAATGGATTTCTGCTAAAACCGTAAGGCAGTCGGCTACTTTGATAAGCACCATCCACAGTGATGGGAAACATTGCGTCAGTTGTATAACGCGTAACTCTTAGTGTCCAGTCAGATGCGATTGATCGCTCCAGGAATTCCAAAATCTCTGCCAGTGTTTGGCTAGCTTTCAACCACTAGTAACCGTATTTATTCGGCGCACAGGAAGATACTGCTCGGGCCGAAGCAGTCCCTTGCTCTTGTCGTGGAGAGAAAACCCGCAGCAGCTGCCCCGTTCCCAGAGGCCCGAGAACTCAAGGAAGTTGTTTGCTTTGTTTCCGGCGGTGAGTCTTAAGTCCGCTAATCGAATTTAAAGGTCAGGGCGGCGGGAGACTCAGCCAAGTGTTACAGGTCCCGGATGAATGAGGGTCGTTGCTCTCTGATCACTATCTACTCCGGCCTCATCGACACAATTATAAACAAAGGGCGACCACACCCAAAGACGTGAGGGGTAGAAGTCGATCCGCGGGTTTGGAAAATGGAGGCTGCTAATTAATTAAATTAATTACCACTACAGCTACATACGTAAGCTACAACTGCACATACAGTAATGTTGGAATAACCTGGAAATATGCTCTGGTCAAAAATTGACAAAGTTTGTATTGAGTCAGTTTTATGCACATGTAAAGTTCCTTAAGGTTTGTTTTAATTCTTCTTTATGCGCATATAAAGTTATCAGCTTTATGCACATACAAAATTTTGTCGTCAGCTTCGTGTACAGTCACGGACACTTCTGGGTGGGTGGTAACAATTGCATTCACTTCCCAAAGAGTTCTTACAACCCAAAAGTGTTCAAGATTGTACGTCTAAAATTTACCGCAGTTTTTTTGCAAGTTAACATTATGTTCTAGTAGGCTCAATGGAACTCGACCTAGAATTTAAATTGGAGTCGCAACAACTGTGTTCCACCAAGAATTGAATCCGGGACTCCTTGATTACAATGCAATCTCGTTATGACATTTTTTCAGCTACACTTGTTTAAAATTGCCGCACAATTTGGTTAAAATTTCCAAAATTTAGTAAATATTGATTAAGCCGAATTAGCTCAGTCGTTAGGGCGTCTAACTACCATGCGAGAGACCTGGGTTTGATCCCCGGTGGGGGAGAACCGGGATATTTTCCACCTGTTCTAGCGGTTCCGGCGCCCACCCAGCGTCGTATAAATTGGGTACCTGGAGGAAACTCTGGGGGTTAACACAGCCCTATACGCGTGGTGCATAGCACAGGGGAGCACTTTATTTTTACTTTTTTAGTAAATATTTATTGCTTCCAAAACAATCTTAACAAGAAGTTTTGTTTTCTACGGAAATTTGGAAGAATTTGATGATATTGATTTTGTGACAAATAACAGTGTTTGTATGCACTGTAAAAGATCCAGTAAATTTACGGCGATGCCACCGTAAAATCTACTAACGGTTCGCCGCAATTTTATTAGCCCCGTCTAGTTCGCTGAACTTTTTGACTGTAGGTGTAGTGCAGGTGTGTCCTGGTGTCGCGTTCAAACAATTAGACGAATAGCGGTGTTCACGTTCAGAAGATTCAACAAATCCCTGTCTGCTGTTTTTAAAGTTCATTTGACTAGTTAGCATGCGCCATGTGACCATTCACCACACATTACACCGTTCCAGAATATAGTGCAAACGGTGCAGACACTAAATACACTACTTGACACCAAACTATAGCTCTCGCCACGAAAACAGTCCTTCCCCTTGCCTCCTCCACACCCCTGGCCCAGTCAACACTTCGCGCGTTGTACGTATGCGGTCGATTTCGTTGGTTGAAATTGTTGCTTATTGGCAACATTGTATGTGGCTGGCGTGACCTTGAATGGACTGTTTTCGTTGCGAGAGCTCTAGAGTCCAGAGAGAGTCAAAACGTGCAGTGAATTAGACCGGACTATTGCATAGTGCGTTTGGCCAGCATGGCATCTAGTTGCCGAAATATCTTGTTCTATATCTTCAGAATGATGCACATAAAATGGTACAGAGCTCAGATTCCACTTTAATGATCTCCGCAACAGTGTATTTTCACATTATACACATTTTCACAGTGTATTTTCTATGTGATCTAGTCACCATTGCACAAATATTGTTTTGGAGAAACGTCTTTTGTTCCCTGGTAATAACTTGATTTTCACCGCGTCATGTATATTCATTTCTCACTTGGTGCCGAAAACCCTGAGGATAGTGCGACCTCGTTTGACCGCGACTTAAGCATTGATGAGGGGCCAGTCCCTCCGGAATGCGATTCGCAGCAACCCAATTCTGCGACAGTCTATTACGGTGGATTTCCACCCAACCCCAACTTGCATCCAACATTAACTCCTAACATGACCGTTAATTGAGTTGGAATCCTTCTGTGCCTCCCCCGAATCTAGATTTTCACAGAGACCCTGCATACAAGCTAGGCGCGGAACGGGAGGAAGACCGTCTTCAGTTACGAAAGGGTTAGAGTGTTGTGCTCCAAAACAAGACACCGATTCCTAAAGTCCGTTACATCCAACTTCGACCAACATTATCAACTATTTCTGTACTGTCGATAATTTCCGATTTGCATCAACATATCTTAACTTTCATATAACCTTCCATGATCAGACCACCTCCGTGGCGGAATGCCAGGAGTCCAGGGTTCGAATCCCGCCATGAACATGGGTGTTCCTTGTGAATGTCCCTTCATCAATTTCATGATATCATCACTCATCGTCGCGATTAGCCAAAGAGTGGTAGAAAAGTGACGCTAAAAAACAAAAATCAAATCAAAACTTTGTCGTCATTAAGGAGTTCCCACTGTGTAATGTCATCGAAACATATATAGCTGCCAGTGAGTAACTAACTGTATGTGATTGATTTGCTTTATTTCACTTCGCTTTTTGTGCCACTTTTGGCTAATTTGCGAAGATGGGGATGAGTGATGACATGATGAAATTGATGAATGTACCCTCACAAACATCCATGCCCAGGCCGGGATTCGAACCCAGGACCCCTGGCGTCTTGGCGCGATGTGCTAACCACTTCGGCACGGGGGCCGGCTAACTGCATGTATTTTTTTCATAGTACAAATTGACACTGAGATAATTATCATTAGTATTTTTGTTATTTAGCGTCGCTTTTCTTCCACTTTTGGCTAATCGCGACGAAGGGGATGGGTATTAATCAAATCAAATTGATGAAGGGACACTCATAATGAACGCCCATGCCCAGGACTGGACTCGAACCCGGGAAATTAGGTTGCGATATCGAACGTGCTCGGCCACCAAACCGGCACACAGTTATTATTGACACATAGCAGCGGCGGTCCATTCGATGTGGAGCACAGAATGCTTCGGGAAGGACAGTTTCCTATTGCTAGAACGTGGGTAACACTCAAGTTACATGCATATTTCTAATTCACGAATTAACCTTCTCAGATATAGCTATGCAAGAAATTTGGGGCCTCCCCGATGGCGTAGTGGTAACGTAGTCCCATTGTAATCAAGGGGTCCGGAGTTCGATACTTGATGGAGGCGGATAGTGGTTGAGGTCACACTTTAAACTATAGGTCTTATCCCGATTCGTTTATATGTACTCAAAATGGTCTTAAAACACAAATCCCAGTGTAAGCATTACAGGCAATTTGTTTGAAAACACGGACATCAACACTTTCTATATATTAAATATATGAAAGTACAGTATATAGGTTATACTAGAATATTGGTAACTTCATTCCTCAAATATAAATGACGTAATACTAAATACCTCTATCAGTCAAACGAACACATTTTGTCAATATTAATTTTTGTAAAAACACATTGTTAGAACATTAACTTTAACGTTACATTTTAAAATTATTAAGTTTTAGCTGGTGGCTCCATCCAGTTCATGTCCCATCAAAATGTAGGAAACGACACTTTACATAGCAGTCATTTAATAATAAAATGTTATCATTGATTTTGAAAAATGATCTACACGCTTGAATTCTAATAGATATTTTTGTGTTCTGCCTTTGAAAGACTTGTTGCAGTATACAAACTATGCAAGGTAACACCCATTCTTTATCAAACGCGCCAATTATATTAACAATACTAATGATAAGATTGCACCGTGGATATACAAAGTGAAACACTGGAGGCATGAATAATGATGTGATGACTTTTTGCAGTGACCTGAATGTAGTGTTTTAGGGATATCCTAACCACTGAAATGTACCCACAAAATCTAAAACTTAGTAAGAAGTCGATAGCTATAAAAAATATCCAAAGTGACGTCATTCCTGGTGGCAACATGCATTGCCACTCTGGCAATATATGTCTGGCTTGAAACATCATTTAAGTTATCAAATAAGGCCAGCCCTTCAATCAAGGTATGGAAAAGATTTAATTCAGCAAAATGGATATTTTTCTTTTCACTGGCTACTAAACCAGTATATTTGGCATATCCGATGCTGTTACATTCTGTGCATGAATCATATTTTCACGATATTGATCTTTGTACCAATAGATGACGCAGTTTTCCTTTTATCGCATATTAATTTTTTTGATATATGATCGTTTGACAAGAGTAACGTTGACGTCATGAGATTTTCCTGAATGCTGGCAGTTCATTACGGCCATTGTCGACAACGTGCGATAATCGATAAGAATATCGATGGATCGATTTTGTTCACAAAACTCCGAACGAAGTTTGCTTGATTCGTAAGCAGTCTTGTCAAAGGATGACAAACGCAGTTGCAAGCTGCGAGGAGCTAACAAATGAGAGAAAAGGAGAATGGAACGAAGGACAAAGGAAACTGGCATCAACAGTTAGTCATTGTTTATGTCTTTATCAAGACAAGAACTTACAGTGAAAGAGGCGCCAGTGTTGCCACAACAAGATTGTAGCAAGGAGCTGAATTCAATTTCAGGGAGCAAGATTTACTAAATATAAAATGCCAACCTCTGTGGCGCAGGGGTTAGTACACAGTGTTAAACGTCAGGATTCCTGGCCTCGAATACTGGCCTGGTCATAGGTGTTCCTTGTAAGTGTCCTTTCCTCAATTTCATCATATCCTCACTCATCCTCGTTTTCGCGATTAGCCAAAAGTGGCAGAAAAGCGAAGTTAAATAAATCAGATCAATCAATCAATACTAATTTTTGGTGTAATAGCAAAAGTCGGGGTTTAGACACAATGCGCAAATGCCTACACCAAATCCTCTTGGTATATAGAGAGGCTAATGAAGACTGGGTTCACAGTTTAAAGATAGGAGAATAGGATCATTATTCTATGGAAGTAGTATTAATCAGTATATGTTATCGAGAAGGCTCTGGCCTGTTTCAGCAGCCAGTATCATCGTCTGTTGGGTTTATGTTGCATGCCCTGTCGCTATTTATTTGTGATTGTTTCCTCATTGCTATTCATCCTCGTCGCTGCAGTTCACTAAATATGACAGAAAAGCGACATCAAACGATACAAATACAAGCGAGCACGTGGTTTAACGCCATGAGCAAAGCTAGAAATAAACTTGTCTTTTGTTGGTAATAGAAGAAAGGTCATAAGAGAGAGCTGAACGTGGAGCTAGGTTTTCATTCGTAGACATAGACTCCTTCCAGGGGCATCCTATGATTTTAAGAGCTATAGGAGAAAAGGCATAACTAGCCTCCCTGTCACGTGGACGCTGTTGCTGATACGCTTGCGCCATCTGCATATCGCAGAAGCGCTTTGCACATTGTAAGATTTCTTCAAACGGCGTTTTTTCTATTTGCTTTGAACATTCACCACCATCTTCCTCGCATCCGAAACAAATACCAACACCACCACGCCAAACACAGCTACAAACAAACCTTCCATGTCGCTCAAGTATTGTATTTTGAGCCACGCAGCACTCGAAGAGGCCATTGACTCCTTCACCAGTAGTTTGGCAACGTCGGGGGCCGGTTCGCCGCCGTGATTGGTTTTGGCGCGAAGCCGGCACAGTTATGTCTTTTGCCCTAAAAACATGACAGTAAAATCTGGCTCTAAAAGACTAAGTTGGCAACCTTGGAGATAACCGCTTACGCAGCCAAAGTGTGCCAGACAGAGATCAGAACGAAGCAATAAAATGCCACGCAAGACACAAAACTTTCCCCCCAAAACTTTTTTACGTCCTTCGCGCAAGAGAACTCGACACTCGTGTGCGTGCAGTGGAAAGGTGGGGGTGATTCGGTAAGTTGTGATATACGTCCCCAACCCCGATTGTTATGGTTGAGCTTGCTGATGAAACAGTTACCATGGAAACGGGATGCTGGCGTAGGGATGGGGGAGGGGGGAGGAAGTGTCAATGGTTGCGCAGACAAATGTTTGCCCGCTGAAATACAAACTGCGGGGGGTAACATTCCTCTCCCGAGTACGAGAGGGACATTTGTTTTGTTGATCCGTGCATTATTACAAGCGCCAAGTGTCCCACTGGCCTCTAAATGCGTGCAATGACAGAAGCGGAGACCGCAAAATTTGTTAACACGGTGGATATTAACCGACTAAAAGGACCATACGTGACGGTCTCCACTGCTTATGGCTTTTTATTTTGTTGCGCGCCAGGATTTCCTGCCGTGCTTGTTGGTATTGTGACCAATGTGACGTCTCCTGCTCGTTAGAAAACAGGGTGTACCATAAAAATATGGACAGGATGCTTGGCATCAAAGCTTGAAATCAATAATGGGAAAAGTCCAAATGAACACATGACAACAGAGTGGGTATTCATATTATTACTAGACCTCGGAAATTTAGGATCTTTTTAGTGTGCTTTTAGGTTCCTAAAATAGGCTCTAAAATCCTAAAATAGGCTCTAAAAATCCTAAAATAGGTTCTAACAATCCTAAAATAGGGTCTAAAAGTCCTAAAATAGGCCCTAAAATCCTAAAATAGGCTCTAAAAATCCTAAAATAGGTTCTAACAATCCTAAAATAGGCTCTAAAAATCCTAAAATAGGCTCTAAAATCCTAAAATAGGCTCTAAAAATCCTAAAATAGGTTCTAACAATCCTAAAATAGGCTCTAAAAATCCTAAAATAGGTTCTAACAATCCTACAATAGGTTCTAACAATCCTAAAATAGGTTCTAAAACTATTAAATTAGGATCGAAAAAATTCTGAAATAGGTTCCAAAAGACTTAAATGGTCTTAAACTTCCTGAAAATTACTGATTGGATAGAATCCAGAAGAACCGTAACAAATTTTAGAAGGTATATATAAAAACCAAATGTTAATTTTCTAACCAAATTGCCATTTGTATGCATCATTTTCAAAATAGTAGTCCACAACTTACTTGTGCCCTTAGCAAAAGTTACTTGTTGGTATGAAAAATTAATTATGTATAATTTGCTGCTCAATATCAGTGACTGGTCACTTGGAATACCTGGGAATTATGCGTGATTTTTGGTAAAACATGAAAAAAGTACATGCAGATGTTTGACTTTATCTTTTAATTAACTTTCAACTGAAACATATTGGTGCAAATTCGAATGCTGAAACGTTACTTCGCAAGGTGTGAATGCCACAAAAGGACCGAACTGACTCGAAAGTTAGCAAGACCACAAGGATCAGACGTTTGCATTTTGGACTGTGCAGGCAGTAGACGCGATTGGTTGCCAAAACTGGAAATTGGGAAGTTTTTTTTCTCTTAGTAGACAAGTCTTGAAATTAAGGGTCCTTAGTGCGTGGGCAAAAAGTAGGGGGAACTTCACCTAAGCGCCGCCACTGTGTGCAGGTAACAGTGGCGTCAGATAATTTGTTTTGTTTAGAGCTTTGAAAAACATCATAGACTTGGGAGGATGTGAATCGACAGAAAACATGTTTCAAACAGGCCATTCATTGGATTGTCTCGTTATCAAACCGAGTAAATACCTCTGAGAGATATAAAAATCCTGTAAACCCTAAGAAGGATTATAAAAGCCTAAAATAAGGTTTTATTTAAGAACATAAACCTAAAATAGGTTCTAAGAAGCAAAGTAGGTTATTTTAGGCACTGTAAAACTTCATCAGTTGTTTCGTTTTTTAATTAAACGCTGATATAACTTGTCATTTACCTGCAAAGGAAAAAAAAGGAAAAAACCTAAAATCCAAAATGAGGCCACAATAAGTAACTAGGAAATATTGGTCAGAAGTTAACTGGTAAGGAACAAACAAATAAAACTTATCATGGAAGAGCAGAAGTTACGAGAGTCAGTCAAGTGAAAACCTTAATTCTTCTCCTTTTTCTCCTGCTAACTTTTCCTATATGATTGCATAAATTTGTCGCTTTTCTTTTGTTTATATGTAAGCGTTGTGTAAGTGTCTGAATACCTCTAGGAAAATAATCTTCAAACAGCGCCATCTCTTGCATTTAAACCATCTTTCCACTCGGGAAGTGACGACATTGTAAAATTTTATCCTTAGTTGGTGAGTTTATTGGGAAGGGGGAAGGTAGTCAGTCATGCATAATCATATTAAATATTTACATGTGCGTTTTAAGCTTCCGGGGTTAAAAACCAGCTTCTGTTCACTGACGCAAGCGCTTGTTGGAGCTCCATCTTTAACGATAAAATGAAATTACTTTGATCATCAGTGCTGCAACCTTGCGGACATTTTGGAAGTAACAGTTCATACTTCATGTAAATTTTAACGCTGTATACAGTATGTCCTATCATTCACTCTCGACCGATTCCCACTTGTAATATTTTGTGCCTTTTTCTTTTCAATTTAACACTAACAGAAATATTTTTTTGAAATAGAAAAAGTAAAAATATGAGCTGGTGACAAAGCAGGCCACAAACAAGGAATAACAGCCCTTAATGTTTACTGACTTTTGGGACGTCGCATTTACATATTTAAAATTACCAAATGTAGTGAAGACTAAATACAATACACGTTGTTCATTTATCCACATTTTTGGTTAAGCAAGACAATGCTTAAGCTAACCTTGCGCATTGCAACATGCCATGCCGGCCCCCGTGGCGGAGTGGTTAGCACATCGCGCTACGACGCCAGGGGTCCCGGGTACGAATCCCGACCTGGGCATGGATGTTTGTGAGTGTCCATTCATCAATTTCATCATATCATCACGCATTCCCATCTTCGGAAATTAGCCAAAAGTGGCACAAAAAGCGAAGTAAAATAAAGCAAATCAAATCAAACATTAACAATCGCAGACATTTGTGGAGGTGATGCGATCAACACCACGCTTCGCCTGCCTTTACCTCCTTAACCTTAGAGGCTGAGTGATGACCTACACACGATGAAGCTGTTTGTACGCGAAGAGACTCTGATATCGCCTTATTATAAGAAGGCGTAGGTAGGCTCGCTTGATAAGAGCCTGACTCATCGCACGCGAACCAGACACCTTTTTGGTGAAGCCTCGCCTTCGTGCTCTGACAATGTTTTCATTTTTAGGTTTAGCTTCTTACGATTAGTTCTCTCAGCATAAATAAAACAAGGCCGGTGATACCCAGAAAATTCGTAGTGCATTTGCGCTAAAAGAACTAAACCTACGTAACAACGAGGGCATTTGGTGTTTACGTCAGAACACGAAGGTGTCTGGTTTGCGTGCGATGAGCGAGAACCGCTAGATAGACTGGAGATTTCCTGGAATGAATCTAATTCTACCGAGAGTTTAATCGGTGAATAGAAGCTATGTAAATGAATAGG
This sequence comes from Lepisma saccharinum, assembly GCF_977018435.1. Classification (NCBI taxonomy): domain Eukaryota; kingdom Metazoa; phylum Arthropoda; class Insecta; order Zygentoma; family Lepismatidae; genus Lepisma; species Lepisma saccharinum. The sequence continues at coordinate 23,726,379 of NC_139239.1, forward strand.
AGAATTGACAGAAAACGCGTGATACAGAAATTGGAAGATGGGTTGATTCAGCTCCCGGCTCAAGCCTCTATAACATCCCGGACAGTTGGAAAAATTAAATGGATTGAAAGCCACATACTTGTTTGTTCATCCATTGAGTGGATGAACAAAAATAAAAAAAATGACCAACGGTAAACATAGGATCAGTGTCACGTGACAAAGGAAAAACTCGAATTTGGGGCATGTTGCTGCAATCCCTACCCCCACCCTTAACCACAGATGCCCCAACATGCGGGAAGTTCATTGTTTGCGATGATTCATAAGCTTGATTTAATTATTCCCCCCTCCCCCTCTCCCCGATAATTCCCTCCGACCAAAGGCTGCCGCAGCAGTTCTGTTTCGGCGTCCTTTGGTCCGGGTTCGGTTTCCTCCTCCCCCCTCCCCTTTGACACCATGAGATGCATAGCCCCTGCATACCTCAACCCCAACCGCATCGTTCGATGGGTATTTTAAAAACCGTTCCGCGAAAATTGATTGAGGTAGGTTAATGATTTGTGATTATTTTTCTTTTGCGTGTGTATGTGTGTACGCAACTAACCCTTGCTTTGTTGTGTTTATCGGATGATGCTAAATTTTTGGTCGCTTGTTTGGTCGTGGCGTCACATATCTATTTCGTTATTCGAGCTCACTTCAGTCTATATGTGTTGCTACAACGGTATGAAACGATCATGTAATTTTTATTCTGAAGTGCGGCCATGAAGACGGATAGCGGAATTTGGCAGAGCAACTGTTCCTCCTCCAAAGATAGATTTGGTGCGTAAGCAACTAAATGTTGTCCTCCCATCCACGTTGATTGACTGATTTACTTTATTTAACGTAGCATCTATGTAGATGAACGGTGATTAGATGGATTGGATGAAGGGAAAATCACAAACATACCAGGTGGTTATAATTAAAGTGACGGTGTTCAGAGTGGTACAGCACGGGCTGTAATGAGAGTAGCAGTCTGAAACTTCGTAGATATGCTAATGAAGCAATGCGCTCGCGAATTATGCAAAAAAAAAAAAAAAATAGTTCCAATTCTCACCACCAGGGTAAAAAATGGCGCTGTAAGCAGTCAAAACGTGGAACTTTCCGTAACTCTGACGTCAAAGTCGGTGACATTGCCTAACCATTGTGTGAGCTCCCTGGTTGTTGTTGGTGACGCTTGTTGCTTTTTCCTTTAGTAATGTTCATGTAATTCGAATAGTGAAATTGTAGCGATATTTTATTACAAAGAGTATTGTTTTCTGCGATTTATAGTGTTTTTCCTGTAACTATACCAAGTTTTGACTGCTTACAGCGCCATTTTTTACCCTGGTGGCGAGAATTGGAACTTTTTTTTTTTTTTTTTGCATATTTCGCGAGCGCATTGCTTTAGCGAAAATCACCCATTACAACCTTCTCTTCCAAGTAGTACACTCTAGACCAGGGGTTTCCAACTGGCGGCCCCCGTTGCCTTTTTCTGCGGCCCGCGAAGCCAGTTTGCAAAATACATTAATTGTATTTATTTTAATTAAAATACGTTCTTTTTTTACTGAAGGAACGGATGCTCTGTGAAGAAAGACAATATCACAGGTAGAATTGACTTTGCAGTGAATAATGATAATCAGTAGAATCTAAAGTGACGTAACTTCTCTTCACACCATGCATTCCATCCCTTCACTATGCGGAATGAACTCGGCTGCTTCCGCGAAGGCTTCACTCTTTGTGTTTAGAAACAAACTGCAGAGCGGCGCTATAGAGATCTGTTTTACTACGCACGAAGTACGAAGACATTTCCAGCGTTCCAACTCGGATTGTACTGTGACTGATTGTTAAAGTTTGTGCAAATATCGAAATAAGCAATATCTCCAAAAAGCGTAAGATTGAAAATTAAAATAGCTTCTCTCCAACTTGAATTGCGTGATTTGCAAGGCGATGTGTTCCTTCAAACTAGGCAAGAAAAGGGGCCAGTATTTTTCAAATACCTTTCAAAAGAACGCTTTCCAAACCTTCGTAGTTTTGGGCAAAGAATGACATCGATGTTCGGCAGCACATACACGTGTGAAAGTGTTTTTTCTTCAATGAAGTTCATCAAGAACCGCTACAGAAGCAGACTGGCAGATTCTTCACTGCTTCACCTTCTGAGACTTTCAAATACAGAAATTAAAATACAACTTTAATAAAAGAAGCAGATCGGGCTCAATTTTCAGATTGAACACTTACTATGAAGGATTCTTATTTGTATGGTGTCTTTAATTTCTTTCAATTCATCAATAAGTATTGGGTTTTTGTGAAATAAATTGTAATTATACAATTTTGATTTGTTCAGTACTTACAATTTTTGTAATTTTTAATCCCCCCCCCAAAAAAATGCGGCCCGTCTATCAACTGCTGGATATAATTTTGGCCCTCGTACCTTTTGAAGTTGGAAACCACTGCTCTAGACCGCACACTTGCAGAATAGCCTTGTCTCACAGCCAGTTCCTCGGTGAGGCCCGATGGTGCAGTTGTAGCGTCGTTGCCTTGTAATCAAGAGGTCTCGGGTTCGATAACCGGTGGAGGCACATAGTGGTTCGGATCCCACTTTTTAACTGTAGGTCCAATCCCGATTAGCCTTATTGTGCATTAGGTGGACTTAAAACACCAACTCGATCAATCAGTCAATCACCTCTGAGGCTCCTGTTGTGTTGTCCGTGTATGTGTGTGATGGTCAATTCACCAATTTCTACTTTACACATATGCAACAAAGTACGTCCGTTGTGCCCCATAAACCCTTCACACTAATATTATGTACATACGGTGACCATGGACGTCCGCAGGATTTTTTCCAGGGAGGGGAAAGGAAGGTATTTTTCCCCAGGGGGTGCAAACGAAGGCAAATTTTCCCCAAAAATAGTGTTGTTCCCTAAAAAAACATTGTTTAAATTTGAATTTATGATGTTCATGCAATAATTAACACATATTATTGTGGCTAAAATGAAATTATATGTGTGAAATACATATTTTTTGGATGACTTTCATTTTCCAGGGGGGGGAGCACGCCCCCCTTGCCCCCCCTTCCGGACGCCCATGACGTTGACACCTCGTTAATCCGGACCCCGATGGTTTCAAATGTGGTTAGAAGTCAACAAGCGAACTTCCCAAAGAAAAGGCAGTCAACCACTGTTGAAATTCTGTTTCCCGCAGACTTTGTACCGTACTGAATAGTGTATTTAGACCTATGCCCTATAAATACACCATAATAAACGTGTCTAGTTGCTATAAACGGAGTTTTAATGCACTTTCTACTGTCCTTTTAGGTTATTTAAGTTAATCCGGACTTTCGTTAAACAGGTCAACTTATCCCCCCATTAGTCCGGATTAACGACGTTTTACTGTATAAGTACCTTCGGTTATTATTAATAACTTTGATGAGGGTTTAAGAGAAGAGTTTGCTCTGCAAAAAAGGTGAACAATACCGAAGTTGTCGGCTGGCAATTCTGACCGTACGTCACTGCCAAGTTAGGTTGTAAACCAGTTTAATCAACGGTTATCGAACTCGGAACTCCGTGATCACAAGCCGATAGCATGAAGCACCGCGCTATCCTTGAAGCCTTTTCAGGTATGTTTAACCCAAACTCATCCTGGGAAACGGGGAACGGGCATCAAGTCCCGCAATTCAACAACGAATCCTCAGGGGACGATCCTGATCAACGAGTCGGCTCGTCAGGAGGCGTCGATCTCTCGTCGGGCGATGCTCTGCAGAAATGGGGGAAGGGATGGCCTAGCTACCGATTTGTCAGCGGGAGGGAACATCCCAGATATTTCGGCAACAACCACTTGCTGACGCCAGAGCCTCGTACAACCTGCAATCCCGCGCTAAATGGCCATTCGAAAACGAAGGGTACGAAAAAATCTCTCCCCCGCCCCTTTTCCGTTCCTTCACGTCGTCTATCCTAAAAAAAAAGTTTCGCTTTCATCGATCCGTACGGTTCCACGGCGCGAGATCGGGTCACACCAGATCCCTAAAACATCTCTAAAGGAACGCCAGAATCGATTTTTGCCCCCCTCCGCTAGGAACCTACTTCCCTCCTCCTGATCCTACACTGAGCGAAAAAAGGGGAGAACTTTCCAGTTTGCATACGGATAGAACCTTCTTTTTTACTTCTTTTTGGCAGAAGGATCTGTTGATCCCTGTACAAATATTGAAATTTTCTTCTCGAATAAGGATACGACAGAAACATCGAGGGAAGTTTCGGCAAAGGAAGAAAATGACAATTAATGAATGTTCAAGAACCATCCCTAAGAAGCTCTCCTTACAATCAGCAAACTAATCTGATATTTTTCAGATATGTCCAAGACCAAATGACAATCTTATAAATACTTTCATCTGCAACACTGGAATGCACAAAAATAAATTTGATGGTCTAATTATATTGAAGATGAAAAGCGTAGACATAGTAACACGCGAAGATGTCCTGAAACGCGCATAGCCAAAATTCGATCACAGAAAGAAGATGCAGGGTGCGAAGACATACATTGGTATAGTGTGCGAATTAAATCTTTTGCTTTCTATGTCCTGAGTTCCTGGATTGTGGTGCAACAGGAAATAGATAATTATTGAGTTTTAAGTCCACGTTTAGTCTAATTCTGACTAAACCTACAGTTTAAAGTAAAGTCTCCATCGCATATCGAACCCGGGACCTCTTGATTACAAGACGACGATATTACCACTACGCCTTCGGGCCATCGGGGAAGCCCTTATGAAATGGATAAACATATACTCTGTATAATATGTGTGCGAAAGGTATTCCATTCTCATTTTCCTCTTTTGAAGGTAGATAAATGCTTGTTATTTACTAACACAAAACTTCAAAATAATAACCAACATTTCCTCACTTAAATAATTCTCCGAAAATATTCCCCGCTTTTGTAACTTTCTCAGTTTTCATATATTATTATTACATTAGCACTTTTATTGTTCTTGAAAAATTTGTGGAACCAATATTGAATTCATTTAACTTTTTTCTATTTGTGCAGGAATTTAATATGAGAATGAGAAAATGAGAAACTTTGCAATTGTGTAGATTTTATTGTTGTCGAAATGTGGTTCAACGTGTCATCTTATTACGTTACGTCCTATTCAAAAGGAGGTAAAACATTTATATATTTACGAAAATAACTTACTTAAATCTTAAAATATATATATTCCTATTTTCCATTCATTCTTAAAGCCTTATCGAAGTTTCTATATTGCATACTAATTGTAATTTTAACCTGAATTAATAGGTTGTTAAAATGAAGGTACATCATTAACTTGACGGGCACAAATGATTGGCAAGACGAACCTTTAGACATCATTGATAGTTTTCATTACGTATAAGGATTTTCGTCGTAACGTAGGTTTAAAGACCTTGTAATTTTGCACAAAGTGAAAATTCTAGATTGTTTTCTTTTTCAAGTAAAGTTGTAAAAGGGTAATTTAACATGAGTTTACGAATATTTAAGGGATTTATGGGATAATTACAATTAAGATACATGGACATTCCAGGTTCTTATACCTATGAGGCGTATCGCTTTTACACGGTGAACGCATGTACAACGTATTTTCTGCTTGAAGGCGTAAATAACAAAGTCTTTAAAGTATTTCCAAGTTCTCAAACACAATTGTAATGAAATTATTCTTTTATAAAACATATTTTCATTTTATTGTTTTGTGTTCAATAATTTTTTTTCCAGGGTCGGAATTTAAGGACAAAACGTTTGTCCTACTCTGGTGCGCTTTTAAAAGAAAGTTATTTCTGACACTTTTGCTGAACGACATTATGCTCTTTACAGTATTATTTCTGAATAGACTTTCAAAGTTGGTAAGTTAAACGAATTTGCGTAATTGACCATATATTAATTGATAACATACCAAAAAGTTCAAAGTAAGCAAAGGTTTAATTGCTTTTGCGTAATCTAAGCTCCTTCGATGCTTAATCCTATTGATTGCGGTTCGCAGCTCTCAGATAAACACGTGTCCGCTTAGCAAAAGAGCATAACTCGGTCTTGCCTTCTTCCGGAGTAAACTAGCGCGCCCCCTAACGGGCAGATGTTAATTAATTTTGTTGGAAACCTCTCCACAAGCCACACTCAACTCCTATGGGTCCGGCGCGGCTCCATCACGGTGTAGGAGGAAGTTAAGTGGTTCTTGATTATATCGAAAGCTACCTGCTGCCGCCTTCTGCTTCAGATTACTAACAAGAGCGACGGATGGGATGAACGGAGTTTCCCGCCAAATAACTCGTTACGCGTTCAGGAACACGGGAATTGTTTTTTAAAGGGTGTCTATCAAGTGTGGTCATTGCTTAAGGAGGGATAGTATGCCTCGTGTCTTATTTTTAACTGAGAGTTTCGACTTAGTGAGCTTAGGATGACCATGTATTGATAGACAAGCTGGATTTGGGTGTGCCCCGAAGTGCATCGTGGTTTCTAATCATGTTTACAAATTATTAAACAAAGGACCAATCAATTCGCTAATATTTGATAAATATGTCGACAGACTAAACTTTGTCACTGCATCTGCAACAGTTTCTGAGTAATAAAGGATGTTTCATAAAGTGCGCAGTTTTTAAATCGCTTGTCATTTTTTTGTTTGAAGGTTGGCAACACTGTTCTTATCATTTTCGTAATCTCTGATCACTCCGATTATTACTTGAGCAATTTCTTGGCATTTGTTCAGTTTAGTTGCCATGCAGCGGTTCACTATCGAGCAACGCGTCGTTATCTTGAAAACACATTACAGAAACGAGGAGTCTTGTTGATTGATTGATTGATTGAGTTAAAATTTATGGGTGCGTCGGCACTTAAGGCCATTTCGCACCCTTCTGTGTATACGGGGAAATGTCCCCTTATCTAAAATTCTGACTGAGATTAAAAAAAGGGGTGTAGATAGCCCCTTGGGAAAAACTAAAAGTGCAAGGTTGTAAAGAGACCTGCACGAGACAAACACGACACATTAAAAAGTCAGAAAAAACAAACTAAAAACCTCCTTACAGACGGTGGAAGAGTCCAGCTCTTTGCAAAAACCTAAAAACACGTGATAAAATACTGCTGTCATCACCCAAGAGGGATGACAAACATCCGGAAAGGTTAAAAGTCTGCCGGAGGTAAGCAAGATCGACACATTCAACGAGAATGTGTCGGATGCTTAAAATAACATTACAAGCACGACACAACGGAGGGTCCAGCCCTTGGAGCAGGTGACCATGCGTTAGACGGCTGTGTCCTATACGCATGCGGGTAAGAATAACTTCTTCTCGTCGAGAGGGACGGGATGAGGAACGCCAAGCACCTATGGTGGGCTTAATAGCGTGAAGCTTGTTCCCCGTTTCCGTATCCCACTCGGCCTGCCAAGTGTCAAGAAGGCGACAACGGAACACGTTCTGCAGGTCGCTAGCTGGCAAAAGGTGGACGAGAACATCGCCATTTGCATCAGCAGACTTGGCGGCAGCATCAGCTGCTTCGTTCCCCTGGATGCCCACGTGGCTAGGGACCCAACAGAAGTGTACATCCGCACTGGCTGATAAGGACACAAGCCGTCTGAATATGCGTTGCGCTACCGGATGCCTGGAATACGGCGAATCCAGGGTCTGCAACACGCTGGTCGAATCACTGCACGCAAGGACTTTCTTCAGACCATTCACGTCTGCAAAGTCCAGTGCCTTTAGAATGGCGTATAACTCTGCCGTAAAGATGGAACACGCAGGATGAAGCGAGTAACTGGAACTTTGAGAGTCTAGGACGAAGGCGCAACCAACTGATTCCACTGTCTTGGACCCATCCGTATAAAACACATTAAAATTGGGGTGCTTCGCACGAAGTTCTAAAAACCGTTGCTGGTATACAACCATTGGTGTTTCTGCTTTTGGAAGGGCAGTTAGAGAAAAATCGATGGAAGGTGCAGGGAACTCCCAGGTAGGGAGAGGCGGAATGAGTGGAGAGACGCCAGGAAGATCACTGTCAACACCAAGTGCTGATAGGATCTCGTCTGCACGAACACCAAATGGTCTAGTGACACTAGGATGGAGCCGATACCTTTCAAGCCTATTCATGTCTGAGATGGTGTGAAATGAGGGATGTGAAGGCATCGAGCGAAGATGGAGGAAGTAGTTCACTACCAGCCGCTGTCTTCGCAGAGACAGCGACGGCTCAGATGCCTCTACGTACAAACTGGCGATAGGGCTGGTCCGAAAAGCACCAGAGCACACACGTATACCAGCATGGTGGACGGTGTCTAGGATGCGAAGTCTAGATGGGCGGGCAGAAGAATACACGACACATCCATAATCAAGCTTCGACCTGATGAGTGCACGATACAATCGAAGCAGTACCGTCCTATCAGCACCCCAGGAAGTATGGGATAAAACACGTAAAAGGTTGAGAACTCGAAGACAAGAGAACTTTAACTGGCGAAGGTGAGGTAGCCATGTTAATTTCTTATCGAAAATGAGGCCCAGGAAGCGGACCTCATTCACGAAGCAAAGGGGAGATTTCCCCATGTACAGGTCAGGATCGAAATGACATGTACGTTGACGACAAAAGTGAACACACACGGATTTCTCGGATGAAAAGGTGAAACCTGTTTGGGAGGACCACTCAACCAAACGGTTTATCGTCAGTTGGAGTTGACGAGAAGCTGACGCGAGATTCCGTGAGCGACAAAAGATCGTGAGGTCGTCTACATACAGAAGACCATGTACAGGGGCAACAATGCTCGCCATAACACTGTTCACTGCTATGGCAAACAGAGTCACACTTAATACGCTGCCCTGCGGGACACCGTTCTCTTGTTCTTGAAGATCCGAAAAGGAGTTCCCAACACGTACGCGGAAAAAACGATCAGATAAAAAGTTTTTAATAAAGTACGCCATATGGCCACGGACGCCCCAAGAATGGAGCTGCTTTAGGATGCCAAAACGCCACGTTGTGTCATATGCTTTTTGGAGGTCAAAGAAAACTGCAACTAAATGTTCCTTGTTGAGGAATGCATCCTGAATGTGTGTTTCCAGCTGAACCAGATGGTCCAGTGTGGAACGGTTGGAGCGAAAACCACATTGAAAATTACTTATCAAGCAGTTTTCCTCCAAAAACCAGGTGAGACGCTTGTTCACAGACAGTTCGTAATCTTCGCGCGATCTTCGGACGTAACTATGCCCTCACTACAACAACAGTTAGGAGGTTGGTGAAGAAATTCAAGATATCCGGTCAGTTGCAACCATAAATTAGTTCGATTATGGACTAGAAGACACAAATAATAGATATGAATTTGTACAACGCATATGTTTTGTATGTATAGAAATGTTCGTTTGTTCCTTTACGCATACGCAGGTTCTTCATGTACATATTTTCTAGCTTCAATCTTTGGACTATGTAGTTACTCGACAGGCTATCGTAAGATTTTAATCTTCGTGCAATATCATGATAGGAATTTTCATGAGGCAATGCCGGTGAAAATAGTTCACGCAGAACTTCGTATGGCTTATTTTCAATAACAACTATTAATCTAGGTACCATTTTATCTTCTGCAATAGCTTGATCGAAGAGTTCCAAAGAAGCTACTATGGGTCCATCCTGACAATCATATTTATCAATACCAGCTACTAAAGCCATCAGACATTCAGATCATGATTCGAAACTGGCAGAGACATATCCTCGTTTGCAAATTAATTGTTCGTGGCTATATATACACACACATCTCTGCTGTGTATGTAGACAAAGGCTAATTTACACATTACGAGGATTTACAGTAATTCACAGTATTTCAAGATATCTAGACACCCATTTTTCAAATGTAAACAACTTTTCAAACGAATGAATGCTGATAACCAGTTATGACATAACGCAATTCAAACCGTTTCCATGCTAAACAGCATGGATTTCGTAATTGAAGTTTTAGTTGTTTTTTCGGGTATCAGAGACTAAGTAGCCATTGGCTATTGACCTTCCATTGTTTGGTCCCCACAAACAAAGACGGATGGGCCAATTAAAATCATTTATGGCACGTTAGACTAGCATTTGCGTGATTCTAGATTTGTACCCCACTATAAATTGTAGTTCCAGTACGATCTGCCTACCTGAACATACAGTGGACTTGAAACTAACACACAAGCAGACACAGTAACTAAAGTAAAGCTTCACTTTCAACAAGAAATATGGGTTATACTACGACTAAGGGATAGATGGAGATTTTGATATGAGAAGAAGCATTACAATTATGTAAAGTGTGGTATCAATGCCGTCCTCAATAAACCAAGGCGCTCGTGTCGCAAAATTGGTTGAAACAAATTGGCCAAAAAAGTACAAAATTTACTTTGGCTGTACCTAAAGAATGACCGAAGAATGACAGAACGACCGTTTATAACTTCATTTCATGGAGTATATAGAAAGATGAAAATTTCATTGGAACTACCTACACATAATTATACTCAAAAGGTTTTGCAGCGGTTGTACCTCCCATCCCCCTTTAATACTTCCTGAATGACGCTATAAGTTTAAAGTTTTTTTTAAAAAACTATAAATAGAGGATTATATTCACCTGGTGTAAACACCAAGATGTTTCAACCTGTTTCAATATCTTTGAGGAAAGAGTAAGAGTTTCAGTATGTCAGAGATTTCGAGATGACATTATGGAAAAGCTACTACTTCTCAAAGCAGCATGTTCATCATGTATGATTTACTCCAAAGAAACCAAACTGGAGGATGGATTGCTACCGTCACATTTAATGGGACGTTCTAATGGAAGATCTACTCAGACTTCAAGAAGAGGGAGTAGAGAAAGGGCCATAAGTCAGCGAAAATTCGACACCACGTTCAAGAAAACAACCTCGTTAAAGGCGATAGCTCCTTCGGACAGGTCACAGCCTTCTGTGGCCAGGTACATCGTGTGACAGGACAGCAAAAGTATGTTAAGGCGCTTGGCACAATTTCTACTGTCGACACTGTACCTGCGTCACACTTGGAATAAATCACTTTAGTATTTTTTATACACCTGTCCTAACAGAGAAGGCAAAGATAATTATGAAGGTGTGTATATGAATCTCTCAAACATTCACGTATCACCGTACTAGCTAACCAAGAACCTTTTTCTCAATCAGTGTATTCTCATAACTTAGCTTTTTATTAGCATTGTAAGTGTACACTTTATTTAAATGTGGCCTATCGTAGTGAGTTGGAGCAGAGTAAACAATGCTTTTACATCAGTGACAAAGTCTGCTTCCTAGTTCGTACCATTAGCAATGAATTAACAAACATTTATCCTCTGGTATAGGCGCAAAATCACGGTAAACCACTACATTAAGGAGATAAAGGCATTCCCCTGTGCACTGGATCGTTCCATAGGCGGTAAGGCCCCATACGCTCTCAATCTCAGCCAAAGTGTAGATGATGTGATCATCATTATACTCTGAACGACTTTACCCTCCAGGGTTACCCTACCGGTACACTTTGATCAGAGCCTGGGTGACCTCTAGCACCCCTTTGTACTGGGACATTGTCAAAATTTCTACATGAAATCATCAACGACGGGAATCTATCCCGTGCCTCTGAGTGTCAGTCAGACGCCATATAGACTAGCCAGGAGTTCCCAAACGTTTTGTTTTCACGGCGCCAATAGTGTTTCAAGATTTATCCGTGGCACCCAAGTCAGAATGTAGGCCTATCTAACACTTGCAACGCTCAGTTAGACTGGTTAGGTTGCTTGCCTTAAGTTAAAAAATACGAGGGTAAGTCAAAAAGTAAATGCACTCATTTTCTTTTCACAGCAACAATAGAAAACTTACAATGACATCATTTTTCAACATAGTCACCCTGCACTTCAATACACTTGGTCCAACGTTTCACAAACTTTCCGATACCCTGACAAAAAAGGTTTTCGCTTGAGCAGCAAGCCACGTATGAATCGTTTGTTGATCTGTGGGGAATCGATGGCCTCTTAAAGCATCTTTAAGTGGACCAAACAGATGGTAATCCGACGGGGTGAGATCGGGACTGTATGCAGGATGCTCCAACACCTCGAAGCTCAGATTTCAACTTCGTTAGCATGACCGTCCAGTAAGTGCTAACAGATTCTCACACGATTGCGCTTATGCTCTTAAGTGAGTTGTTTAGGGACCTATCTCGCACAGACTTTATGAAAGTTGAGCCTGTTATGGATAATTTAATATGCAGAACCATGACTAATGTGCATATAGTTTGCCACTTCATCAATAGTCACTCGTCGGTTATTCAGAATCAGTACACGGACTTGCCCAATGTTGTCATCAGTAGTGGATGTGGCTGGACGACCTGCTCTTTCCTCGTCCTTCACACTTGTTCGACCGCTTTTGAACTTTTCAATCCACTGGTAAACACTTCGCCGCGGCAAAACATTGTCACCGTATTGTGCTGAAAGTCTTCTATGGATTTCAGCTCCTGGTACACCTTCAGACCACAAAAAATGATTACGGAACGCTGTTCTTCAATGGTGCACACGGACAGTGGCGCAGCCATGTTTACTTCGCAACAGTGCAGAGCGAACTGAAGTTATGACGCTGAAACCTGCCACAAGCAAAGACAATGGTGCCACCTATCGGCTTGCGAGCGCAGAAAGCTTTACAGCCAACCTACAGATGAATAGAGAAAATTTGCATTTAATTTTTGACTTACCCTCAAAAACACATATTTCAAATTCAGAAACATTTTTTGTGTAAAAGGTACTAAATAAACAGATATTTGGATTGATACGATTGTCACATTCTTAAAACATGTGTAGACAAACAAGTGTCATTTCAGTGAAAATATTGGAAGACTTCGCGGTGCCCCTCTAAGTCAGCCAGGGAGCATACATTGGGAACCGCTGGACTACACCATTTCATTAATGAATGCATCGCAAAAACTGTATCGTATATCTGATAACAGAGGTCGTCGTCATCAAAATCTAACCATGTACAGCATGACGTAAATTTAAAAAACAACGCTCTTTTCAAATATGTGTCATTAAAAAGGTGATGACGGAGTGAACTTAACCTCTTTTTCCATTCAAAGGAATCTTTCATAAACGAGGGTAGCGAGTTAAAAAGCCCAAGATTCCTCTTGTTCACAACCAACGAGTGGAATTAATAGCCTTAGCGCAGCTTTTGATGTTAGCTATTAGCTTGCTTCCAGTGTTCTATATTCAGCTTATATTTTCTTTTTGGTAAAATCGAACTTGTCAAGAGTAAATAAGGTGGTATGGAAAGTGTTGCGAGTGAAGTAGCTTGTATTGCCAGATTTTTTCGAACCTGTATGCGATTTTTTTAGTGCTTCCGCGTAACATGCGTACGTGCGTATGCGAGGCTGCAAAACAGAGTACGCGTAGGCTACACGCGGAAAAAGTAGATCTGGAAATCTTCCTCACTGAATAATTCATAAAGCGAAAAACAGCGAAAAAGAGAAAGAGGGGGAGTTTGCAAAAATGTCAAAGAACGATGATGTCCAATTTCACTCTCTGCTTGTCCTCTTCATGCTGAAACAGGCCGCTTCATGCCTCGCCCAGCTAGAAAAATATGCCACACGGAACATTTATGTTTTGTTTCCCTTCTTTTCCTCTTTTCCAGTGTTATTTACGGGAACTGTATCTCCTCTCAAATTACATTGTTCAGTTTGATAAGGGATGGGAAGGTAAAAATTACATGTAAATTCATTGCACAATTGTTGGGGTTTCTCAAAAGTGGTGGATGGAAATACTGTGAGATGAATAGACGAAAGAGTAATGGTTCAGTAATCTTAATTTGCGAGCTTGTAAATGTCCATAAGATGTGGAGTATCCGATAGGTGAACGTTGTGTGGTGTCTTACTTATGACCAAAATTACAACAACTATATTTTTAGTGCATTTATCTATGAGATAATACACTACCTCGAACAGCTTCGTAATGGAATCTAATGTCTAGGTCGCATTTTATGCATAGATATGAAGTCGCGGTGGTCCCAAGTTCGATTCACGGGATGGGTAGTACTTTTCGAAGCAATGTCCCTGCAAGGATCGACACTAGCGTCCACCCATCCTCTAATAAATGGGCACCTGGCCGTAACCCTTCGGTTAAAGCTGGCCGTCCAATCAACTCTACCAAATAGCCTAAACTCCGTACCAGCTAACTGTAGACCAGGCGAACGAGAACAAGTCTCTGCGCAAGTAGTGTCGCGAGACGGCTCCACCAATGAACAGTGAGAGAAACGGGATTGTGTAATGGGCGACGGGAGTTACCCGATTTGCTATGAAGCGTTGCAAACTTTTGAAAAGGAGGATAACGAACGCACATGGCAAACGGACCTATTCTTGTCTCAAAGTCCGTACGATTGGTTTAAGAATTTCTTAGGGAAATATTAGGGTAAAACTGCAAGAACAAATTTTGACAAGTCGTGAATTTACCGTACTGACTAAGGTCTGGACCGTACGGTTGGCAACGCTGCGCTTTCACCACTCGATTTTCCTTCTCCTTCTCTACAGTTAGCTAGGACAGCGTATATATTGTTAGTGTATGGGAGGACAAGTCTCCATATCCAACCCATATGCCTCCACGGCATTCTGCACTGAGTACGAGCACTTTTTAGCCGAATTAGACATTTCCAAAATTGTGTACAGGCTACACTGTTTGACCGTGCGGTACGAAGCTCCTGATATCAGAATGGTCACGGGCAGGTAAGTCAACGAGAGGCAAGCCATCATGTTTGTGAAACCATTTATCTGCTAATCGATATAGAAATAAGGAATGACTGGAAGATTATTTCAGTTCGGCATAACAGCAAGAGAAGTTTCAAAGTGGCGTAGGAAAGAAAATATTTTCTCTATTTTTTAATTGATGTTTATGTTCACCTTAAGCACAGATAGGTTAATCGGGACTGGGCCTGCAGTTTAAAGTGGGATCTGAACCACTGTGCAATGTGCCTCCACAGTATTTTTTTTCTAATTTACGAGCACTATGCGATAGTGTGGATTTCTAAAGACGATCCCATCGAAAAAACATTGTCGGAGTTGTTTGTATTTTCCTGAGTTAGGCTTGTGTTTTGTACGATGTGATTATAGATAGGCAAGAGGCATCATCTTCTCAAAACACATCAAATCGATGGTAACTTTTGGATGCTCCCTCTTCTTTACACAAAGTTAAGTCAGAGGGTAACTTTTGGTAACTTCATTTTGAAAGTACCAAATCTTTTAAAATAATAATAGTTACTAATATCTTGAAAGTTGATGCAAGGGAAATTGGAGGGGGGTAGGTTATTCGTGCTAAGAAATTTGATATTCAAACTACGCCATTTTACGTGGAAATCCACAATCCCGTACTTCCCATGGTGTTACGATTCTCCCATCACACGGAAAGTCATTAATACTATTTCTACTAGAAAAAGTTTGAATAAACTATAAAATCTGGCACAATTACTTTAAAGAACAGCATATACACAGATTTTACGCCATTCGTTACAATATTACTTTCAAGAACTCCATAAAGAGTGCGTATATGGCCTTCTGGAGCAATATATCACACGCTGCTCTTCATTTTTAATGTCCACTGTCCCTCCGTGACATAACTGCTTTGTCGAATGTGAATCCCGAACATGAAGCAAAGAAATAATCGATGAAAAAGCCCCCGTGTGCGAATAATATGGGCAATGAACATATAATGAATGATTCCCCACTCTACTCGCCCTAGATTTCGGCTCAAAAGACCCTAAAAAAAGAGTTCCAACGGTCCATCTAATACTATATGACCAGTGACATTTCCGGCAGATCTGCGTAGAGGGGGGGGGGGAATGCGGTAGCGGTATTATGTGGTACAAAGATATGTTAGCAAGTATATGGCTCCATAAATCAGCCCAAACTCGTAATCTTATGACATGCAGCGGTGGGTTTTGTTAGAAGAGGGGAGGAGGGGGAGATACTATTCGTCGCCTGCCCCCGAAGGGGACAAAGTCTATTCTCCCTCTTTGTCTTCTTGACCGTAGCGTGACCGGAATGTCAAAGGCACTGAAGGATGCATTGTTCCAGTCCATCGGGTGAGGAATCGTTGTACAGAATTAACGCCTATTGACCGTATTTTGTGGTGCATAGAAGCGTCTTTTGGAGAACATTTCGTGTCTGTTCATTTGGAGACAGTTGTTGTTTAGGTCGAATCTCGATTCTAATTTGGGGCCTCCCTGATGACGTAGTAGCTACGTCGTCGCCTTGCAATTAAGGGTTCCCGGATCGACACCCGTTGTAGGCACACACTGGTTGTGGTCCAACTTTAAACTGAAGGTACAGTCTCGTTTAGCCTATCTGTGCACAAAGTGGACTTAAAACAAAAATCTCAAAACCTATTCCAGAATTCGCTACACGAAATTTTCATATTCTGAATTCGTTACTCGAAATTCTCATATTCTGAATTCATTACTCGAACAATCTTGGCTCTCAATTCGTTAACTGAAGACTCTGAACTCTCAATTCTTTACCTGAAAACCCTGAACTCTGAATTCATTACCTGAACACTCTGACTCTAAATTCGTTAACTGAATACTCTGAACTCTGAATTCGTTACCTGAAAACCCTGAACACTCTGACTCTCAATTCGTTAACTGAAGACTCTGAACTCTGAATTCGTTACCTGAAAACCCTGAACACTCTGACTCTCAATTCGTTAACTGAAGACTCTGAACTCTGAATTCGTTACCTGAAAACCCTGAACTCTGAATTCATTACCTGGACACTCTGACTCTAAATTCGTTATGTAAGCACGCTGGACTCCGATTTCGTTTCTCGAACACTCTTTGGAGGCACATAGTGGTTCGGATCCCACTTTAAATTGTAGGTCCAGTCCCGATTAGCCTTACTGTGCATAAAGTGGACTTAAAACATCAAACCAAACCAATCGAACACTCTTTCCTGCCCTGAATTCGTTACCGGAACGCACTGGCCTCTGCTTTCGACACCTGGACTGTTGACTGGTTACCTGAATTATGAACCTGTTACCCGAACTATGAACATTGAATTACTGTATTCATTATCCGAACTTTAGACTTCTAATTTGTTGCTAGAACACACTGGACTCTGAATCCGTTACCCGGAACGTAGACTCGTTACCTGAACTGTAAACATTACGAAGACTCTGAATTTTCTGAATTCATTGCCCGAACTGCACTCATTATCCAAACTCTGAACTCCTTGCCTGAACGTTGAATTCTGGCCTCATTACCAAACTCTAGACTCTATACCAGAACTCTGGACTGTGGATTTGTCGCGCGAAGCCTGGATTATGCTAAACAACGACACGTGATATGCTAATCAATGAATCTTTACCAAAATATTTCACAATTTATTGTTCGAATCTTCAATTTGGCCAAACGAAAGACGTGAGAATAAATTTCCGCTTATACACATATACGGTAAGTCCTAAATAGCCGTTTCTTTTCATAAGGCAGAAGCGCTCACTTTCCTTATTCATTGACCACTAATACTCGTGACAGTGTTATTCTTTGCAGTAGATGACACTCAATTCGAAATTATTAATATATCAACTTACGCTGTTTAAAATTTCTTTTCTAGATCCTAAGGAATGCTCTAAATCAGTGGGTCTCAAACTTTATTCTCATTGTACCCTTTAGTCGTAACTAAACGTCTAACGTACCCCCCTCCTATAGTTTTTCTCCGAATCGTGGGTTGTGGGGAAACTTTTTTGGCTGCCTGATTGGTGGGGCGTTTTGGATATGTTGGAGTTTTTGGCTGCCTGATTGGTGGGGTGTTTTTGATATGTTGGAGTTTTTGGCTGCGTGATTGGTGGGGCGTTTTGGATATGTTGGAGCTTTTGGCTGCCTGATTGGTGGGGTGTTTTGGATATGTTGGAGTTTTTGGCTGCCTGATTGGTGGGGTGTTTTGGATATGTTGGAGCTTTTGGCTGCGTGATTGGTGGGGCGTTTTGGATATGTTGGAGTTTTTGGCTGCCTGATTGGTGGGATGTTTTGGATATGTTGGAGCTATTGGCTGCCTGATTGGTGGGGCGTTTTGGATATGTTGGAGCTCTTGGCTGCCTGATTGGTGTGGCGTTTTGGATATGTTGGAGTTTTTGGCTGCCTGATTGGTGGGGCGTTTTGGATATGTTGGAGTTTTTGGCTGCCTGATTGGTGGGGCGTTTTGGATATGTTGGAGCTCTTGGCTGCCTGATTGGTGGGGCGTTTTGGATATGTTGGAGCTCTTGGCTGCCTGATTGGTGGGGCGTTTTGGATATGTTGGAGGCTTGTATCTGCAATAGAGCAAAATGGCATTCGGGCTGTGTGTGGAAAGATGGTAGACAAATAAACAGAATCCTTCGTTTTCTTATTTTATTGGCTGGTCCTACTCTTACAATCTTTATGGTTAGTTTCAAGAATAAAAGTGTGAAATGCATACATACTAAGAAGTATGTAAAAAAAAGCTTTATTTAATTTTCATGTATTTTTTCCAGACTTATAGTAAAAAAGTAAAGAACAAAAATAAGATTGTAAACAAACTCTGAAGCACATTTTTTGAGTTTGTATTGTAAATCCTCAGTGTGTCTAGTGAGAGGGATGTGCCTGCATAGCCACACAGTTTCTTTATGTCTGGTTGTGCACTTGAAACTTTCAAGGGGAGATTCGGCCTGACTGTCTATTATAAATTTCGAACGAGTATTTTGTTTCAGAAAATATGAACGCATAACTATTTTTCTTAAGTCCAAATGAACGACAGACACCATCTAGGAGCCATACAATGAAACACACATCAGTAATAATATGAGGTCAGTTAGAGTACTCCTCGTGTGGATCGAGACGGTGAGTTAACAGTTCTGATCTCGTTTAGAGGTGATAGGTTATTTTACTTCTGTTTCTGCCAGTTTTGGCTGAGGATGAGGATGAGTGATGATGTGATGAAATTGATGAAGGGACACTCACAAAGAACACCCACCCCCAGACCGAAATTCGAACCCGGGACACCAATGGCGTAGCAGCGCTCTATGCTAACCATTTCGAACACCGAAGTCTACTTAATGGTAATAGGGAATGGGCCTCTATGAGAAACATAACTTTAGATGAGCTTGTGAAGGATATACATCCAATGTAGCTTCACGAAACATCAATAACGCATGCGACCCTGGATGGCCGAAAGCGTCAAAAATGGTTCCAGGAACCCAAACAGAGAATTGAGTTTTCTTTTGGAATACAATCTACAGCTTACTGTCGAGGAATTAGCCACAATTGTCAAACCATTTAATTCGAAGTTTCACAACGCCATTTCAGGATCTCTACTGTGTTCCAATATACAGCTTAGAGCCTGCAGTGCTGAAATGAATAATTATGACTATGTTCGATATAAATAATTTTCCTTATTTTTAATTTCTACTTCTTGAGGAACTTTTATCAAATATGCCAGTGATGAATAGCTTCCCTGAAATTAATCAGGAGCATAAAATTCTTCATAAATATAGTAAAATTGTATGGAGAACTTATTTAATTGCATTTGATGTTTGGTAAAGAGTGTTGCAAAGTCAATGTAACTATCTGTCTGATCCATTACCATCTGTAAAGTGTGTTTCAGAATTTTTTCTGGATTGTGCGAACGCATAACGTTAAAAGTTTCTGAAAATAATGAGAAAATATTCGAACCTATTAAAAAGAGATGAAGTAGTTGCATAATATCCAACCGAATAATTCTATTTTAATATTAGAACATTTAATTAAGAAAACTGTATTGGGTCAGACCATTGGCATGGATAGTTGAAGAAAGAAGAGTTTGGATGGAGACTTCCTGTTGGAGGACCTGATGGTAAGAGGTCTATAGGAGGACAAACACAACAACGGAATAATTATCGAGCTTAGTCAATGCTAGATAGATATGATTTTGTGAAGGGCAAGGACACACAGAACGCTTGGGTTGCTGCGGCAATGTATTTTTATGTATAGGTGCAATCTCTTATAGATAAGCATACATGTAGGTTATACAAGGTGTCCACATGAAGAACCTGCCTGATTTCAAATCGCACTTGTGAGGACACTATTCGACATAGAGCCTTTTTTGCGGCATCATGTAAAGCAACTCAAAAAGTTTTTTGGGCATTTCTACGTGGACTCCTTTCGTAACTCTCAACATGTCTAGCCGATACTCGATCTCGACTCATGTTGGCACTAGCATGTCAGCGGTGATTGAGTTGCTGGCATTCTCATTTCTCCTGCGGAGATCACGGAGGTCACGTGGGGGTGAAGTGTAGACCGCGACTTTTCCTTAACCCCACAAGAAGAAGCCCAGAGCGGTTATGTCCGGAGATCGCGGGTTTGTCTGATCACTTCTGCCGTTTCATCATATGTGCTCTTTCTGCAAGATCCTGACTGTCTGTTAATACTCCCAGTGGCTAGCCTAAATTGTCTTTACGTCTGGTGGCTTCCGTTCAAACGCATGTATTTTGACTGAAATTGGCGTTTTCGTTTCCGCATACCACATCACGCACTGTACTCTCTCTCTCTCTCTCTCTCTCTCTCTCTCTCTCTCTCTCTCTCTCTCTCTCTCTCTCTCTCTCTCTCTCTCTCTCTCTCACACACACACACACACACACACACACTCTCTCTCTCTCATGCTAATTATCATTGCTAATTACTTAGTACATATAAAAATATTTTAAAAACCCTTTTTGAATTGATTTACATGATGCCGAAAGGTACTTTTGTGTCGAATAGTTTCCTCACAATTGTAATTTGAAATCAGGAGGGTTTCATGTGGACACCCTGTTCTTCTGCCGGCTCCCGTGGCTGAGTAGTTAGCACATCGCGCTAAGACGTCAGGGGTCCCAGGTTCGAATCCCGACCTGGGCATGGATGTTTGCGAGTGTCTATGCATCATATCATCACTCATTCCATCTTCACAACTTAGCCAAAAGTGGCATAAAAAGCGAAGTAAAATAAAGCAAATCAAGCAATCAACTCTGTACTCCTGTTTTTCTTTTAAAATGGCAAGCAATCACGAGTATAGAATTCTTGTACTGTCAGGAGTATAGTGCCGCCATTATGATACGATTTAAACACTTGAATATATAAAAATTCCACGATGAAATGTTATTTTCTTTGGATATGGTTACGTTGTAGGAATTTCAGCGTGATATACAATATCTACATTACACCACAAAATAACTGCAATAACAAAATAAAGTTATTGGTTCGTACAATGTCGTGTTCCAATAGCAGACAAACTTGGATAAGGCATTTTGAATAACCAATGAATCAACCTAAACTGAAAGAACATAACCTTTAGTTAAGTAGGTCCATATGTTAGTTAATTCATAGTAAATGTTTGCAGATGAGCTTTTGTTTGAATTGTCTATTATTGTTTCCTTTGCTTGGGTAGAGAGAGATTTTCATGAATACATTTCCATATTGGAGGATGCCTACATTACCTTTCTTGTAAGAACGTAATTGTGTATTAAAATAAATAAAATATGTCGTAAAGTAACGGAATACCGAGACAGAAAAATACATAAACACATATATGGTGAACAATTGCACTTTGCACTTAGTTTTTCACACAGTTGAGAAACGAGTGACCACATAAATTTTCCGTAAAATTTTTCCCATGTTAACGATAAGGACTATGCGAGTCACAATGACATCGTTCCAACTCGCATCCCATTTGCTTTACCGACGATCCGAGAAGAAAACTGGGAATGGTAAGAAACTCATCCCTTCCCACCTACGAGAGATTCAGGAATCACAAATATAGCGTACGCTCCTTCCCCCGAATAATGACGTCCCATTGTTCCTTCGGACAATGAAAGCAATTCTCTTAAATTTCTTGCGCCATGCTTCTGTATGAGGAAGTGGTGCGGAGATAAAATGTTTCCGTCTAAAACCTGATTCCGGCAAGCTGCCGCATCACACGAATCCGGAGAATAATCTTTCGTGGCTTTCACAATGTAAAGAAAAATTCCTATTGTCACTTGCAGAAGCAGCGGCGTTCTGTCACTTGTTTTTATCTGCTCGACCTAGTTTTTTCAACTTTTGAGTAAGTGGAGACGAAAGGAAGAAGAGAATGGTTGGATATATTCTCACGTGACAACCACACATTGATATTATTTATTTATCTATAGTGTTGATGCATTGTTCTTTTTTTTGTACAAGTGAAGTACCTCGCTAATTACACTATCCGTACGTTATCCATTGGAGGAACGACTGTTCCATAGCAAGATAATAGTATTGCAGACAAAGTAAGGATTCGTTTGTGTGGCTAAAAAGACGATAAACTTTGCAGTAGCAAGAATCGATTGAGAGAAAACATTGACGATTGACAGTGCATTGGAAAGCGTCGATTGTAAAGATGCACTGACTAGCAACACTGACAAACGTCGATTGTAAAGATGCACTGACGATTGACAGTGCATTGGATAGCGTGGATTGTAAGGCAGCGCGAAAATTCATTGGCAAGCGCCGATTGCAAGAAAGCAATGACGATTGACAGTGCAGTAGGAAGCGTGGATTGTAAGGAAGCAGTGATGATTGACTCTGCACTTGCAAGCGTTGATTTACAGGGAACCTCGTGATAGACTGTGTACTGACAAGCATCGGTTGTAAGGACTGACGAATGACTGTACTGGCAAGCGTCGATTGTATGGAAGCACTGACGAATGACTATACTGGCAAGCGTTGATTGTAAGGAAGCACTGACAAATGACAGTGTACTGACGAGTGTCGACTGCAAGGAAGCACTGACGAATGACTATACTGGCAAACGTCGAAAGTAAGTTAGCCCTGACGAATGACTATACTGGCAAGCGTCGATTTTAAGGAAGCACTCACATTTGCCTGTGCACTGTCAAAACTCGATTGCTCGGTAATAATGGTAATTGGTTATAAAGCAGCAATGTCTATTAACTTAGCACTAAATATAAAATATTGTAATGTAGTAGTTGCGGTTGTCAATTGCAAGGAAGCAATTATTGAGAGTACAGTATCAAGAATCGAATTATGGAAGTAATGATAAGTAACCTTCACATATCAAGATTTAATTTCAGGGGAAACGATGGTGGTTAACAGAGCAGTAGGAAGAGAATACTCTAAGGATACAGTGAAGTTTAAGAATTCCATAGCGAGAGATAATTGTAAGGAGGCAGACGATCAGCAATAAAGCAGTTAGACTCTATTGCAACAGCAATGACAATTAACAGTACAGAATCAAAAGTCGTATGCATTAGCAATATTTAATGGTATTGAAGCAATGACGATTATAAAAGTTGTAGCAAGATTCTATTGAGAGGAAGCAGCGCCAACTGATAGTGAAATAGTAAGAATCGATTGTACGAAATCAAGTAAGACTTCAGTAGCAAATATTTCTTTGAAGCAACCAATATCAAATATTTGTGTTATTTCAATTATGAATATGAAGTATAGATACCACAACCTTCATTTTATATTGTATCTGTGGCATAGGCCGTTAACTCGCGGTCGTAACTTCTGTGTGTACGCAGCCAAAACTCCGAAAGGTAAAATGTTCCACAGCCTATTTGTATTAATAAAGGGTAATCAAGTTGCAAGGAACTATCGACTATGCTAGTAGAAGTTCATCATGGTTCAGCCTTTGTGCGTAAAATGGAATTTCATGTAAAAGGCCGAACTTTGAAAATTCAATTTATTCCGTCAAGAAACAACGACAATTCCTGCGCTTTTGTGTGAAGATTGCCTTTGTTCTCAAACTACAATTGCATTCACAGTTCACCTTCTCGAAAAGAAAGAACTTCCCATCATTCCTTTCGACAGAGCGACTGCTAAATTGTTCGCTGATTTTTTTTTTACAAACGGGCAAAACGTGAAGGAGACATTTTATTATTTTCTGTCTCTTTCTTTTTAACAAATCAAAGAAATGAACCCAGAAGAGAATTGTTTCCAGTTCGGTCAAAAGGTATATTCGACCTCACGGACGTGCAAGCACAAACAGTCGTTCTGAAAGTTCGAAATGACCGGTTTCTTTTGGAAATCAAACGGAAGGAACTGCAAACGACGTGTTGGGAAAGCTTTTGCCTCCGCTCTGTTCCTTTACTTCTCCTTTGTCTCCTTTCTGGATGGCGCGTAGGTCAAAATGTTCAAAGAAAAGGCGAACAGGAACCGGATTGGATGTAATTTGCACTGGAGCAAAGTAATGTATTTTTCTTCTTCTTAAGTCAGAAACCTCTTTCGGTTTTCAGTTTCGAGCTTTTTCTTGATAACATTCCATGATGCCTGCCTATGTCGACAAACTTTTGGCGGGAAATTCTGCGTAATTGACAAAAGTGTTGGAACCGCACTTCAAACAGCGGTGCGCATTGGTCTTACGCTCTATATATATTGTGTCATAGAAACAGAGTACCGTTGCAAACCTCTGTATCAAATCACCAATTTAAATAAATGGCTACAGTGAAGATATCTTGCTCTGGACCGAAATCTTGACAGAGGTGTTCAATATTTCCCATTGAGTGGTTGGGAAATGTGTCCGCCATTTCACCTCACTGTTCTTTTACTTTCGTGGACCTTAAACCTCTCAGTCGTGGTTAGCATAATGGTACAACTAATCAGCATTGAGCAAAACAACTCGTGCATCTTCACAATACATTTTCTGCCACTTTTGGTTAATCGTAAAGAAGAAGATGAAATGGCAATTACATGAATAGACACTCACAAAGGAATGTCCAGGCAGAACTTGCACCCGGAATTTCAACGCGCTCGGCGACTGAATGGGATACAGTATTTGTGATTACTTTCACTTGAATGAGAACAGGGCTCAATCAACAACTCGGGTAGATTTTCAAGAATAATAGTATTCTTTTATCTTGTTAATACCTTTTAATGTTATTACTTATTCAGTAAACTGCTCAGAACGAGTTGATAGGGAGTTTCAGCTTCCGACTGACAACAGCTTTCCCACCCAAGAAAAAACGCGAAATACACGATTATATTAATTCTGTTGTTACGAAGATATAGTTGTGACCAATGGTAACATGCCGTCTGCCATCTTACATTATGAAGATAAATGCCCTCATCTGTTTTCGGTGCAACAGGGAGATAATACACATGCACAAATTATGTCAGAAACATTCTGGGTAAACGGGATTTCGAATTAGTACTGACTTGCTCCACGTTGTGAATGGATTGTCGAGTTGGAGGTGCATTGTTTGAAAAGACGGCCCATAATTGAGTTGAAGACCTCATTGCAATGGTACTGTCTATATTTCCAACACTTCTAAAATACAAAATCTTATTAATATTCTTTTTATTCTAAAATGATCTAACATAAGTAACAGTAATTGCTATCTGAAAGCACCACTCCCTAATGTCACCAATACCCACAAACTTACAGATCGAGAAAAGTAATAAACCATTTGTGAACCACGTTGTACAGAACTGAGAAAATGATAAATGAGTGATGTTTCTCTGTAAGAATTTCCTGGGTACGCTATCAATTTTATTTAATTGATGGACTAATTGGAATCCTATCATCACAGTGCCGCCGAGTAATACACTCCTGTATCTTGGGTATCAAGTTTTAATCCTTTTCGAGCAGTATTCTTCTCTTTCGAGAAGCCGTCATCATCAAACAACCTTGCAACTCGTTGAGGAGTATAAGAGAGAGGAGATTACTTCAACCTTCCCACTCTCCCCCCAAAATGGCACTCGTTGAGGAGTATGAGGGGAAAGGAGATTCCTTCAACCTTCCTACTCTCCCCCAAAATGTGCAAGCAGCTTTATATTAAAAGTAATTATAAAGAAATACAAACATAATTTGTATTTCTTTATGTTGCACTTTTTGTAAGTATTAATATATGTATGTGCTCGTATTTTTCAAAATTATAAATGCGCATAAAGAAACACATTATTGCTAAATTTATTAAAGAGAAAACATTGGCAATATTTCAGTAGAAACAGTAGAGAAGTAATAATTAAAACTTAAGAAAACAGCGCCATCTTTTGAGTTTTTGCAAAGTCTCTTCTCATATTTTTTAAAGTACATTGCGTGGCGCATCTGGTGCATACACTCACAACCACATTATGTCAGAGATGAAACAAGAATTTCGAAGTCTCCAGTATAAATCTACTAGGTGAGCAGACGCTCCGGCTGATAGGTACGGGTAAAGAAAGAGGGCTTCGTCTCCTTCAAATATTTATGAAGGTTCCGGTTTTATCCAAGACGGCGAAAAAGGCAGATTTTCAAAAGTTTCGTCGTAAAGCCCCCCCCCCCCTCTCTTATTGTATGCGAGACAGAAAGAAATCAAGGGAGCTTGGATTTAGGAGTTGGGGGTAGTGCTCCTTGCAAAAGGAAAAGCTTCATCAATCTAAGTTTGCAGTTGGTGCTGAGATTTCGTTTCTTCTTGTTTTCCATTTTCATATCCCAGAGTTTCAACAGTGTTGCAAACATATTGGAAATCTTCATGAATGTTAGATTCTTTTTCAAACGACAAACGTAACGAAAACGTTTCAGTCATCTATATAGTGTTTATATAGCGATTTTTGCAGCTTTCTTTGTTATAGTGTAAAAACAACAACCGGGAGAGTCAACACAAATTATAAAAAGAATTAAAGTAGCAACAATTAACACGTTTGGCGTACATATTATCATCAAGATATAAGAAACACTTTTATAATTGTTAAAATCCCTCAAGGGATTATTCATTAAGTGGTTGCTTGGTCAGCTGAGACAAGGTGACAATGGCCTGTGTCGTGTAGCTGATGTTTCGTTTACTATGAGTTGGCTATGCTGATATTAGCATATCATGCTCATTATTCATATTAAGGACAATGTAAGAGGACGGGACAAACTTCAGAACTGTCTCTCCTTACGTTTTGATATTTAATAATGTAATCTGAAAGAATAGATATTTAAATTATTTTAATGTAGTAACAAGTGAAGCGAAATTATAATATTCGAAATATATTTATAAAGGTTCGAAGCCTTTTTTAAGATTGTAACCTGTAGTCATATTTTTAGGGAAGATTTTATCAAAGTACATGTTGCCGCATATTGTATCTACCAGTGTCAGTTTATAACCCTGGTTGAACACAAGCGCGCATGCGCAGAAATCTCCCAGGCTCAAGCAGCTGCAAGGCTCGCAATCAGTTTGCCACAGAACGTTGGCCAGTTCAGACACGAATAACGACAGTGGAGGCGTTCATCCGAACAGGTTCTTTTCAGGAGAGACAGCGTGGATTCGCTAGCGTTATGATGATTCCCTTTCGACGTAGAGACTTTGGTTCTGCACACTGCCATTGGATCTCATCCACCTCATTATGCTGTACCGCTATGGCACGGGTTGATGATGATCCTAATTGGATCGTCGTCACAGTGACCGCTGTCTCTCTTGAACGGAACCTGTTCGGATGAACCTATCCACTGCCACGATTCGTGTCTGAACCGGTCAACGTTCCATGGCAAACTGATTGTAAGCCTTTTAGAGATTTCTGCGCATACTGTTGCTTTCCTTACAGCTGCCAAAGCTTGGGGGATTACTGCGCATGCGCACCTGCACAGTGTTGCCAACTGATGTTGGTGGATAAAATATGCCCAACACTGTACAATTACCGCTTTTCCTCTACTATTGGAAATTCTACATGAGCAATACCAAAATACTGTTTGGCAGTCTGTCAGTTTCATAATGTCCAGAAGTGACGTCAGTAAACTGTTTGCACTGAAATAACAGGACAACAACGTACGTTACTTGTTTACTGAGTAGCTGTGCATTTTTAACTGAAAATATGAATTAAGTAAACATTATATTTCAAAGAGAAGAGAGAAGGTTAGACTGTTACCCAACAGGTGGAAATATAATACATCATTCACTAGAAATACATCACGACTATGTTTAATCACCACCTGTTAATTATTCCACCAAGAGATGGCATTGCTGTCGTATCATTCTCATAAGTAAATATGAAGCCAATTAAACTTAAAAAAATAGTAGCTTTATGACTGAGAAAATACAAGTGTTTATGACAGTTAATAAAACAAGAGGTAACAAATTAAGTGAAATTTGAAGACTAGCTAGCATTCAAATTATGCTGACTATATTGTGGAATGAACAATATATTTAGATATAACTGCTCCTATAACTTTACAACTTAAAAGGATTAAGTTACGAAATTATCCAAAATATTAATGTATTCATATGGGCATAATGACAAATTATATTTTTCTGCAAGCCTTTCGAAACGTAATATGACTCAAAATGGAGCGAGGAACGTGATCTTGATAAAATTTTGGCAGAGGCTTCTAGATTTAAAGAACGTGTCGGGAAAATATTGAGCGCCCAACGTAGCAACAAACGTCAGAACTTTTCTCCATGTTTCGAGCTGTCAAAAACTTCAGTGTCGGTCGGGTATGTTCAAGATAAATGTCGAAGAAATGAGTATAAAGCGAGCCGAGAAGAAGAGAATTTCTCGCTGGTCGAGATGGCAAAGTGGAAAGACCATGTGCCTCTTTAAGGAGAACTACAGTGTACGTCAGACAACTTTTGTCTCCGTGTTTGCAGTCAGTCTTTATCGAGCTTGTTGTTGTCAAAATTTGGCCCGAATGCTGCACGACAGATTAAAGCAACAAATTTTGCACACTGAATCTTGACTACTCATAAAATCTCCTAGTGTGACTTAATCCGTCGCCATCTTGAATTTTTTGCATAGATCTATTTAAGTCTCTCCCGAGAGCGATTTGTCCGTTAAGGTTTTTTGTTTGAACTGACTCTAGTGAAAATTTGTATAAATATATACTATCATTCCTTCTGTCTGTAAATATGTTCGATACCCTTGCAATGAGCATGTACCTACTATGGCAGAGAACAATATTAATTTAGTAAGATATAAGCTTTCACGGAGCAGTGTCTCATTTAATCTTTTCAAACTTTCTTGTTTCTCGTTCGGCGTCCTCTGGCGACAGCGCCCTGAATGATCATCCGGTTCTTTCCACCCTAGCTACGTCTCTGGTGTCAAATGGCGAACAATAGTTTTTTTTTGTTAATTTAACATTGTTTTCACAATTGTTTACGTTACTTATGGGCCTCCCCGATGGCGTAGTGGTAACGTCATCGCCTTGTAATCAAGGAGTCCCTGGTTCGATACCCTGTGGAGGCACAAGTGGTTCGGATCCCACTTTAAACTGTGGGTCCCGTCCCGACTAGCCTTCCTCTGCACAAAGTGAACTTAAAAGCAGAACTCAAACTCAAATGTATGGCCTTAGAGTTGACTCGAACCTGGGATCTTGGCCGGCGCTTGTTTAAGTCCACTTTGTGCATAGAAAGGCTAATTGGGACTGGACCTACAGTTTAAATTGGGATCCGAACCTTTATATGCCTAAACCGAGAATCGAACCCGTGACCCAACGATTACAAGACGACGGTGTTACCGCTACGTCATCGATGAGGCCCTATTAGCCGAAGCGCTGATGAAACATGCGTCTCTTGTATTAATTTACATAACAGGACATTTATTCGTTGGGTTCCATGGTGGTTTTGCATACGTATTCTAGTTCGAACTGAAGACAATCTTTGTCAAAACATGTTTCTCTGGCACTTCTAGCAGAGACGCTATAATTAATCCGCCATTTTAAAGAGTTAATCCGCTACTTTCTAGATTTTAGTATGTTTCTATTTGCCTAGTAACATAATAGAGCTACCTAGAAAACTATATTTTTCTTGCATCGTTACGCCTATATCAAATTCCATTTTAGTGCACAATTTACCTGGTTCCCCCAGGGAAATGGAACGTTCCTGATGTCTCTGCTTGAATTCCTGTTCATTTCGCCCATTTCTGTTTTACTGATGCACCATCTGCATTTGATGAAACAATGACAATTAGTTGAAGCGCAATAAACGAGTCCATTGGTTATAAAAAGTGAACAACTTGGCAGATGAGGAAGTTAATGTTTGAAATCCTGAACATTGAAGATTTTTTTTCACATGTACGTTGTCCGTTATTATTTTACAACGTTGCAAGCTAAATCTTCCAACGCTGCGTTGATGCAGAACGAGTCTACTGTTGACTTTTTAAAAACAACAGTCCAATCAAACCTCGTCAATTCCCACGTGATGTTATTTCCGTGGTGGTATATGACGTCACAGCATTTTCTTGCACAATCGCGTTATTGAAAGTTCTGAAGTTGATTGGTTGATTTTACATCGCTTTTCTGTCAATTTTGGCTAATCGCGATGAGAAAATTCTGGAGTGTTTTTTTTTGTTTTAGTAATACTTTTATAGTTCATGTCTAATCTTACGGCGGCACTCTACATTCTGGAAAGGGAAGTGGGGAGCGGGGAAGCGACCAATCAAGCGCGATAAAAAACGCAGCAGCCTGTAGAACGAGGTGCTCGTAGTACTCCCTCCCGCCACGTTGTATCTCTCGGCGTCACCGCTGTTGTCTGGTTGGTCTGCGGCGTATTCCCCACTCTCCTTGCCAGCATGTAGAGTGCCCGCCGTAAGAGTAGACAAGAACTATAATCACCTAACAAGTTCCTCATCAGTGGCGTGATAATAAGAAGGGGCAAAAATCCTTCTTTGGCCCACATTTTCGTAAAAGAAGAACGTCAAATGCGAATAGAATGATGCAGAAGTCCATTGGTAGAAAATTGTCGTTAGCGTAACCATAACTTGTTTTGCAATCTAGAGAAAGTTAAATGTTTGTAGATTCCTTCCAGGTAACACCATGAAAGAAAGTAGCATCTCTGGGGATGACGCCATATTGAATATCTTACCATAGAGCTGGAACAACGGATACAGCAACAAATTTGCATATCATACAAGTCCTTTAATGCACTTGGCATTATGCAGTAATTAAATACGTTTGCACACTGAATAAGATAAGCCCACATCCGATAGGCTAGCTGAAAAATGTTCTTCCCGCTGCCGCGAGCCGACATGCACCATGCCGCTGTGTTAGAATATCACACTCCCAGAATTCAGCATTCTTACAAGAAGCGCCCAGCGGGAGTAAAATAAAAACAAATGAGGAGCGGAAAGCAATACTATATACAATCTTCAACATTAGATTTTAACAAATATTGATAATTTTTCAGTGCCCGCTTATATTTTGAAGGAGGAACGTCTTTTTCTTGGTAGCCTAGTGATAAACAAACCAAGATGTTCCACTGCGGTTGACGTAAATTTCAATTTTTCTAAACCCGATTATCGTAGCTATTCGGATAGAGACAGTTTATCAACCTAACGGATTCAAGATTATTCTATTGTTGAAAACTTATTTCTTAGGAGTACACCATATATAGTATATTATGTCACCTTATATCAGTCCGTAAATGTTCATTTCGTTCAATCAGAGTTGTCAGTAATTTGTATTAAGTTAATAAGGAAGTTGGAGCAGCCAATGTACGAGGTGTCCATGAAGCCTATAATCTATGGTGGTGTTTTCTTCTGGGGGGATATTTCACGGATGCTGTATGGGAGAAGATACCTTCTGGAATGGGCACCACAGTCACCAGACCTCAACCCATGGACTTTTCTATTCCGCGAGTTTTAAAATCTGAGGTGCATACAGTGAAAATCCGTATCTGGATAATCTCCGGGGAAGGATAACCAATGTAACTCTGGATCCTCATATTTTGAAGAGAATTCAAGTAAGTATGTTGAACCATTTGAGGAAGTGTATTTGGCATGTAATGGACATGTGAAAATGTGCTGTTCATCTATGCTCCCATTGGTTAATGACTTTATGACCACCCTGTAGAATATTAACGATAACGAAATTAGACTAAAAACTTGAATACAGCAATTACTTTAGTATCTCATTTCCTTAACGACTTTTATGCTAACATTTTTATGACAGAAGGTAACAGACACACAGTCTAGTCCTTGCAGAATGCTTCTGAATCTAATTTAAGGAAACCCTCAGCCTTGGCCGTTAACCTGTCATTTAGATCTGGATTAGAACACTTAAGGGTATAATTTATGGCATCTCCTGGATGAACTTGCAGTATAAGACGACATAAATCACAGCGTCCTTTATGAGTGTACAAAGTCAGGATTCAATTATACTATTTCACGTACCGCCAGATTTTTCCTTCTTACACAAAGGTTAATGTTACTGCTTAACTCCCTTTCTTGTTGCGGACTTTTATACGTCACTTGCAATTGCTTCTTCGTCTGCTCAAGACATCGGGTTGATGATTGTAAAAGTTCTGTGGATAGAAGCTGTTAAGACTGCACAACTTCGAGAGCAGGACAATCCAGCTGTCAATACTTTCGTGTTTGCATTTTTCGTGAGTCGTTCTCTCAACGTACTTACAAGCTGCAAGAACATTGACCTTAAATTGATGAAGAAAGATGGCAGCACCGTAAAGATAAGTTTTTATTAGTTATTGAAGGGACAAATTAAACATTTTTGGAAGAATTTTGGGCTTAGAAATTGTGAATTGATTAGGTCAATATACAAAAGAGGGCAATGTATAAGAAAGGAAAGAAGAGAAGAGCTACAAACAATAAACTGTAATAGCTCGCTTCAGTTGGACTTAGACAAGTTAACTACATGGTGTCCCAATAGTCCACCTATGGAAATAACATTATTACCTCACAACGTATTGGCTCTTGCTGAACGCATCTACCTTAAGAAATTTAATTCGTTGCGTTGCGCCTAGCTCTCGAATGTCGCCACATTGTTCACATTATGTGGCACTGTAATTCTAAAATCACATTCCCTATGTATGGGGACTTTTGGGATACCCTGTGGTATTCAGAGATATCGTATCATTCTACAGAATGATGGGATCGAACCAACCACTCCCACTAGATTAATGGGAAATATAGCTATTCACCATTCATCCTCATTAATGGTGAGATCACTTGTCCTCATGACAAGTTTGATGCTTGGCTGCGAAAGGTACAACTGAAATAGAATACCTAACTATACAACTAGAAATGACAAATAGTCAATCGTTAGATTTTGTGAACCTTTGAACCGAAATCATGCATGTTATGGTTAGGATAATTACTTGTCTACACTTAGAAGAATGATAATGAAATTGATCACGTAGAGTAAAACTAAGCTCTCTCTAGGTTTCGTAGGTAGTTCAACTGACTCCTCCTTCTCTCCTTTCCAATGTGCTGTTGCCTTTCTCTAATCAAAACCAAAAGTGAGTCCCTTGCCAGTCTGTCCGATCCTCTCAACACCTCTCACTCAAGACTTCCTATACGCCGATCAGTCAGTTTTTACCTTCCTATTATTGCAAGCGGCTTACTCCTTGTTTACCTTTTTATAAAGCTTGCAGCCTCAATGTATCAGGAAGTGGAAGTCTGCTTAACACTCGACTGTGCATAATTCAAATACCTGAGAGGACTGGACAGCTGGCGCAAACAAGTGAATTAACTTAGGTGAAATGAAGCTTAGAGAAAGTTAAAATAAAAGTAAAGAATAATCCTATCGATTGATACGATATTTAGTTCCGGAGTGTTATTTGCATATGACTCAAAGAAGGTTTTTTCGTCAACATTGACAAGCGCGTTGAGTAGGCTGAAAGATTCTCGTTCGGTGCTAATGCGCAGGCACGGCTTTTATGATCAAAAAAGCAAGAATATTTGTTACGGACCATGAGTATTTTAGGATATTTTATAACCTGAAAAGAATCGCGCTCATGTTGCTAGTCTGAGAAGAATTTCTTCTGAGATCATTGTCCGCAGACTCTCCGTTGCTTACGACGAGGTAAGGTAAAAGGCACATTTAAAGCCCACAAGAAAAGAATTCAAGATAGGTTTCCTCGCTTTGTTTGCCACGTGGTTCCAATAGAATTGTGGCAAACCTGAATATTTACGTGCAAAATCCGGTTATCGGTGTGCAGTGAGGGTTATTTAGGGCGTGTATTTTCTTTGGATAAAATGGAAGAATTTTTCTACATCGACCATACAATCGACGATAAATGTGCAAAATAAAAATTTGACAACTTGATCACAACACACGCTTCCTTGCGATGTGGGTTGGCTAACTCTACGGCAATGGCTGATCTTTCTATTCAAGTTTACTCATTGATGTAGATTGATTGATTGATTTGTTTTAGTTTACTTCTCCTTTTGTGCCACTTTTGGCTAATTTGCGAATATGGGGATGTGAGTGATGATATGATAAAATTGATGAATGGACACTCACAAACACCCATGCTATAATCCTGTACGTCTCTTATTTCCCCTTTATAAATAATAAAGAAGTGAGACGTGGATTATATTATCGGCGCAGTGGAAGTTAATTATCTTTCAGTATGTATTTAAACTATTTAATGTAAACTTAATATTCATTCAACCATAATATTTATTAACAAATTATATCAGTAAATATACTTTCCAAATTTATATATGTATCACATGGTTCATTCATAACCCATCAAAACACCTAAGAACAACATTTTAGTTTACACAACAAAAATAACGATGTGTAATCTCCTCATTAAATTGTAACAGTCCGTCCAATTAAATTGTCAAAACGGCTATATGAGTCAACTGCAACCCCGCCCCACAGCCAACATGACCCGGAGCAATCTATACCTAAAAAAAAAAAACAAATTCCTTCTCTTGCACTTTTAAGATGTCGAAATATCTATATTAACGTGAGGCAAATTACACCAGGCCATGCAGGCCCAAAAAGGGTGATACACGGAAATACAGTATACTCAGCCTGTGTCCAGTCAGTCCTACGTCTCCCCCAGTCGGCAAGGATCTGCCACGCCAAACTCCTCGCTCACCCAGCGCAGAAGCCTAGCTAATGGCATACCCTACCTTAGTCACATGTATATTGCGTCTTCAATACGTCACCAATGAGCTATCGTACACTATGGGCTTACAATGCCCAGGCCGGGATTCGAACTCGGGACCCCTGGTGTCGCAGCGCGATGCGATAACCACTCCGCCACGGGGGCCGGATCATTGATGTAGAGGTAGAGCGTAAAGTGAGTGTTTCAGGATCTAGGTGCCATAGTTTTAGTGTGGTTAATTGTCCATTGTTACTATCATTTTTAATTTGGATTCAGTAATTTTAACAGTGCTCTGAACGTTACTTTTGAAAAGTACTACGTTAGAGTTACTTATTTTAAAAGTTCACTCAGTTACCATTACTGGTACTTAAAAATAAACTGCAACTTAATTTCTGGATCTTTTCCTGCAAATTAATTACACACAATAAATAACCATTAATTGTGATAAATATATGAAGACTTAAATGTGTTTTACTTATATGTCTGTTATACATTATATAAATCTTCACATATTAATATTATTACAAAAAAAGATGGAACAAAACTCTTCAAGTCTTCAAATGCAATTAGACGTGGCGAATTGGAATAAAGCTTGGGTGATCGAAAATTAGCATACAACGAAGTCTAGCTACTTTGTTTTGGGTGATTCCGTGAAACGCATTTCACCTTAGCATCCAGAGAAGGCACATGATTTGTGATAGAGATACCAAATTTTCAAGTAACTGTAAAATAAACTGTTGATAACATTGCTTGTAATGCAAATAAGTAATTCTGTTACAGTTACAGCTGCTTACTTTAAAAGTAACTAGGTACAGCTATAAAACCTAAAGAAAGTAACTGTTATTTTCAAGTTCTCGTTTCTAAGGCTAGGATTTGAACTGATCCTGGTAGAGACGTTCTCTGCGTCTTTAATGCTTTTATTTTCACCCCAGCTTAATATTACATAAATCAATAATAATGAACGTGTCGGTGGAAAATTTGCCTATTTATGCAGCCAAGTAGTATGCAAACCTTTTTGAGTCTCTCGTTAATGCCACCCTTCCGTCAGTGTTGTCTAATAGCAACAATGAAGCTGAAATATCTCAAGGGGATGCTCACAAATGACACGCGAATCAGAAATTTTCACTGGCGACATAGGAAGTCGATCACCCACGTGGGATTGAAGCTGGAACCACTCGCATCAAAGGTGAGAGCGCTAACTGTTCAGCAACGGAGCAGCTCTCTTCATTACCCCAGAGGGGCCATCGCAGTAATTTGCTCTAGAATCCTTGAAGACTCAACCCACTTCACAGAAGATGTCCTGGAAAATCCTTCAATGAGATGCGAGGATCCGGAAAAAATGTATATTTACGACTTCACGAAGTTGAGGTCATGTATTTTCTGGAAAGTGGAACCGTTATCCCCTGCCCGCATTGTTTTTATGAGGCCGCAGTTGTTCCCGGGATTTTTCGTGATTGAATCTTGTCTTTCGGGCGTTGATCCTGGAGAGAGAATTAAGGAACTTCTGCCAAACCCGTAGGAACCGCGGCTTCGCTTTTTCACTCCGTCGACATCGAGTGACGCATGGTGGTGGTTGGCAGGCTTCCATAACGACAGGTCGAACGGTGAAGAGGATCCTCTGTTAAGTTTACAGGGGGCGAATGGAAACTAGTGTCGAATCTATTTCTTCCTCCCGCCTCCTCCAGTCAAAAATGATTTCCTCTTCCGCGTCGAATTGAGAATGAAGATTTTTCCGCTGTCTAATGCGATGGATTTCTTGAGGTTTCTTTTGTAGGAAGCAACTTTTGACACTCGCTCTCACAATCACATTTTCGACGCTCGGCAGTTGTACATTTTTCTAGTAATATCAAGAACATTCAACACCCACATAAATATTACTGTTTTTACATTGCGTTTTTTAGCTAATTTAGCACGATTTTGACGTTATGATAAAGAAATAGACGCTTCTTGGAAATGCCTAAATTTCTCCCCGTAGCTACAATACACTCTGCACGGAAAATAAGCTCAATATCATAAGACGTTTAACTTATTTGCTGAGTACATCTGAATGGAACAGAAAATTGCATTTGGAGATACTGTCTAAATACTCCAGTGTCAGTAGTAGATATGTTTAGAGGCATTTTTCATTGTTACAATGTTAGGAAATGATACACTAAACATTTTATAAAAATTTGTTAGAAATTAAACTAGGCTGGTATTTTTTTTTTTAATCTTAGATTTTACCTACATATTCCCCTTGGCAGAATTGATTCTTGAAGTCCTTCCTATTTGTATTTATATATTTGTTATTTTACGTCTCTTTTCTAACCCTTAAGTTAATCTCGACGAAGACAATGAATGATAAAATTGTGGTAGGGAAAGCACAATGATACATCTACTCCCGACCACGGTTCGAACCTGACTTCGTAGCGCTTTACGCTGTTTCACTTATTCCGTAGATATGTTTGGTAAAATCGAACATCTCGTCTACTGCTAAGCAGAAACTTAGTTTCTTTAGTGTCGATCCTAATTGATTTGATTGATTTACTTTATTTTACTTCGCTTTTTGTGCCACTTTGGCTAATATGCCAAGATGGGGAACGAGTGACGACATGATGAAATTGATGAATGGACACTCACAAACACCCATGCCCTGGCCGGGATACGAACCCGGGACACCTGCGATCAGAATTGGTTCAGAGTTCAGAAAGGTACAAGGAATTAAGAAAACTTACAATGTGAATCTCCCAGGATGTGGTATTCTATTTATATTCTCCAGCTAGTAGCATTTTGAAACCAGATCTTTAGCTGGTTCTGTGCAGAGCGCGTTAAGTGATAGACTTTTGATCTCGTTACTGAAGTTCTCTAGTTCAAGTTCGCACATGGGTGTTTCTTGTGGTCAATTTAATTTATTTAATACTCACGTGCTTAGTTAAAAGTGTCATAAAAACTACGTTAAATAATAAATATGCAAATGCAGAGCCAGTTCTTTATTCAAAATACTCTCACCGGCCTCCGCGACGGAGTAGTTAGTATAGCGCGCTACGACGCCATTGGTCTCGGGTTCGAATCCTGGCCTGACCATGGGTGTTCTTTGTGAGTATACCTTCATCAATTTCATAATATCGCCACTACTTCCCCATCTTCGCGATTAGTCAAAAGTTGCAGATAATCAAAGTAAAATAAACCAAATCAATAAATGAAATTACTCTCGTGATTATTAATAAATTTTAAAATATACAATTATCTATACTCAGTACTGTTACAAATTTAATATGCAATTGCCCCAAAACATAACAGAATTCTAAGCACAGGAGAGATTCTCCTTGAAACGAACAAGCTGCTGCGAAATTCATGCTGCGAACGAATACAAACTGCATTTTCTCTCATGAAAAACACAAAAGAAAGATCACTGCCTTGAGTTTTATGGTAACTCCACTGCTTTCGCAAAATAAGAGGGAAAGAAAACCCAAACTTCTTTTTCTGCCCCTTTGCGAGTTGCATTGCGCACAGACCTGCCATGGATCAAATGTCAGCTCTGGAACTTGAAAGCCGCATTTGACGTGTCGTAAAAACTTCATTGAAAGTCCTTCAGGGGCTTTCTTTAAGAGCGTCCGGGTGCTATTTCGTTTTTAGCTGCGAGGAGAGGGCGTTGAGAGTGGTTTGGTGGTACAGTAGATGCGCGGATGTGGAGGTTTCAGAAAATAGCTCTGTTTCGTCAAATGTTATTTCGTTGTATTTCCTTATATTTATTCTTAAATAATGTGAAATCGATACATTGCCATTAATTTTAATTTCGTTCCATTTGTTCACTTGCTCTTGATATCTTATGACGTATGAGACTTGCTGAAATGCATAATGTGAAAACTAAATCTCCTGTTCATATATAGTTGCACATTCTTCAACTGTTCAACCCTATAAAATGTGCCAGTTTGTGTGAACAGGAGTGAAGAATGTCGCACGCATAACAGAAATTGAAATACAAAGGAAAACGGTATCCTAATCATTAGGCAACCAAATTTACACTATTCTTATTTGGGTTGCATAAGCATCAGGCTGACTTAACGAACTAGTGCTTAAAGCAAGACTCGAAGTTATCGTATCAAGATTATTAATTTTAGTGAAGTGCACGCACCGAGTTGGCACTGAAGATTGTGATAAAACTTGTAGAATGAAGGATAGGCACCATTAAAAGTAATGTATCATTTTAAAAATGTGATACTTTCCGTACGCATACATAATGTTTAGAGGTATGGGAAAAACATATATACTTTGATAACAATATGCACTTTCATTTTCTTTGAACATCAGGTTATTATTTATATCATTAAGAAATTAACAGAAAAATAATGTTGTTCACCTACACTACTAGATATAATGAAGTACATTGAATTCTCCGCTCGTAATCATCCCTAGATCTAACTACTAAAAGTTGATGTACGTATAAGGAA
The DNA here is from genome assembly GCF_977018435.1 of Lepisma saccharinum. Classification (NCBI taxonomy): domain Eukaryota; kingdom Metazoa; phylum Arthropoda; class Insecta; order Zygentoma; family Lepismatidae; genus Lepisma; species Lepisma saccharinum. Next base: position 23,765,511 of record NC_139239.1, read on the forward strand.
TAAACCAGTTAGTTTATATCTTAACAAGAATTAGAACATAGACATAGATATGATCCCAAAGATAGTGTACATAGTGGAATGGCTGGATACCAGAGATTATAAGTTCGAATTCGAATGAAGTGTTGATATTTCAGTGTGATTTATCATCTATTAGATTAGTTCCTAATTCAAAATCATTGTTGTGATTAACGAACAGAAGTAAGTAGATTGATCGATTTATTTGATTTATTTTACTTCGCTTTTCTGCCACTCTTGACAAATCACGAAGATGTGGATGAGTGATGATATGATGAAACTGATGCCAAAGTATGGATTCGAACCCGGGATCCCTGGCGTCGTAGCGCGCTGTGATAACCATTCCGCTACGGTGGTCGACAAAGAAGGGTAGAAAGTCATCACAAAATTACAAAAATTTAGAATTACAAGTAAAGGTAAAACCTTACAGCATCGTAAAACGATAAAAACAGAAGTATAGACACAGACAATGAATAAATATAGAAATGCAGATTCATGTACACTCCTGTTCAGATATAGTTGCACTTTCTTCAACCGTTCAACCCTATAAAGTGCCAGTTTGTGTGAACAGGAGTGAAGAATGTCGTACACATAACAGAAATTGAAATATACAAGGGAAAACGGTATCCTAATCATTAGACAACCAAATTTACATTATTCTTATTTGGGTTTCATAAGCATCAGGCTGACTTAACGAACTAGTGCTTAAAGAAAGACTCGATGTTAAAATGTATCAAGATTATTATCAATTTTAGTGAAGTGCACCCACCGAGTTGGCACTGAAGATTGTGATAAAAATTGTAGAATGGAGGAGAGACACAATTAAAAGTAATGTGTGCGAGAAGTGCCATGTTTTGCAATCATAAGTAAGTTTAAAATTATGTGTTATGTGCTCGAAACTTCAAACGCTGTTGACTTAAGGTTTGCTCATGAAAATATAACACTTACTGCAACTTTTCGGAATATGTTTCCAGAATTGTATTGTTTCATGATTTTGTGTCATCTATTTCCACAGTTTTCATAAAACATTAGCCATTGTTTTCACGTAGCAACCGTGTTTCTCCTCTTTTACAGTAACACGTAAGTCAAGGCAACAGAACAACTAATAAATATATCTTTGATTGCAGTATAAGTATAAGCCGTGTCTGTAGAGCACGTATCAAACAAGCTTTCCTTGATACAAGTTTCCGCACGATGTTCAGTCTCAACTTCTCGTACTTGCCTTGTTAGTTGTGTTTTTCCCTTGTAAGTTCAAATACTGTTAGGTTGCAGAATGAATTGTAAAAGTTGGGGCCTCCCCGAAGGGTTTCCGGGTGCGATACCTGGTGGAGGCACATGGCACAGTTGTTCGGATCCCACTTTAAACCGTAAGTCCAGTCCCGATTAGCCTTACGGTGCGCAAAGTGGACTAAAACACCAAATCAATAAATCAACAATCAATAAATTGTAAAAGTTGACTAAAACCGACAAGAACTACGAGATAATACATATATCAGGCAACAAAATAGCCGCAGTAGCTCAGTCGTTAGGGCGATAGACCCGGGTTCGATCCCCGGCGGGGAAGAACCGGGACTTTTTCAAAATGTTCAAGCTGCTCCGGCGCCCACCCAGCGTCGTATAAAGTGGGTGACTGGAGGAAACTCTGGGGAGTAAAGGCGGTCAGGGGCGTGGTGTTGATCACATCACCATAAGCTCGTCCGAGATCAAGTAAGTGTGGGGCCTTAAGCCCACACCCCCTACACGCCTTCATGGCAATCACAGGGGAGCACTTTGCTTTACTCTTTTACTTTATATCAGGAAACAAAGTATATCGGGATCCACTATGGAACACTCACGGTGGAAAGAAAATTAAAGAAGAGCAAATGGAAAAAGAAAACTGATAAAGATGATGAAGAAATGGGAATAGATAGGTTATGTATAAGGAGTGACAATTTAACCAATGAGAATTTATGTGCGGAATGGAAGAGACAAGAACTAGAAAGAATAATTTAGACATAGAACTCAAGACAGATTTCATACTCCTGACATGTAAGCTCATGAGAGATAAAGTACATACAAAACTGATAGGTAAAACGGAACTTTAAATGTTTCCTGATAGAGAGTGGGACGGTGGTCGAGTGCGTTAAGTGGTCGACTTTTGATCACGGAAATCCCCGGGTAAGAGTCCCGGTCTTGTCACAGGTGTTCTGTGTTTGTGTTTCTTCTATAATTTCATCTTATCATCACTCATCCTCACCGCCGTGATTAGCTAAAAAGTGGCATAAATTCGACGCTAAGTAACAATGGTTGTGTCCTAATTGCGAACAGTCCTAATTGCGAATAGTGCCTAAATCGTCCTAATTGCGAACACATAATAGTGAGGAAATACTTGAATGTCCTAATTTCGAACACATGTAACTGAAAACACCTGTTTTCAAAAACTAATAAGGGGAGTGACTCAGAGAGACAGCTGGTTTGACTAGAAACGATAGCCAACCTGATTGACTTATCATGATGGATCATTATTTTCTTTCTTTGACGAAAAAGTGGCGAGAAGCGCTGTATGAGGGGATTGATGGTATACATACACTTTAAGTACAGTGTCATATGTTTTGAAATTTGTATTTGAAATTAATAATTCTAATATATAAAAATGAATGTATCTGTGTATGTATGTTTGTTCCGGCATAACTCTCGAACGCCTGGAGCGATTTCAACCAAACTTGGAACGCGTGTCACTTGTAATCTGGAAAGAAATACTGTGGATGTAAGACACCCCTGGCATCAGTAGGGGTGGGGGTGGGAGGGAGTGACATGTAAAAATAATCGAAAACGACCGATGTTAGTGTAGGATTCATAGTTTTCGGGGTCTCTAAGACAAATAGTGACACTCCCAATGCCGTTCCACTTCAAATTAATCACCTATCTGAATACGGGGTGAGAGGGGGTGAAAATTACAGTGTCAAAAATGACCAAGATTAGTGTCGAATCCATCGTTTTTGGAGTCGCTAAGCTAATTGGTGACATTCACGACGACCAAACTTGGTACACATATGATTTACAATGTGGAATGAAATACTGGAGGGGGGGTAAGACACTCCTGGCACCCCTAGGGTGGATGGAAAGGTGGTGACATCTAAGAATTATCGAAAACGACCGATATTAGTGAGGAATCCACAGTTTTCTGGGTCGCTAAGATGAATAGTGACACTCGATTTGCCTTTCAACTCCAAGAAACCCCTGGCACCCCTAGGGGTGGGTGGGAAGGGGGTCAAATGTAAAACGACCGATATTAGTGTAGAATACATAGTTTTTTAGGGACGCTAAGATTAATAGTGACACTCTCAATGCTATTAAACTCCCAAGGCACCCCTGGCACCCCTAGGGGTGGGGGTGGGAAGGGGTGACATGTAAAAATAATCGAAAGCGACCGATATTAGTGTGGAATCCACAGTTTTCGGTGTCGCCAAAGTGAATAGTGACTCTCCAAATGCCGTTCAACTCCAAGACACCCCTGGCACCCCTAGGGGTGGGGGTAGGAATGGGGTAACATGTAAAAATAATCGAAAGCGACCGACATTAGTGTGGAATTTATAGTTTTAGGGGTCAATAAGATGAATAGGGACACTCTCAATGCCGTTCAACTCCAAGACACCTCTGGCAACCTTAGGATTGGGGGTTACAAGTAAACCGACCGATATTAGAGTGGAATCCATAGTTTTTGGGGCCGCTAAGATGAATAGTTACACACCCAATGCCGTTTAATTTATTTATTGTTGTTCTTGGAGGTGGAACTAAAAATGTTGTTCATAAAATTGTTGTTAAATTTATATTATAGTGAATTTGTAAAAGATATTACCTTATAATTTGTATATTGTACTTATGCTTTTAAATAGCTGTAGATAAAATTAGTTACATTTTACGCTATAGTTAGAATTCATTAAACAGCCGGGCAACGCCGGGCAACTAGTTATATTATAAATTGACGAAGCTCTTTTCAGTTAAGAAGTTTGCAGTATGTAGTCGTATGTATAAAATAGGCCACACTTTTATTATTAAATTATTTGTACTCCGGCAACGACTTTAATCATGTCAAATTTTCTATGTTAGTTCCTTAAAAAATTTGTTAGAAGTGGGAGAGAAAGTTATAGTTCCAAAGGCAGAAATTGTGTTCGCAATTAGGGCACTGCTCTTCGAGGTTAATCCTGTTTAGGCACCAAGTGTTCGCAATTAGGACGACGCCAGTAACAATACCCATACAAATTTCTATCAAAAATCATTGTATGTACAGTCACCAGCAATAAAAATGGGACACAGATCCTGAAATACATCCCTGCAAGGTGTGTTGCTTAACTCTACAGGATAAGAGGAATTTTCAATGGAAACTACTACCGCCGTGATTAGCTACATCAGCGTGAGTATTCCTCTACAACCACCCATTATAATTCTGTGAACATTTTCTAACTAACAAAGCTCCGTGCTAATTATTATTGATCTCAAAAAATTATGAACGGTAATTGTTAGAGAGACCGTCTCCTCCCCACCTCCAGTAAACCTGGTGATTAAGAGGCAAAGGTAATTAACAACCTCTTCTTATTGCGCATGCGCAAAGCTATCTGTTGTTTGACCAAGTTTAACAATTAAGGTCGTCCAATTATGAGCAGCGAAAAGCTGAGTTAACGGAAACAGAATTCCCCCGCTGGAATGCAATTGAATCCAACTGGATTGTCCATTCGTGAAAACTCAATTGTATTTAATGCGATTGTCCAAATGCTCTTGCTTCAACGACGGCGAGTTCTAATGCGATACGTCCCTTTCCCGCCAGTTCTCTTTTGTATCAGTTTATTGGAGGAGAACGTTACTTCAGTTATAAATTTTTCCTCTGCTGCTCCTTTGCCGGACGAAAAAGATGTAGGAATTTCCTGACGCGAATGTTGTTATTGCATTACCAATCGCGCTGTGTACGTTATATTTTCATGCTTACATCGTGTAATTGCCACTTGCTTTAGGAAGTTAAGCAAGGCTTTCGGAAGTTAATTCGTCACTGTTGCCAACTTCGCATTTTGAAGCCAGATCCGGTCCCATTTGCGCCACTGCTTCGGTAAGTGGAATCTAGACATTGTAATGTACACGGACCTCACACCATTACAAAAAACGAGTGGGGGTTAGACGGAAAGACAGTCACATTTAATATACCGCTAAATACGGTAAGTATATGCACATTTTCTAGCTAACAGAGCTCGTCTAATTGCTGGTAGTGAAAGGGGGACTTACCGACCAGGGGGAGTGCTATCCCACTGACCCCCTCTAGCTTTCACACTTTCTCTTTACCAAGAAATTATATTTTTCAAATTAGTGATAGGTTGCCAGCGTATAGGTGAGTACATTCTTTACGCTTGTTGCTTCCGTATTTACAGTACTTACTGCTCTGTTTCATGCAGAGGGATATAAATAACGGTATTTGCGCTATATGTGGGGGAAGAATCTTCAATCTCCTCCAGAACGTAGTAGACGTCACCTGTTTGCCGTTCGTTGTCTTTTCGCGATTAAAATTACCACCTGAGCGGGTCGCTTCCAATATGGCCGCTCTACGTAGGATAGATCTATGTTTACATTCAGTAGTAGTACGTAATAGCAGAGTGTTGTCATTGCTGGTATGGAAGAAACGTTTAAATTACGCGTTATATTTAAATATTGAAGAACTAAAAAGTGAAGCTTTGAACATGGGGCTCGTAACTAATATGCAGAAAACTAAATATCTCAGATGTGTAAAAGGTAAAAGCAGATTACAAGACCTAATTATAAACGACGAGAGAGTAGAAGAAGTGAGATCTTTCAAATATCTTGGATCAGTTGTTAATGGCGACAACACAATTGAAGAAGAAATTAGAGAGAGAATTATTCTAGGTAATAAAGCATATTTCGCCAACTTAGCCCTATTTAAGAGTAAACTAATATCTAAATCTGCGAAACTGAGACTTTATTATAGCATAATAAGACCAATAACCACATATGCATGCGAAACTTGGACCCTCAAAGACTCATGTAAACAGAAACTCTCAATATTTGAAAGGAAAATCTTAAGAAGAATTTATGGCCCTCTAAAAGAACCTCATGGAAATTGGAGAATACAAACCAACGAAGAACTCAACAAGTTAATCAGGAATGAAAATATCATAAATTTCATAAAATCACAAAGACTAAGATGGTTTGGGCACGTAAATAGAATGTCTGATGAAAGACTAGTAAGAGAAATATATAAATGGAAACCACTTGGGACACGAGCCATAGGAAGGCCAAAGAAACCGTGGGAAGATGAAATAATTCAAGATCTGAAAGACATGAAAGTAAAGAATTGGACGAAGAGCATCCGGGATAGGAAAAAATGGAGAGATGTTGTTGAGAAGGCCAAAACTTTCAATACATGAAGTTGTAGCGCCTCAAGAAGAAGAAGAAGATTTAAATATTGCGAATACGATGTGAATTCCAGAAACTATAACGAAGGTGAAGCTGTGCTGAGAGCGAAGCATTTAATTATGACAATAAATATAACACGGGAAACGCACACGAAACTAATGTATACGCACTGGGTTTTCAAAGCGGTGCTTTCATCTGCACTGCACCTCGGTTATAACTGCCTAACTGGTTCTCTCAGAAATGATTTGAAAATAAAGCAATTCACCTGTATTGCAAAGCTTGGGAGGAAATAAATGAAAACATGCTGTTGCAGGTTTTTTCCCCGAAGAGGCAGGCTGGTTTAATAACAACATCGGATAATTATAATAATAATAACAATAACAATAATTTCATTGAGGCTATTAATTTCCAGTCTTCACTGAAAATTGATATACAGAATGAAACAGCAACATTAGCATGTCAATTATGTTTTTCTGACTTACCTTTATGATTACGGACATTAATTAATTCTCAAACTATTTTCATCTTTGCACTTAATCGACTTGCACCTGTTCCAAATTACATGCATAATACATTGTTTTCGAAAAAAATAATATATTCATAAAGAACAATTTAAAACTTACTTTCATGGCAATAAAATCATCTTTCCGAAAGCTTATTTCGGAAAATAGAGTGAACAGACTCGTACATTCTTCGTAATTTCCTTGCCGCATTTCAGTTATGCCATTCTTGTCAATCAGTTCTGTTTTCCCTGATTTATTTAAACATTTCATTTTGTTGATTCCACGGGGTGGAAAACACATATAAGCTTTTCACTTGTCCTGAACCACAACAATTTAGAGCAAACAACTGAACAGTATACGCTACTTGTTCGCATGATCCCCATGCTTTGAACGGCTTCAACACGGCGCAGCGCAGCGAGGTGTCCTACGTGGAGTGGTTCCTGGAAATCTCACCAGAAGGCATATCGGATAATTTTAATCGCGAATATGTGAGCCACTGGAGGCATCGTCGTCTGTAAAGATCTGTTTAATCTATGTAAATGTGGTATTCCCTAGGTTGAATTTCAGCATGTTTACCACTTTTGCGGTGTGGAAGCAAGCTTCGCCGTTGAATCGCAAATGTAGACAAGCATCTCTCTTCGCGGTGTGACGTCTGGATTGCTATCGCAACCAAACCGGTAAAGATCGTTGGCGTCTACAAGGAGTTGCGTTTCTACCTTAGTGGTCATTGCTGCTATACTTTCTTTTCTTGTCTGTTTCTTCTTGTTCTCTTACTGCTCTATCACTTTTCCTCTTTGTTTCTCTATCTAGTTGTCTCCTTCCATTTTCATGTATTTCTTTCTTTCCCTTTCTTTTTGTCTCGTACTTATCTCTTTGTATTTTCTTGTATATATATATATATATCTTTGTTTCTCTATCTCGTTATGTATTTCAAGTTTTTGTATTTCTCTCTCCCTCTCTTGCTCTCTCCTTCTCCTCTATGTACTTGTATCCCTCCATTTTCTTGTATTTCTTTCTCTCTTTACCTCTCTCTCGTTTCTCCATGTACTTGTATCCCTCCCTATTTTTGTATTTATTTCTCTCTCTCTCTCTCTCTCTCTCTCTCTCTGTCGTTTCTCTATGTACTTGTATCCCTCCATTTTCTTGTATTTTTTTTCTCTCTCTCTCGTTTCTCTATGTACTTGTACATCTCCATATTCTTGTATATCTTTCTCTCTCTCTTCCTAGTTTCTCTATGTACATGTATCCCTCCATTTTGTTGTATTTCTTTCTCTCTCTCTTTTCTCTATGTACTTGTATCCCTCCATTTTGTTGTATTTCTTTCTCTCTCTCTCGTTTCTCTATGTACTTGTATCCCTCCATTTTCTTGTATTTCTTTCTCTCTCTCTCTCTCTCTCTCTCTCTCTCTCTCTCTCTCTCTCTCGTTTCTCTATGTACTTGTATCCCTCCATTTTCTTGTATTTCTTTCTCTCTTTACCTCTATCTCGTTTCTCTATGTACTTGTATCCCTCCCTATTTTTGTATTTATTTCTCTCTCTCTCTCTCTGTCGTTTCTCTATGTACTTGTACATCTCCATATTCTTGTATATCTTTCTCTCTCTCTTTCTAGTTTCTCTATGTACATGTATCCCTCCATTTTGTTGTATTTCTTTCTCTCTCTCGTTTCTCTATGTACTTGTATCCCTCCATTTTGTTGTATTTCTTTCTCTCTCTCTCGTTTCTCTATGTACTTGTATCCCTCCATTTTCTTGTATTTCTTTCTCTCTCTCTCTCTCTCTCTCTCGTTTCTCTATGTACTTGTATCCCTCCATTTTCTTGTATTTCTTTCTCTCTTTACCTCTATCTCGTTTCTCTATGTACTTGTATCCCTCCCTATTTTTGTATTTATTTCTCTCTCTCTCTCTCTGTCGTTTCTCTATGTACTTGTATCCCTCCCTATTTTTGTATTTATTTCTCTCTCTCTCTCTGTCGTTTCTCTATGTACTTGTATCCCTCCCTATTTTTGTATTTATTTCTCTCTCTCTCTCTCGTTCTCCATGTACTTGTATCCCTCCATCATCTTGTATTTCTTTCTCTCTCTCACACACACACACTTTCTCTCTCCCTCTCTCTCTCTCTCTCTCTCGTTACTCTGTGTACTTGCATCCCTCCATTTTCTTGTATTTCTCTCTCTCTCTCTCTCTCTGTCTGTTTCGGCATGTATTTCGTGTATATCCTTCTTCCTCTCTCTGTTCTTGTTTGTCTATATACTTACCACTTTCCAGTTTATTGTATTTCTTTTTCTTATTCTTTTTCTATCGAAATCTACTTTTCTATATCTTTCTCTAACTAGTTTATTCCTCTGTACGCATTTCATTCTTGCTTACCTTTCAATCAGTAATTCTTCCGTCATTGGGTCAGGACAATCATGTCTTCACCAAAACTTTTATCGGTTGCATAAAATACAGGACTGAACCACCATGTACCTCCACGACTGCGTTACCACTGCGCCATCGAGGAGGCTAATAGTTTGATATTTTGTATTGTATTGAGGATACATTAAAAGTGGCCTCCTCAGGGAATATATTTTCGTCCACTCCTTTCTGCCTCGTGCTTCATTTTTCTTTTTGACGCAGTCACTGTGAACGACCCACCTTAAAAGAAATGGACAAAGACACTCAGCATCCTGAGTGATACGATCAACTTGTCTGACCTTAGTACACAGCAAAATGATCACAAACTGGGGACATCTTGTAAAAGAAGAGAGAATATAATATAACCCCTTCAGCCAACGGAGCCAAGATACCATCGTGCAGAATCGTTAACACATAAATTGCGGTCCACGGCCAGCCTGGGATATCCGCAATCAAGATGTTGAACCAATGATGCCGTTGAAATGTGACTGCTTTATCTCCAACCAGCCTACAATCTTTACGGGCCACTCAGCGGTCGGATTTATCTGCAAGGGATGCAGCACAAGATCCTAAGGGAATTTTATGGACTTGAATGACTCGCGTGTGTTAACAGCTTCTGGTAATGTGTTCAGCAGTGGTGCCAACTCCTAATAAGATGAGCCATCTTTATATAGACTAATTTACTAAAACGTTATCAGGTGACACCGTGGTTCTTATTAACGTACGAGTCAAAATTGCTCAACTTAGAAATGTGTTAACGGGGAATTAACGCCATTTCGTTCTTATTCTTGTACACTGAACGTCCGATGTGATGTGAGGTTACGTAAGAGGGTACAAGTAGACGGGAAACAACCTGTAGGCAAGGGTGATTACCATAGCCTATGGAAAAGCGAATATGGAAGCCATTAGTGCATCAAAAGGTCACACGACATCTTTAGGTAATAAGATCATTGACATGTAATAGGTTTTGCGATTTGTCCACGGCCGACATGAAACTCGTAAATTGATTTATAAATTTCATCAAATTGCATTGTAGAGCGTATTATTTGTATTGCATTTTCTTTCTATAGTGTAAAACATTGAAACAAAAATGTACATATTACTAATTTTAAACATCAGTCAATAGTTATTATAACATGAAATGAAAAGTACCTGTCCAATATTTTCAATTTATCTGAAGCCAGAATCTAAAGGTTGAGTTTTTGTTATACGTTGACTTTGTGCACAGATAGGCTTATCGGGACTGGGCCTACAGGTATCAAACCCGGGATCCCTTGATTGCAGTGAGAAACTGTAAGTGCATTTATTTGTTATTAGAAAGAAAGCAACTGACATCAGGAAATTAACATTTCTCAATTGTATTTTGTTCGTTCACTTGTTTGACATTTTTTTTGCATTGCCTACCTTGGTGGCTGACTGGTTAGCACTTCGCGCTATGATGTCGGGGGTTCCGGTTTCGAATCCCGGTGTGGGATTGGATATTATTAGTGAATGTCCCTTCATCAATTTCATTATATCATCACTCATCCTCATCTTCGCGATTTGTAAAAAGTGGCAGAAAAGCGAAGTAAAATAAACTAAATTAATCAAGCATTCATTTTTTTCTATCAGCATTGTGCAACACTAGCGTATAGATTTCGTATTTCGTTTCATGCATACATTCACCTTCTACCTTACGTCATCACGAAGAAACACAATCCATCTATCCAACCTATATACATGTATTTCTAATAGCCGTGGTGAACATAATCTAAACCCTCAGAACATATAGATCATTGTTAAGATTGAAATAATCAGGTTAGTAGTTAATCAGCTGTTGTTAGGGATGCGTCTACACGTGCTTCATTGTGCTTGTAGGTTAATTACAAAGATAGGAATGATGGGATGAAATTGAAAGAACAAAGATAGACAAGTGACGCTAATTAACCAAAAATATAACAGCAACTTCTTTGGGCTGCTCTAATTATTAGCTTTAATGAGGGCAAGAGCAAGTAACATCTCTTTGATCTTCTCCAAGTTTCTCTAGAGACAAGATGGTGATGTTGGTTGGCAAAACTTCAGCGGCGGACGGCAAGTGGGAGGATAGGGGGAGGTTTTCCTCAGCGCCCGTCATTATTTTCAGAGTAATCTCGACGGAAGGAGAGGTCGTTTCCAGTTTTAGGCTCTGCCTCTTCTAGGCCACGCCTATCCGGGATCTCCCCCACTTCAGGCTAATTGAATGGGATAAATGTAAGGTGAAGAAGGTTGCGGGAGGAAATGAGAGTCATTCGGCATGAAACGTCGATGGCCGATGTTCATAATACGGCTCCGACAAAGCGGGAGAAGAGATAGGCGAGGAATTATGCGCCGGGAGTCGAACTACAAGTCCCCAAGGGTACGGGTCAGTAATTTTACAGCGGTTTTCATGCTCTTGTTCTGTGCGCCATATTGTCCGGTCATTCGTCTCCTTGAGTCGTACAAGAGAGAGCGATTATAGGGGAACTTGCGTGCCAATAAAGAGTACCGAACCGGAGACCTCTGAATTACAAGGCGACGGAATTATCATTGGAGAGAACTGTGCCTATAGCATTATACAGTACCAACTCTACGAATGCAGACTCCAACATGCACTTTTGCACTCAATAATCACATTGGCTTTCTTTTAGATATTTATGAAAGAAGTTAAAACAAACAATGACGTACTTACAAGTAATAGCAGAATTGTCCTACTTCCCTTACTCGGCGAGCTTGCTGGTGAGGGGTGTCGAGTTGGTTGTCGTACTGATGAAGCTGAACCTGATGATAGCTCTTTCTTGCTGCTTGATAAACCTTTTCGAGCAGGTCTCATTTCCAGGAAGGCATCAACTCGGGGCAAGCCCAGGCACCTACCGACCTGTTGGGTGAGAATGAGACAAATCAAGAACTTAATAAACCTTTTCCTGCTCCGCCAAATGTAGGCAATAGTTAGGTTGGAGATTTCAATGAACTAACCGATCTTTATTTATATTACTATTGTTCTGTGGTTAATCTCTCTTTCTTGATGTAGTCAATAGATGAGTGTAATATAAATTTTGGAGTAATATTGTTCTGGATGATACTACAGTATTAATATGCAAATCCTTGAGAAAAATAGTTATTTTTAGATTGTTACCTGAATTGTAATTAGTCGAAAGGTAGTGATTTTATTACTCATTTTAGTTGCTGAAATTCCAGTCCCTTTCATTATTAATCTATACATGTACAGTTACATTCTGTAACGCCATCTGTCATTTCCCTCTAGACATTTCTCCCTATTTCGACTTATGTTCGCATTTAGACATTATTTCGGCAGCCAAACTATACAGAGAGCTAATAATATACCAAGAAGTCATGTGACGCCAGTGTCGTTAGTTATGGAATGGATTGCAAGAATGAGAATGATCCGAATAGCCTGGAATCGAGTCCGGGATCCCTTGATTACAAGTGCCAAAACTATCGGAGAGGTCTCTGACAAGTGTCACCCTTTACAGTCCACTAGTAGTGTTGGGATGCAAGTTTTCCATTCTCTTTTATACTATTTTTCTTCTTTTCTTCTATAATCATGATTTTTTCGAATATTTCGAGGACAGTATTACAATCACTACAGGCTGACCATAAAGTGATGAACTTTACATGTTTCCTTAAGGCAAAACGTGTTTCGCATGCCAGCGACCACTCTTAACACACTTCCTTGAACTTTCTCCAAAATACGAGGATCCAAAGCAGTGGATATAATTTTTCCAGATTCCTGTTTTTCACAGTATACAATAAAGCTTCAAACGTACCCATATGGCAAATTCCATGGGATTGAGGTCAGGTGACCGCGGTGCCCCTTGGTACAGACTTTGTAGTCACCCTGTTGAAAAAAAACGAGATAAGCTACCATCGGCAGAATGAATAGGAAAGAAAAGAAGGAATGCACTCAAAGATCTTGCCCAATGAACTAAAAATAACTTATCGCACTCGATGCCCCGTCATAGCCCACTAAATCAGAACGACAGTTTTAAATGGAGTCAATGAAGATGTCGATATTCTTTTTTCTCATTCTTCCTTGGGGGGGGGGGAAAGAAACAAATTCCCCGGGCTTAATTTCCATATTTCAACTCGTTAACTTTCTTTCTGCCAGTGTGTCCGGGTGTCGTAATCTTGGAGAAATATTGTTGTCGAGGGGATCGGTGCTTCAAGGTTACGACCCTTTGAACAGGGGCGGAAGGAATGGAGAAAGGAGAGAGAGTTACACCATCACAAATCTCATCCGATGATTTGATTTGAAGTGAATCAGCGCTGGAGCATCGGAGATCGGAGGAAAATAGATACTTTCTTGCATGTTTTAGTGGCGGCGGGTTATTGGTTCGTGTCTGTTCGACATCGTAATTCCGGGATGTCCCCCCCCCCTCTCCTTCAGCGGGAGCCTGAGAGAGATCAGCAATAGCTCCTGGTGAAAAGGACGTCTTCATCCTCGGCTCGTGACTAGTTTAGCGAGCCTATCTCCTTCCCCTTCCCCTCGGAAAAAAAGGACGGATTTCTATATGGAAAGGGAACGACGCCATTAAACAGAATCTGATGGTCTCTCCACGCGCCTGGAGGGAAAATGTAATAAATGGGACTTTGGAGCGACGTAGAATGTTTAATATTTGAAAGAGAAAGACCAGAGTTTTCGGAAAACTCGTCCCGCGCAAAGGGATTGAGAGGAGAAGGGGGCGATGACACCGTCGATCGGTTCCTTCAGAAGTCATTTACGACTGGGGACGGAGGAGGAGCGCGTGGACGATTGGGATCCTTTCGGATGCTGCAAAATTCATCCTTTTTTCCTCTTCTCCCTTTTTTTAAGCTCGAAATAAATCTTACTGATCATTTACGGAAATAGTATCCTATACACGCATGGTTATGTCATAAATACGGGGTGGCCTTTTCAGAAGACATTAGTGTCAACTTCTCTTCCACATAGTACAATCTGGACTGCATTGTTGCAGACTAGCCAGGCTCTGGCGGTTCGACTTACAGGTGGTGTAATCCTCTGTGGGTCTTATGTTGGAGGTGTCCAATGTCCTTTCATCAATTTCAGCTTATCTCCATTCATTCTCATCGTCGTGATTACCAACAAAGGGCAGAAAAGTGACATAAAATAACTAAAGCATGCATCCTCAAATGTATATCTATTATATGTATGCGTGTGTATGTGTGTGTGTAAGGGAAGTCATTCGTCCCAAAAACTAGTTTTTCAAAGAACCAAGAATAGGCCGAGTGGTCCATAGAGCCTGGGTGTTGCCCCTACCAAACATTTAAGGAATCTGTTCGTTCCGCAGCTAGGAAATTCATTTATCTTATTCTCGTAACCGACAAACGTGTAGTCGTGAACACACCTGGGTTGTAATTATCGCAGTGTTCGTCAATGAGGATGTTACAACCGAGAACTGTCCGCGACTGTACATCATCCTCTAATCTTAGTCTACAGGTGGATTTCTAATCGCAGGTATCGGCTGAAACATTGTGATTCTTAGTTTAATTAAAATTATCTTGTCTTTGAGCATAATCATCATGGTTGCCTTGTACAGTCACGGACACTTTTGAGTTGTAACGATTCCATTGACTTTCAATAGTAACGTTACAATCCTGAAGTGTCCGTGACTGTACGTACAGTCAACGGCAGAGATAATAGCGGACAAATTTCCCATCACTAATTTAATTATTTTTTATTCTACATCCCGTGTTATTTTTATTGTTCATGCGAAGCACATGTTTTGCTCTGCATATTGAAGTTTTTATTTCAATTCACGATCATCTTGTTGTGGAAAATATTGATGGACAATTCGCATACCATTTAATTTGCCGTTGGATGTACATTAGCATTTCTACTTGAAAAGGAGGAGATGTGTAAATGAAAAGATGAAAGGGGGATAGTAAAGTTGGGAGAGAATTAAAAAGAGAGAATGCTAAGAATAAAACAGAAAAATAAGAATGAGAAAAATGAGAATAGATTAAAAGACAAAATAAAATAGTGTGTGAAAGAAGGAAAGAGAGAAGTGGAGATAAGAAAGTGTAGGAAAATAGGAGTTATGGAAAGAGATGGAAGGAATGGAGGTTGAGGAAGACCAGAGAGAGAGAAAGAGAGAGAGAGAGAGAGAGAGAGAGAGAGAGAGAGAGAGAGAGAGAGAGAGAGAGAGAGTAAAATAAACAGAGAAAAGAAAAGGGAAGTGATGAAGAATTCTGAGGTAGATACTCTGAATCAACTTTATGACCACAAAATCGTATGTTATAGGATAGACTTCCGCGTAGGGCATAACTGTTTTCTCGCAAGTTTCATATAATGAATTATCATTTACTTTCAACAACGCAATATAGCTAACAAAGGCCCCTCCATGTGTATATATACAATCAGACTCTGAGCAATCAGATTTCCCAGGATATATATTTTTTATTAGAAACTTTCCAGTTTGTAATAAATTAGACCTCTGTCATCTCCCCCACTCTTACCCCTGGTAAATAAATTCCAAAGAGGTTTCCCAAAAGACCTCGTGCTTTGCTTTATGCGAGGCAGCCTCCAAAAGTGTGTCCTGGGCGGGGCGAGGCGTTTCCCCCCCAAAGGCAACGCATTTCCTCTTGCTCCGCTGAACCATCGATCACTTAGAGACACCAATTCCGCTCCCGCTGACCAAACCTTCTCCATTTACATACGAGCGGGGAAGGAAAAGTTTTTGGACACATCCCAAAAGGCAAGAGTTCAAGTCCGCTCTAGAGCAAAATCGTGTACTCTAATTCGAAGTTTTACTTTTTTTTTCTAAATATTTTTTTTACGCGCGGAAGCTGTCGAAGGTTGGACCAACACGAGTTGCAGACCTGTGTGTGCTTGACGATCTTGCCTTCGGAGGTTTTGTGTTCGAGTTCCGCCCTAGGCATGCATGCTTGACTGTGTGTGTCCATTCATCACTTTTGTCTGATATTCAATCATCTTCATCGTCGCGATTTACTAAGGCGGAAACGGGTCTTCCCGATAGCGTGGTGGTAACGTCGTCGTCTTGTAATCAGTGTCCCGGATTCGGTACCCGGTGGAGGCACAAGTGGTTTGTATCCCACTTTAAACTGTAGGCCCAGTCCCGATTAGTCTTCCTGTGCAAAAAAAAACTCCGCATGGAGGAGGTAATAGCGACTGCAGCTACCAAACTTTGTAGCAACGTGTACTGCTTCGCTCCACCCACTCGTTTTCTCTCCTTCTCTGCCATTATGCACTGACTTGTTGTAGAGATTTCCGGGATAGATTGGTTTCATTTACATCGCCCAGAGATCCCGGGTTTGAATCCCTGACCTGGGCATGGATGTTTGCAAGTATCCATTCATCAATTTCATCATATCATCACTCATCCCCATCTTCGCAAAACTGACAGAAAAGACGAAGCAAAATTAAGCAAATCAATCAATATTTTACTTCGCATTTCTGCCACTTCTTGGTTAATTGCAAAGATGAGGTTGAGTGATATTATGATGAAATTGATGAAGGGACATTCACGGTGAACACCCATGCCAGGCCGGCATCCGAACCCGGGACCCCTTGCTGTGCAACCACTCCGCCACGGACTGGGTAACTCGTCTTAGTTCTGAGAGAGCGCGCACATATGCACAGAGTGAGCAGCGGCACTGTAACGTTTTAAGAGTGAGTGAGAGGTTGAATGGTTGATTTTTCTTAGTTTCTTCGCCACCTGTGCCTAGTCATGAAGATGGGGGTGAAAAGTGACAAGGTGAAATTGATGGAAGTACAATCACAGGATTATACTGGCTGTATGTCCAGACGCCAGAGCTTCGTTAGTCTGAAAGATTGCAGTCCATCACCTTTGGCTGCTTAAGGGGAAGGTACGCCTTACACATCAAAGGAGGGGTAGGAGTGAATGAGCGACGCAGGAGGCTTCGTCGGTCGCGTACTTGCAGTGTGAAATCTCTCGTAATCTGATTTATGAGTAACAGTGTTGTGTGGCATTGTCATTCTAGAAGAAACAGAAAGGAAAAGATAAGGGGCTTTTCCCAGCAGTATTGTTTACCTATCAAGTTTACTAGCCTTAAGATGTAGTCTGCAGACTAGAAATAACACAGAAAATTAACTATTTGTCAAATGTCACGTAGTTTTGTGTACATTAACTTCGTTTCTAGAGTTCACTGAAAATAGATATTTACGATTTCGTGAGTTTACTACGGTTCAATTACTTAACAGCACCTTACACGGCTTGGAGCTTCCTGAAACATCCGTAAGATGTCTCTGGTTGCGGAATGTGTCACTGGGGTTGTCCCTCTCCCACAGGAGTAATGATCGTCACGCTGGCACAGTGTGATATCGACCTAAGCAATGTGGGTTTGAGGAAGGGGTGGGGGAGAGGGCAGTTGATTTGGCTTGTTGCCTCGGGCTGCTTTCACGGATGACCTTTCCTGCAACGTCCACTCTGGCCTCACTATCTCCTCCATTTTTTAAACCCGGGTCCTGCATTTTCAAGGGACAGAATAGAAGGGCAAAGAGCTGCGACCTACTTCCACGTACCCTGCCAGATTTGAAACTCCTGATAAAACGCTAGGGACACCAGGAAAGCAGATGTTCCACAACGCATAGGGAACGATATGTCATCCGTAGGTTGTCCGTTCAATTTTAAAGCAAAGTGTTCCACCAAGTTTGTAACTTAATTTGCACCGTGTCTACCCGGATTCTATGATATCTAGGCTTATCTTCATAAGCCAGTATAATGGATAACGCTCTAGCCTTTGGTGTGAACGGTCTCGGGTTCAAGTCATGATTTAGACTCAAATTGTCAGTGTTGGCACGTGTAAAACAGCACTTGTGTAAAAAGTGAACAATAGATGTCACAGGAGTGCTAAATATAAAATATAGGATTCATCATCCTAAAATACCATCCATCCCACACTATATACATAGCTTTTGAGGAATGTGAACATGTTCTATTAATAATACAATATACAATAATACAAAAAGAGGAATACGTATTTATTAACCATTTATATGAGGGCATACATGACAACTTGGGACTTTTGAGTTTATTAAATAAATGAACAAATTTTAAGGAGGAAAATATTTAGTTAAAGCGCTCCTCCTCTTCTACATTTATACACTTATCCCAATGTTTACCTAATGAATGGAATGCTTCGGCATAGAAAAATTTGTCAGTACGCTTGAACCATCCAAGGACAGTGCTGAAATGCTGAACTTCGAGGAACTCTGTGTGTCCCAAAAGGTGGAAATCAATCTGAGCGAGGTCTGCGTTGTAAGGGGGATGTGGCAATAATTCCCAGCCGAGTTGCTGTAATGTGCACATAATGCGGTGAGCAGTATGAGGTCGTGCGTTGTCCTGGAGAAACAGGGCGCCCTTTGTAATCAAACCAGGTAGTTTTATCCCTTTAGTAGATGCACATTATTCAGAACACAATAGTAGAATTCACTGTTGGTAGTGGCACCGCGAGGTAGAAAATTCACATGAATAATGCTACGTTTGTCCCAGAAAACACTTGCCAACACATTACCAGCAGACACAATTGTTCGAATTTTTTTGGGTGATTGTGAGTCTGCATGCATCCACTGCTTTCATGCTCGTTTTGATTCCGGATTGAAATGATGTAATCAGGTTTCACACACATGTAATGATGCGATCCAGAAAATCCTGGCCTTCCTACCAAAAGCGAGAGCTGCCTAGGTACCCCAGCGTGCGCTAACTTTTCGAAAATGCAAATGTTTGTGAGTGATTGCATTCACCGTCCGCACAGAAAGATTCGTCTCTTGTGCAATTTGACGACAGGTTATGCGTCAATTATCCAGAATCAGACGTTCCACTTGCTAAATGTTCACAGAAATGACCGCTGTGTGCTGAGTACCACCACAAGCGGGATCGTCGCTAACGTACGTACGACCATCTTGGAATCGTTTACTCCATTCAAAAGTCTCACTGCGGCTGAGTGTCTCATCGGCGTACCGAGCTTGAAGTTTTCTGTAGATTTCCACCAATTTTACGCCTTCCTTTACACGAAACTTCACCACACGCTGCCAGCTTGATTAACCTCTAGACTGGCCCGCGTCATGTGCGCCGCATAGCAGTAATGTAGTACCGACACGCCAGCATACATTGCTATACCTGTAAAATAAAATATCCCGGTTCAACTTAAACGCCCCTCGTAATTACTATCAGTTTGATAGTAGAATTTATAAAACATAAAGTTAAAAAGGTTTACACGGGATGTAAAGGATGATGCTTTCAAAAGGAACCGAAATGTGAATCCAACTTCCTCGCAGTTTGCTCTGAACTGCATTTTGCAGACTAACGAGGGTGTGGCGACTGGACACAGCCAGTATAATCCTCTGTGGAACTTGTCTTGTATGCTGTCCTCGTCTTCGCGATTTGCCAGAAGTGACAGGAAAGCGAAGTAAGATAAATAAATTCAACCAATCATAAGGTTCAAATACTTGCAGTTTAAGGTCGTCATTCATAGACTTCATTGGATCATACTTCTTAAGATCAGTGGACGAGATTGCACATGATTGCATGTATTTTTCTCAATGAAGCTTCCGCCTCAGTATGATAATTTACACTTGATTACATCTATTCTCAATAACGCTTCCTCCCCAGTGGGCGAGCTTGCACTTGATTACATGTATTTTTCAGTGACGATTTCACCTCAGTGTGTGAGCTTGCACTTCGTGCATTTTTCTCAGTGATTCTTCCATCCCAGTGGGCGACCTTGCACTTGATTACATGTATATTTTTTTCAATTACGCTTCTGTCTTAATGTGGGAGCTTGCTCTTTTTGCATGTACTTTTAGTGAGGATTCCTCCTCAGTGGGCGAGTTTGCACATGATTGCATGTATTTTTCTCAATGAAGCTTCCTCCTCAGTATGATAATTTACACTTGATTACATCTATTCTCAATAACGCTTCCTCCCCAGTAGGCGACCTTGCACTTGATTACATGTATTTTTCAGTGACTATTTCGCCTCAGTGTGCGAGCTTGCACTTCGTGTATTTTTCTCAGTGATTCTTCCATCCCAGTGGGCGACCTTGCACTTGATTACATGTATTTTTTTTTTCAATTACGCTTCTGTCTTAATGTGGGAGCTTGCTCTTTTTGCATGTACTTTTAGTGAGGATTCCTCCTCAGTGGGCGAGTTTGCACTTCAATGCATGCATTTTTTCAATGGCGCTTCGGCTCCAGTGTTCGCCTAACTTCAAAGGAGAGAACTAAGGAAGACATTGCTGTGGCTGACTCCCAGAGTGTTCAGTTCCTTTTCCTGGTCGCCATCAAAGAGAATTCCTATTTCATACGCGGATAAACTTTAATTTACAGCGACTGAAAACCTCTCCGCCACGTCTCTCTCATTCCCGAGGCATGCAATGCGGAAAAAGAAACCGATTAAAATTTCATCCTTGCCTGGCTAGTTCCGAAGTGAGAGCTTCCGTCGATGACTTTGCACATTCCCTACCCCCAATAGATCCTCCTCAGGAATTAGCCTCATTGGCGCTCTGTGGTTGTGAGCGCGCATTCAGCAGCATCTACAGAATGCTGACACTTTTGGCTTCGGGCATGATTCAAATTGAATTTGTAGATGGCGCTGAGTCTTCTGTACTCTAAATGGTATTTTTTTAAAAATACCTCTTAACAATTATTGACAACTAAATCTGGTGTTTATATCACGATATTTCCTTCATTAATTAAAAGGTTTATAAACCTAGGTAAACTTATAATATAATGCAGATATACAGAGCTTCTTTTAAGTACCGATAGTTAAAATTTCCTAAATTCTTTATGTAAGTGTGATATATTTGTGTCGTGTAACAGAACTTCAAGCGACAGTTGCAGGGGTAACTAGAGATCCAATCATCGCAGTGCGCCACTACCCAATCAACAAACAGAAGTAAAAGGATACGTCACTTCCCAACACGAACATCAAGAAAATTTCATTGTATTGCATTGTTGTGCAAGATTGAATGTACTTTTGTTATCAGATGTAATATTGTATATGTTAACCGTATTTATGTAATTTTCTCGTCATTTAGCTTTCTAATAATACAACAATTAAACTAATCTTTCTATGCAGCCACTTTACATAGCTGTTACTCTGAAGTGAATGTCATTTGCTTTCATAATTGAAGGGCTCGGGAATAAAACATGGTAAGTCACATTTTGGTCATTTTTGAGTTACAGAGTAAAGTATGCCATCCTTCAATTTCTGAAGGAAATTGCCATGTCATACAATTTGCACTGGACTCAGTGAAGCCTTCTGAAATTGCTAAACACAACACGAAAACAATTTATCTACAGTACAGCATCTAATAACCTTTTTTTCTTAATGAACTCAGAAATGTCACTTACCATGTTTTACACCAGAGCCCTTCATTTGTTACTTAGCGTCGCTTTTCCGCCACTTTTGGCTAATCGCGACCATGAGGATGAGTGATGAAATTATGAATTTGATTAAGGGACACTGACTGGACCCCTGGAGTCGTAGCCCGCTGCGCTAACCACGGAGGCCGGCTACTATGAAGTGAAAATGAAAGATACTTTATCTGTAGAAAGCTTCAAATATTCCCTATCTTACTAAGCCGTTAAGATTAGATGAAGATGAGAGCGGCGTTAGCTGAATTTTTCCACACGCCATATGGCCGTTAACCAGAAGGTGAAGGCGGGAGTAGGGGTTAGTTCTGGAAAGGTTTGGATCTTCTTCATCTCATCTGGCCCAGGCCAGGAACCTCTTCATCAGGTCGTAAACATGTCCTAAGAAGAGTAGAGAAAGAAGATACCTGGAAAAAGCCCAGTGTCGCAAAACTACTAGAGCCGCGCTAATGTAACAAGTTGACAACGCTCTATTTTTATACAGGAACGACTTAATCGATACTGGTCCGTCCCTGAAACTCGAGAACCTGTTAATGAGCACGTCGGTCGGTGTAACAGGCAAGGGAAGGTGTCGATTTTCTTGTCCATTGCGTACCAACCCTTCCTCGAGCCCTAACCCGTTCAGAGACGAGGAAGGGAAAGAAAAAATAGAAAGAACCCTCTACAAAGGGGACCAGTGCAACACAAAAGCTATTAGCTTCGTTCTCGCTATCTTCCCTACGATAATTATGACCCGGGGAGTCGACAGATAAACGCTAAAGGCTTCAAACACACACCCCTCTACCGATGGGTAAACGGATTACTTGTAAACTTCGATAATGAAATCGTACACCGAGCCTATCGGAGGGTCAGGATTGCTTTGTCCGTTCACTCTAATTGCTGAAGTATATATGAAGTGGTTCAGACAATGGTTGGATGGGATGTCTCTTTGCGATAAGTGACATAAACCCAATTCGAATATATCTTTCTCGTATAGTTTGAGGACATGGTTTTTATCTTAATTGATCACTTAAAATGCTGGAAAATGTAAAATGAAGGAAAAGTTTATAAGATTTTGCTGCATTGAGACCATGAAGATTGTAGGGGAAAATGTACGTTAAACGGAAACGTTAAATCAGGATTACACTGTATAATTTTTCGTCTGCATCTACTACATTTTTTCCGTATTTTTTACTTTATGTACGTTTCGCACCATCTTGTTAAGGTA
Organism: Lepisma saccharinum; assembly: GCF_977018435.1. Lineage (NCBI taxonomy): Eukaryota > Metazoa > Arthropoda > Insecta > Zygentoma > Lepismatidae > Lepisma > Lepisma saccharinum. The sequence goes on from NC_139239.1 coordinate 23,788,395, forward strand.
CGGTCATATTTGGCATGGTTTCGGCTAAACATTTACACTTACATACACTGTAGAAAGCGGTAGAACGAACATCGCAATGTAAGTAAGTATGAGCGGTCACATTAGAACTTTGGCGTGTTTCACTGGTCACTGATTCGAACTAAATAATTATGAGAGGCGAATTTGTCAGAAGTGCTTTTCATCCTATACTTGACTTCTTGTCTTGTTTGCGTGACAACGCACATGACAGAGAACTAACGTGAAGGTGGAAGAGAGGAAATGTCACTCTCATCTTCGGGGAAAAGGAGAGCTAACGTTACTATCTTCATCGTTGTTGAAGAGAGCTAACGTCACTCTCATTTTCACGGTAGAGAAGGGCTAACGTCATTCTCATCTTGACAGTAGAGGAGAGCTATCGTTAATCTTATCTTCATGGCAGAAGAGAGCTATCGTCACTCTCATCTTCAAGAAGATATGTAAGGTCGTTCTATCTCCAGGGTAGAAGATATGTAAGGTCGTTCTATCTTCAGGGTAGAAGAGATGTAACGTCGTTCTATCTTCAGGGTAGAAGAGATGTAACGTCGTTCTATCTTCAGGGTAGAAGAGATGTAAACTCACTGTCATCTTCAGGGTACAAGAGATGTAACATCCTTATATCTTCAGGGTAGAAGAAATGTAACGTCGTTATATCTTCAGGTAGAAGAGATGTAACGTCGTTATATCTTCAGGGTAGAAGAGATGTAACGTCGTTATATCTTCAGGGTAGAAGAAATGTAACGTCGTTATATCTTCAGGGTAGAAGAGATGTAAACTCACTGTCATCTTCAGGGTACAAGAGATGTAACATCCTTATATCTTCAGGGTAGAAGAAATGTAACGTCGTTATATCTTCAGGTAGAAGAGATGTAACGTCGTTATATCTTCAGGGTAGAAGAGATGTAACGTCGTTATATCTTCAGGTAGAAGAGATGTAACGTCGTTCTATATTCAGGGTAGAAGAGATGTAACATCCTTATATCTTCAGGGTAGAAGAAATGTAACGTCGTTATATCTTCAGGTAGAAGAGATGTAACGTCGTTATATCTTCAGGGTAGAAGAGATGTAACGTCGTTCTATCTTCAGGGTAGAAGAGATGTAACGTCGTTATATCTTCAGGGTAGAAGAGATGTAAACTCACTGTCATCTTCAGGGTACAAGAAATGTAACATCCTTATATCTTCAGGGTAGAAGAAATGTAACGTCGTTATATCTTCAGGTAGAAGAGATGTAACGTCGTTATATCTTCAGGGTAGAAGAGATGTAACATCCTTATATCTTCAGGGTAGAAGAAATGTAACGTCGTTATATCTTCAGGTAGAAGAGATGTAACGTCGTTATATCTTCAGGGTACAAGAGATGTAACATCCTTATATCTTCAGGTAGAAGAGATGTAACGTCGTTATATCTTCAGGGTAGAAGAGATGTAACATCCTTATATCTTCAGGGTAGAAGAAATGTAACGTCGTTATATCTTCAGGTAGAAGAGATGTAACGTCGTTATATCTTCAGGGTACAAGAGATGTAACATCCTTATATCTTCAGGGTAGAAGAGATGTAACGTCGTTATATCTTCAGGTAGAAGAGATGTAACGTCGTTATATCTTCAGGGTAGAAGAGATGTAAACTCACTGTCATCTTCAGGGTAGAATGAGAGTAACGTTAGCTCTCGAAAGCTGTTTTAAACAGTTAATAATTGTTTTAAGCAGCACCAATTATATTACAATGGAACTATTGATTTGTAATTTAACAGCGGTCCAATCCTTTTTGATGGAGCAGTTATCTTTGTTTCTCCGGTACCCTCCTTGTGTCTGCGCCAGAGACGACCGTAGCTACTGCTCTCTGAAGAGGAATGAAAGAATGGCAGACGAAGAGATATACTGAAAGAGAGTATTTCTTCCTTCTGAATAGTCTGTGGGAACGCGGGCAAACATAAAACTGTACAGCCAGTCCCTGCTAACCTCTGCAGATTAAAGCAAGCACATTTGCAGCCGTTGGTGCAACGCTGATCTTTCAAACGCCTCGGGAAACGGAGCTGCATCTTGGAAATTTCCATCAGCAAATAACAGTCCGATGCAGAAATGAATACGCTAGAACTTCGCACGACAGGTCAGGAACCGAGTGGCTTTTGCAGCCGTCGAGAAGTTCGGAAACTTTCCCACCGCCTTCCGCTTTAAGGCCGGCGTTCATTTTGCGCTTCCCGTCCACGGCAGGTGGTCAGCGAGTAGCGGCTCCCATAAAAGCTCGAAGCTCGTTCCGGCAGACATCTAACGAGAGGACTATTGCCGCGGCTGTAACAACGATGTTGGAACTTCACATGGCATCTGTTCATTTGTAAATGTTCGCTCATTATGCATCCAGGACCGCAAGCATATCGTTTACGGGTCCGCAGTTACTGCTTCCCGTCTTGGATTCCTCCCGTCTTTAATGTTACATCACACGAGCTCTCAGAATCGGACTCGTTGATGGTCGTGTTGAAGTGTCATTGTGATTTTTATAGCAATCCATGTTACGCCATGGCAAAATTTTTGTTATGGTTACGTAATTGGGAAAATCTTCGTCACGGTGACATGACTGAAAAAAATCGTGACGGTGACATAATTGTAAAAAAATCGTCTCGGTGATATATTTTGAATAATTCGCCAAGGTGACGTAATTGGAAACATTAGTCACGGTGACATAATTGGAAACATTCGTCACGGTGGCATAATTAGAAAGATTCGTCACGGTGACATATTTTTATATCATTATAGCGTCTCTACAATAAAGTAACTCACAGTTACGTTTTAACGTAAGAGTTGCTATATCATTTTTTAAAAAGTAACTGTAACAGAGTTCCTTTCCAAAAGTAAAATTGCAAACACTGATTACTTGTGAATTTTCGTCATGATAGTACAACTTTGAGGATTTTCCTATCTCTTGGTGCCTTAAACGTTCTATCGTGAACAGTTACTTTATATTAAATGTGTCAAATTGTCTCATTGCTTTTAAATTGCCCTGTACGTTATTAAACAGCACTAGATGTCAGCTGTCAACAAGATACAGTACAGAAACGATCATTGGCCGTTTCTGGCACCAATGCCCGATTCGGAAAGAACGCATGAAAACCGCTGAATGCCGGGAAGATTCGATATATCGCACCTCTCGCAAAATGACCTTTCGCCCGCGAGCAAGGTGGAAGCGTTACAGAAAAGCGTCATGTGCTGCGAGGTTGTCCGCCTCCGGGTTCTACATCATGTAACCATGTCAATCGAGAGACAGGCTGTCCATTTTTCCCGGAACTCTTTCCCACGGGGCACCTGCAACCCATTTGTTCCAGACGCCGGAAGGTTCTGACAATTATTAAAACAGCGCTTCAAATTGAGGCGATCAAAAGCTGGGTATTCAATTGCCTTGCCACATACTCAACACTCTACGTAAGACCACCTGGTGTGAGGCAAATACAGGGTGTCAAACAAGTCTTTTGACATTTTTTAAAAAATCTATAGGGAGCATACTTTATGGAAAATTGATTCATTGATTTATGTTATTTTACGTCGTTTTTTGCCACTTTTGACTAATTACGACGATTGGGATGAATCGTGATATGATGAAGGGACAAACACATATGTACAACATAATACAATTCCTAAAGGATTATCCTGGCTGCAGATCCAGGCGCCAGAGATTAGTCTCGCTAGTCTACTAAATGCTTTATGTGGAAGAGAGTTTGGATGTGTCTGAAAGGATAACTCTTTGCACCCCTTATGAAAAATTGATTTTGTTTATGCCACAATACCAAGTTACGATCCGTTTTTGTAGTAATCTTTTTTCTGTTTTTATTCTCTCAACAAAGTAAGAAGTGTTCTCAACACGATTGATTGATTGACTTTGTGTTTTAAGTACTCTTATTCACAGTGAGGTTAATCGGGACTGGGCCTACAGTTTAGACCCCTTGATTGCAAGGCAACGACGTTATCACCACGCTATCGGGGAAGCCCACTGTTCACAACACAAGCCTCACAGAGGACGGATGTGAGCCTAGACGCCAGAGACTCGCTAGTGTGCAAAATGCAGTTCAGGGTGTATTACGTGGAAGGGAGGTTGATACTTGGGTGTTCACGCAAAAGTCACCCCTTATACCTTGTGGGGATTCGAACCCGAGACCCCTGACGTCGTAGCACGCTCTGATAACAAATCCACCACGAAGGTCTGGATAACGAGAATTTAATTACATAATACACTTTATAGTTCACTGAAGTCATAGTTCACCAACCACATTGTGTATTCTGAAGTTTTCTCAAAAATACTACCCCTGTGACGGTTAAGGGAAGATTAAAAGCGGGCCGTGTGATTTCAAACCTTTCCATAAAGTCTGGATCACATGATGTGACGTAGCATGTAAAACCATACGTATTAAAATCAGGACGCGTCAATGGTTTCAGATCGCATCAGGCTTCCTGTTCAGAATTCCCAATAATAAACAATATCGTAGTGAAGATCCGGACGGGGTGCGGTGTGAAAGGAACAATTTCCAGCTTCACAACAAGGGTGCGTTGAAGAGCTTCCGCTTTGCACCACGGGAAGGGCCATTAAGACGGATGGCAGCTGTTTCGCCCTGCCACCGAGAACAATTGCTGAGAATCCTGTTCTACATTGTTGTTATGGTTGGCGTTTCGCCGCATGACTAGATTTCCTTGACTTGACGAGCTCTGAACCTCGAATCGCTTCATCCTGCGCGTCAGACTTGCACACTTGCATGTCCATTACGTTGCCTAGCTTCCAGGATAGCGCCTGGGACCCGTTGATGTCTCTGCTGCTATTCTGGTGGGCGAAAAGTGTCATGTATATTTTCTTGCACGTTCTTGAAATAACTGATCTTTTGATTGATTGATTTAGTTTATTTTACTTCGCGTTTTGTGCCTCTTGGCTAATTTGCGAAGATGGGGATGAGTGATGAAATTGATGAATGGACTTTCACAAACAACCAAGCCCGAGCGGGAATCGAACCCGGGACCCTTGGCGTCACAGCGCGATGTGCTAACCGCTCGGCCACAGGGTCCGGCAAAATAACTGATCTTAGAAGAACATTAATAAATGTTCTCATAAACTTGAGATTTTTATGTACGCTCGTTATAAAATACCTCTACAATAAATACCTTCTGTCAATTCAAACAAGAATATCTCGGTTCTTGACTGGTTCAGAATTTTAAATAAATTCCATAAATTTTAAAATTGTTTAATATAGTAATTAATTTATTCATAGCGAGGGCACAATTGACTTTGAGATTAATTCCTTAAGCAAATTACTTTGAACAAAATATTAATAACAACTTCAAGTCCTACTCATGCGAAACCATTGTCTACTCGGTAGAATGTTAGTCGGAGACCCGGGTACGAATCATGATGTAGGTGATTTTACATGGGAATTCTTCCAGCAATATGCCGGCCGGCTTGGAGCGGCTCTGGGTAGCAGTTAGTCTATAATAATTGGCTATTGGATGGCCGGAGCGTTATGCTGAACACATCACGTCCACAAATGTCGATTGTCTTCACGACATGTTACAATGTGCAGGATGTAACTTTTTATTTTTCCAACTTTACCTACTTAAGCACATAACAGTAGCTGGGAGTGGATCTGCGACTTTCCCTGATGACGTGTCGGTAACGTCGTCGCCTTGTAATGAAAGGGTTACGGGCTCGAAACCCGGTGAAGACACGTGGTGATTCGGATCCAACTTGAGATTGTAGATCCAGTCCCGATTAGCCCATATCTGTACATAAAGTGAACTTATAACTCAGGATAGAGACTGGGTCTACAATTTTACTTCGAAACCAAACAACAACTTTAGTTCCTATGCACTCACAAAACGGATTGTAAGACGTGTTTGAGTATTTAAGACAAACTTATTTCTCTGCAAAAGGGACAGTAATTTAATGGAGCATCAATACTTTCACGAAGAACCGTGGCTTTTTTACACACACACACACACATCTGCCTTTCTATCTCTTTTCTTTCTCTGTCTATATTTTCTCTCTCTCTCTCTCTCTCTCTTTCTCTCTCTCTCTCTCTCTCTCTCCATACCTTTCCTTCTTGCGCTTTAATTTTTTCTCTTTGTTTTGGTCTTTCCTTACACTCTCTCTCTATCCTTTCTTCGTATTTGTTTATTTATTCCTTGTTCTTGTTTCTCTCTCTCTCTCTCTTCTCTCTTTTTATTCTCTCATTTATCTCTAATTTTCTCCACATCGTACGTATTGCACATTCTCTCTTCCCGGCGATGTCCCTTGTCCATTTGTTTTGTTCTTTCCTTTTCTGTTCCTATCTCCATTTCTCGGTTCTTTTATTATACCTGTTTGCCCTTTGACTACACCGCACCGTCATGCATGTCAAGCAACATGAGCTACCTCTTCCTTCCATTCCACACGCGTCCGACACGCCACCCTGCCCTCAGCCGCAGATTTGACACTGCATAATTGCAATTTTCACTTGCATTTTGCACCTTGCGGCTCGGCAAAAGCGTCCGCCGAGAACCTCATGTAGCCCACGCAGAGAGAGAGAAGTGCTGCAGTTAATAACTGAGTTCCGAGGGTTATACACGGAGAAAATCCCTCGTGGAGACAATTACTGCCGTAGCAGCGTTACAAATCATTCGTAGCAGTTATGCAACGCTTTAAATTAAATCCCTTTTTTTCCCTCTCTCTGCCTCTCGGTTCTTCCCTCATTTCCCTTTCCTCCCCCCTCCTCTTTCTCTCTCCTCCACTTTGTTTTCGCCCTCCGAGCATCAAGTAATCTAGTTCCTCAGGAGGAAGAATGGTTTCATTTAGCCATATCGCGAATTGCGTTATCTATTTCTTTGATAGAGACTGGGATAATGAAACGGATTTTCCCCTTTCTTTTTCACCCTCGGCTCAGAATGGGAGAGGGGAAACGGGAGGATCGCAGACCTGCGCAGGACGTCACTGGACGTACAAATTCACTGATATTGCGCATGGCTGGGGATACCCGATGGGTTTTTCTACCCCTTTTCTCTTCTCTTATTTTGAGCGTGTCAGAGGGCGCAAACCCCCCAGTTAGCAAGTCTACCCCCAATGTACAAGTAGTGTTGGGGACCTCTGGGAGTCAAAATCGTACACGCGTGTCAAATGGATTGTATTTCATCTCTCGGATCGTACATTTGCAGTTTAGGGATTCCTCTGAAAGTGTGTGCTTCTCCCCTCTCTTTCTGTTACTGTTTTCTCTCTCTCTCTCTCTCTCTCTCTCTGTGTGTGTGTGTGTGTGTGTGTGTGTGTGTGTGTGTGTGTCTTTCTCCCTCTTTCCTCTCTCTGTTGCTTTATCTCTCTTTCACTCTGTCTCTTCATTGATTCCTTTCTCTCTCTCTCTCTCTCTCTCTCTTCCTTGCTTTCTCTCTCTTTGTGTGTGTTTGTATGTGTGCGCGTATTCATCCGCACACACACAACATATTGCATAGTATGGTTCGATATTGTATTGTATCTTTGGTATTATCTGTTTGTTGCAGTTCGTGTTTGTGTGGCGAACTGCAATTGTTTCTCTGTCATACGAGTGTTTCGAAAAGCTTGCTTTCTTGTTGAGATAACTTTTTCATTAACACTTTTTGAAGTTGAGACCAATTTCGGATTCTTGTTCACAGCAGCAGAATTTCTAGATTTCGGTTCAATATTGTCATAGCATTGTTCATTCTCTTACATGTATTTCAAATTCTCTCCAAGACGTTACTTTTAACCGCAATGAACATGAAATTACTGTAGGCGAGTTGTCCATCACCATTCTTCTTTTGAGTCCATTTTCCACAATCTCACGATCATGAATTGAAATAAGAACTTCAATAAGCAGAGCACATCGCCACGTATCAACAGAATCGCATTCCTTAAAACATTATGGGATGTAGAATATAATGGAATGAATATAACAATGGGCAATTTGTGAATTTTTGCCGTTGACTGTAGATCCCAGACAAAGTTTTAACCTTTCCAACGACTTATCGTACATGTTGGGAGATGATGATGAAGAGGTTTTTTTAGTGCTTTTTAAAATGTTGTGTTTTTCCTGTTCAGGTCCCTTTACAGCCTTTTGCACTTTTTCAAGGGGATCTTTACACCCCTTTTCAATACTCTAAGGTAAGGATAAGAGGATTTTTTCTGGAATGACCATAAAGGCCTACGCATTCCAAAATTTTAACTCATTCATTCATTCATGAACTGTCAGGATATGTACGGTTAGCAACGCTGCTACACAAGAAAGTCTTATATTTTCATGAACTTTTAATGCAGCTTACTATGTAATATATAGTGCCACTGAACATACAGCTTGGAAAGAGAAATTCTCTCGAATATCGCTTCTCGCTGGTTGATATCAGAGGCAAATTAATTAATGCACGCAAGTATTAATAATAATCTTGTTAATTTTGTCCTTTTTTGTCACTCTTTCGTATTATTTTTACAAACCACCTACAAGACCATAATAACTGAAATTTTGTTATGGGTATATTACAATTCTACTATTTTTTTTGTAAATAGCAGATCAATTATTGGATGCACATAATTTCTTGCCATCTATACTTAAACATCTCTATTATTTATAAATCAGTTTCAAAGTTACATAAGTGATGACGCTTCCAATTAGTGTTAAGAAAATTGAAGAAACTGGAGAGAGAGAGAGATATTGTTTCACATTCTTGTTTCTGTGTAATATGCAATGAAAAATGTACATGAACGTTAGGTATATATGTGCTCAAATTTGTACAAGGATCGAGAAAACACTCAAATTCGCTACGTTTTCTTCGTTTTTTAAATTAAAATGTTATCCAGGGATCACTAACATTCTGTGATGCTTGTGTGATCTGCGTATTTTATTTACGTATTTAAACCAATCAAAACCACTGAACTTCCCGCTGTAATTCCGCGCTTAACAGAGGAGTTCTTCCCGACCTCCGGGGGTTAGTGGTTAGAGTAAGAGGTTTTGTTTCGACTCTGAAGCAAGCCCTTTTGCTTAACTTCAACGGACAACCCTAATTATCTTCTTACAACCAAACAGCTCTTAAAATTTCTCGAATGATAAATATTCAAAGATTCATATTACTTCCTAATTTATACACATTCATATGTTCTTTTTTGGCATATTTATACTTAGTTTATACAGCGTAATTAAATATGCGATATTCTAAGTGTGTTCGGTATATTCTTATCGAATGTGCCGATTTCACCTTTCTCAAACTTTTAATCTTCGCAACTGCTTATCATCCATGTCATGTGCTATCAAATGTCTTCAGCTTTTTCAGAAGAGCGGGCTTCTTGCACTCTTTCTGGGGAAGTTTTTACTGTCTCCTTACCACTGTAATGTGTTTTGTTTGTCCTGTGCAAGTTTCTTTAAAACCTATCACTTATAAAATTTATCAAGGACCTCTACCTCACCAAATAAAGTTATACGGAAAATAGGTGCATATTGTTATTTCTGAGAAAACGCACATGTAAAATGATATGCTACATGACCCACTTCCCATTTGAAAATCTGGATGTATTTTCAAAATGGCGGCTTTCAAGATGGCCGCCATGATACACACTAGCCCCATCTGGTGTCAAGTCGTTTTCAAATTGAAAGGGTGTCCTTCGACATTTGACTCACCCTGTATATCCTTTCTTAACTTTAAAGTAAGGCTTTTAGATGATTAAATTTTATCCTTGTATACTTTGAAGGGCTCAAAATGATCATAAGTACCGACGCACCCATAAATGTTAACTGATTCTTTCATTTAAATTGATTGTTAGCATGATAGTGCATAATATTTTCGCGCAATACAATAATTCGAAATTAATAACAAAGAGAAAGTGTGCACTAGACAGTAAGTACACGGTAACAAATTATGCACTTGAACATATTTGGTACCCCCTTAAACCCTGGGTAACGCAAGAAATATATCATTATGTTTATCTACTTCGTAACTTCATGATTCTCCCTCATCGTCGCGTTTACCTCTGGAGGTATGAAAGCGACGTGAAATAACAGAAATTGAATGAAATATAGGAAAACTGTTGATGGGAACACTGTCTCATCTTTTGATGGGAATTGAAATACAAGGAGAACTTGATTGATTGATTTATTTGATTTTTTAGTTCGTTTTTCTGCCACTTTCAGCTAATGGTTAAGATGATTGATTGATTGATTGATTTGTTGTCAATTTTATGCACAAACAAGGCTATTCGGGACTGGACCTACAGTTTAAAGTGGGATCCGAACCACTGCGCCTCCTTGATTTCAATCGCGAAGATTAAGATGAGTGATGAAAAGATAAAATCGATGAAGGATCACTCACATAGAACACCCATGCCCAGGCGTCATAGCCTGCTGAACTAACTACTACGCCACGGAGATCGCCAACAAAAATAACTGTTTTCAGATTAAACCTGTTGTTGCATCCTGAACCGCAATGCAAATTAAGAAAATTCTTGCAGAACACCCTGTATATTAGTAAGGTGGATGATAGAAAAGAATACAATACTCGAGTGGCAAAATACTAACGTCTATTTCCTTTCTTCTCTCCTGCAGGTTTCGTGGATCAGGAAGCGGGACCTCCACATCCTCACGGCGGGGATCTTCACCTACACAAGCGACGCCCGGTTCCAGGTGATTCACCCGGAAAAGTCGGAAAATTGGACGCTCCAGATAAAATTCCCGCAGGAGCGAGATGCGGGAATTTACGAGTGCCAGGTCAATACGGAGCCCAAGATGAGTCTTGCGTTCAGACTCAACGTCATAGGTAAGTGACCAAGTGAAGTAGATGGAGTAGACAATTTTATATATACAACATTAGTCGGTGACGTCCCCAGATGGAATTGGCGGGGGCGGGGGGGGGGGGTTGGAGAAATCCTGTAGAACGTTATAATAAAGAGCTAGTGAGAGTATTGAGATTGTTTTGTAAGCATAAGATTTGTTTTAATTATGTGAATACTATCTCTTTAATAATTCCGAATCAGAAACAACCGATTTCACACCATCCGAACTCTTTATGCACGCGATGAAATGATAGACAAAATAAGTTTGCCAGATGACTTGAAATAACACCATTAAGCCTTGTTTCCATGATATGAAAATTCAATATTCTGACCAAGGCATTAATTTATTTTATTGCAAAACATAAACTAAACGTAACGTTTCAACCTTCTAGCAAGGTCTTCTTCAGACAAATTTGTACTTGATGCAGAGTCTGAAGAAGACCTTGCTAGAAGGTTGAAACGTTACGTTTAGTTTATGTTTTGCAATAAAATAAATTAATGCCTTGGTCAGAATATTGAGTTTTTCATGACTTGAAACATTTACCCTGAAAGGCAAAATGTATAATGGCTGTAGCGAATATGAAAATGATGAATGAAGAATTTAAAAAGGGTTTAAATGTATGTAATCATCCAATAAATACGGATGACTAGGTTCTCGTTAGAAAACATCAAAAGTAAGGTTTATTAATGATATGCAAGTCGTTATCAAATTAGGGAAGTTAAGAATAACCGACCACATTTTGTATGATTATCAACACCAACAAAAGAATAAAAGCAGAACATAAAAAAATCTCACGCTTTTCATTTGTACAGAAGAAGGAAGAGAGCTTTTGTATGCTAATTATGTATAAACCAAATAATTTATATGTATAACGTTGTGTTCATTTTACGTTTATCTCAATGAACTATTTGTGTATACTTGATAGAAATTTATAATTATATTCTGATTTATATAAATATTATATGGCAAAGAAAATTGTCTAAAGTATGTATCCATGATCAAATGAAAATACTCAATACACTATAGTATCTGTAAACGGAAATACAACTTATGGATGACGACAAGTCCAGGGGCAAAATTCGCTCCTTCGGCCATAATGTAAAAAGTAACATTTCAAATAAAATGTAAAGGAAAGAAAGTTGTTAAGTTCGGTGGTTGGTATCCGAAAGGAATTGAGTTCAAATCTCCTCCAAAACCTTCTATCAGTAAACGAGGTCAAACTTGGTTGAAATGTAAGTTCCAAAAATCATCAAGTTAATTAATGCCGTTGTTAGCTTTTAATTTTCTCTCTTCTTCTCTAGCATCCACTTTGCCTACGTTTGTACTCACTCTCAGCCGCTTCACTTTACGTGGTCCATGGAAGCCCCCATCTTTGGCTTTACGGAGCCAGTACCGCCCTAGAGCACACGAGCCCTCCACTACCTTCACGTATAATCTCGGATCAGAAAACAACTAGGGGAGAGTGGGGCAAGTGAGACCCCCTAAGAAAAGAAAGGTCATAGTATGCACGTCATTTATTTGAGAAGAAACAAAGTTTTACCAGGCTACACGTAGAACAGTTAATTAACTCCTCTCTTAAAAAATTGAAATTAATCAAGTCTGCTGGGGCAAATGAGACCAGCCAGATACAGAAATAGAACACTGAATCTTGGCAGATAACTTTCACCAGACAAACGTTCTAAATTACTTAAATCATGTGCCCAGATTAATGGAAATATACTTATCAGATAACCCTTATAGGAAGCTGATTTTATCGGCAACTGTCACACACAAAAGTGTTGTACCAGTTTTCCAACGACAGCAAGTGGTCACTTAATTCCTTTTCCATTTCAGCTGGAATTTTGTACCCTTCCAACAATGCCTCGATTTATTCTTGAGATGAGAGTTGTCCGGGCTATTCTGTATCTCACTGCTGTTTTCCTCAATGACAGACTACCATTCATACTCTGCAACGCCTGATGTCATCCTCCGTCCACCCCCTTCTTCTCTCTGGGGCCTCCCCCATGGCGCAGTGGTAGCGTCATTGCCTTGTAATCAAGGGGTCCCGGGTTCGATACCCGGTGGAGGCACAAGTGGTTCGGATTCCACTTTAAACTGTAGGTCCAGTCCCGATTAGCCTTACTGTGCATAAAGTGGACTTAAAACAGCAACTCAACCTTCTTCTCTCTGTCTTTTGGACAGAAAAAAAAAGCGGGGGAAAAATTTCATAAAGCCCAAAAAAATTTCAAAGGGATGGTCTGCCCCTAATTGAGCTAGAGTGAAAGCGATTGAAGACTCGGAATATGCACGGCAAGACCTTTCAATAGAGTATATGGAACGACCCGAAAATTTAAAATCGCCATATCTCCATTCCTAATTCAGCTAGGAGGATGGTTGATAGCTCGTTGGACTCGGAATGAAGTCCTCTTTCCGATTCTAAAATACAAAATGGGCGCTTCCATTTAAAATTTCACACTTGCCCCGCTCCCCACCCCCAGGGGGCGGGGGGTGGGGAATCAAGTGTGACATCATTGAATAGCTTTCTTTCACTTATTAAACACGTATTTTTTTCTTTTTCCGATTTGATATGTATTTCTCACGATATGTGACCGTTCCAGGACTTTTGGACCACCCGGTATATTTTGCAAATATATATATATATATATATATATGCTGTACGTGCATTTTTTACGTTTCTTACAGCATATATGTGTATTTTTGTGTTTTGTCTTTTTGTGTTTTTTTTTCTTTTCTGTGTTTTTTCTTCTTTCTTTTTTGTGTTTTTTTCTCTTTTTGTGTTTTTTTATTTTCTTTGGTATTTTGATCTTTTATATTCGCAAACTGTTAGATATTTCAACTAAATTTCTAAAATGTGAAGTAGAGATGGTTAAGTGTAAGAAAAGTCTTGTGCCTTAACTTCGCCATCCAAAAGAAGAAGTAAATAAATAAATAAATAAAATAAAATATAAGGTAGGTGTGCGCAATTTCGCCACGTTAAGCTTTGAACGACCGTTACAAATTCCTGATAAGTATGATGATAACGTCTGTACTGGAAATGGATAGTATATATGTTACGGTATGTGTGGAAAAAAAAACACGTTCATGCGCTATTATTCAGGTACTTCAAAAGACAAAAGAAAAAAACCTTGCAACTGGCGAAATTGCATACACCCTGTACACAATTTTGCCACCCACTGTAAACAGAGGGGACAGGACAAACCGCGCTACAAAACAAACATATTTTCACCCCATGAATATAATGAAAAAAGTATAGATAGTAATGACATACATAATATACAGGGTGGGCCAAAAGTCCCTTACCACCCCTTGTAAAAATCGTTTTAGTGGAAATTGATGAATAACAACCATGTGTGACCACATTAGGCCTAGGGGGAAGTCATAAAGGGGGGTGCCCTTGACGGCGGCCATCTTGAAAGCCGCCATCTTGGATACAAGTCCAGTTTTGTAAATAGGAAGGTAGGCATGCGATACATGGCGAAATTGCAAGCACTTCCAATGACTACACAAATGGGGTGAAAATATGACTCTCAATGTATACGACACAACACTACACATATCATTGTAGGCAGAAAGCGTTCGTCTTCACAATGCAATACTTGCTACATAGCTTCGAACCCTCCTTCCTGGACAAAAGGACCGCACTTTGTTGCTCTCGATCTTATAACAACGCTACGTCTCGCACGCACAATGGCTGCCTGTCTTTTCCGTCTAGCTCCTCCCCATCAAAATGAGACAAAACACGATCAGCGTGCGCTACCTACCTATACACTAGCACCATCTGCCGACTTAGGCCGACGTGTTGGGAAATACAGGTATCTGGCAGAATTGAAAACATGGCGAAATTGCGCACACCCACCTTATATAAATAATATATATATTACAAATGTTAAACTGTATTGGCGATATGTAACGCAGGCTGCTGTATAGATAACCCTTATAAAGATAGCACCGAAAACAAATAGCCTACATACCTATAAAATCCTCAGTTTTCAAGCGAGCGTAGAACTGCTTGACACAGCGTATCCTGGTGACATGACACCAACTAGCTTCTCGCGGGTTTTTTTCCTATCGCGGTCTACATTTCAGTTAGGGTGGACGCACTTGCCCAACCTGTCTCACTTGCCCCACCCTCCCCTACGCTAACAACTGAGCTTCCGCCTGGTTTCGCCTATTTTTTCACTTCCGCTGTTTTATCTGTATGAAATTGCCTATGTCAATTCCGTACAGATATAACAACGGAAGCGAAAAAAAATCAGGTGGAGTAAATTTCACAGTAGGAAAACAGCTGAAGAGAAAAAATCGGGCGAAGTCAGTTTCACACAGGTTAAACAGTGTGAAGCGAGAAAAATCAGGCAAAGTAATTTTCACACAGGTAAAATAGTAGAAGCGAGAAAATCAAACGAAGTCAATTTCACACTTGTAAGACAGCGGAAGCCAGAAAAATCAGGGGAAGTCAATTTCACACAGGTAAAACAGTGAAAAATCAGGCGAAATCAGGCAGTAGCTCAGTTGGTATAGCAATGGTACAATATACCAGAGACCCGGGTTAGAGTCGTGGTCAAGTTTGCATTGTACCTACGTATTACATCTCCTGTGTGTGTCAGATTATAATATGAAAGCTTTGATTCTCCTAACGTCCCTTCACACGGTAGAGGTGGAGCCGGGGCGTTAAGTAGCAAACTTCTGGGCTCGCTTCCGAAGTTCCCGTGTTCGAGTCCCGCCCTGGCCTTGGTATTCTTTGCGAGTTTCCTTTCATCGATTTCATCTTACCAGCACTTATCTACATCGTCGCGATTAGCCGAAGTACAAATGAAAGACGTGAAGTGAAAAGAGAAGGATCAAACTTATTGATTAAGACCTTTCTTCATTTTAAGTGTCTGTTAATCTTCCTCCATATTCTGCATGCAGTACTGAACACAGAACCCGTGGACCCTAACAGCAACCCAGGCAAGGGTAGCAGTCCGCTGTACCTGTACACTCACCCCCAACGACGTCAAGTTCAGCCTCACAAAGTTTGACTCGAAGGACAATAACTCAAGATCTAGCGAAGAAGTAAAAAGTTTTTGCTCCGGATTTCTTGACGGTTGGTCTTTAATTTCTGTGGATTTGCGAGGTCTGTGTCTCTCGTCTCTGCGGGGGGTTCACATCAGCGTGATTCATTATCTGGTCCGTCCTCTGAGGAAATTGGTGCGGTGTGCTTCAATTAGCTACGCCAGGACAGATTAACGGGCTGAAACTGGCTGCCTCTCAGGCTACAAACTGTGGAAGCTGCAGTATTTAAGAACCACAAATCCTGTCCTCACTGTGGAAAGCATCTTACGAGAAAGAAGCGCGGGGAGATCAGATTATTTTCCTGTAGCAAATCCTTTCTCTTCCGGTCCGTCTCGAAACAAGTTCCTTGTGGAATCTTCTGAGGAAATTGAAGACGGTTAAATTGAAAGAGGTCTCTTTAAGGAACTCGCTTCTTGGTCATCCAGAAAATAAGTTCTGTTTGCCAAATTAAAAAGACACAAAATGTAGTGGAACAGAAACCTATATTGCACACTGAAGTACATATCTTGGACTCGCTTTCAACACTGTTCAGGCACCCCATACAGCACACAAATATCCAGAAGACACCTTATATCTTCTGGACATTCGTGTCGAAGTTCTGGATATCCATAGGACATCCAGGAATGTCCAGTAGACATCCATTGGATATCCCTGGATATTCATATGTTTGTCCAGAGGACATCCATAGGATGTCCAGGAAGGGTATGATTTAGACATTCTGCGGAACTTTTTTGGATACGTTTCGGAGATTCTATGGATCATTTTTGGATACGTTTGGGAGATTCTGTGAATCTTTTTTGGACATGTTCTGGACATTCTATGGATCACTTTTGGATATTTGTAGGACATCAGTGCAACTTGGTTTATATTAACGAGACGTTATCGGAATATTTTTATTTGATTGTGCATACGGAACTATATATTCTGAACTAGACTTCGACCTAATGTGGACATTATCCTGATATTTTTCACACTTATTTTATGGACGTCCTATGGATATTCAGATCTGGATATCGAGGACGGGATGTCCTATGGACGTCTAATGGATATCTACAATATCCATGGAACTGATCTGGACATTTGTGGATATCATATGGATATCCCTTAGAGGTGTGTACTGTATGGGATTATCATAACGAGACACCACGTTTTGTATCCCTGTATCGAAGAACTATGCCGCTTGTTATGTACCGCAGTGTAGAAAATGCACTGATGGTCGCCCTCTACGTTCCTCATCCTGTACATTGTTCTGCCCTCCGTTAAACTGTCGCTCCCATCTCTATAATTGAGGCCTCTATTCTCCATACACCTCACCAATCTGACGTTAGATTTCAGCGCATTCATTCAAATATCGGATCACAGATCGCACTTCGCACGCGGCGGGCTTCTCGATTTTCTTGTACATTATCACAGCCCTCTGCGAAGCGTTTGAACTACTACTATCTTTCCTCCAACTGACCTGTGTCTTGCCAGTTGGTGAAAGAACTTGGCGCGCATGCGCACCCTCGCGATCGCAGCGCCGCTGCGGTAAAAATTGCAAACGGAACTTACTTTCTGGACGTGCTGTATATTTACCAACTTTAAACTGGGAAGATGATACCGAGACGAGACTAGTCTCGGTCTCGTTGCCACATATGAAACAAGCCTGAGACCAGGAACCATCTTGATGTTTCGAGACTTCTCGGTGCAAGACCAAAAACCAGATGGAGCTCTATAATATTACAAACAGACGGTAAACATATTGTTTTGAGTTACGTAAAATAATTACATAAGTAGAAATAGGAAAGGTAGCTTTCGTGGCGACCTAATCCCATGTATCCACGAACCGAGCGCAAACATTACTCCCATCATCAGCGAATGTTTATTCGAGACCAAGTGTATTCACCATCCACTGCAGGAATGAAGTTGAAATAAATAAAACCATGTGGGTCCAGCAAAGTAATTCCTTTCCTGTATGTTAGGGATTAGAAAGATGACAAATATAACCAAAATTTAAGCTATATTGGTACATCCAGTAGTTGTGTTTTACTGCCCCACTAGGAATTCAGCTTGTATTTCAGTACTGGAATCTCAGGTAGGAATTTTCCCATTATTTCCCTGAATAGGCAGCTCCGGGACCTTCCTCATGAGTGCGGTGCTGACCACCTCCACCGTGGCCAAGAGCCGGAATGTGTGGATGCCTTATGTACCTCATTGAAACTCCTACCACACAATGAGCGTAGAAACACACGTGATTTACACCTTACGTCGCCCAATCGATTCAAAGATGTACAGAGTGATTCAAAAGTCCCTTAACACACCCTATAAAATATAAATTGGTTAAGCTGGGTACAAATGGTCATGATAGAAATAGGTTAAGTTGGGGGGGAAACTGAGATAATTATTACAATCATGCAGTCATAACTTTTTCCTAATTAAAGATAGGCTGAAAAATTGATTGATTAGTTTGTTTTATTTCGCTTTTAATGCCACTTTTGGCTAATTTGCAAAGATCGGGATGAGCGATGATATGATAAAATTGATGAATGGACACTCACAAACATCACTGCCCAGGCCAGGATTCGAACCCGGGACCCTACTCCGCCACGGGGGCGGCTAGGTTGAAGAAACCTTCACTATTACATTTCTCGTGAAATTCTAGCCGGATTTGATATATCACATCACCCCCTTTCTACCAAACATTTTGCGTTTATTTTAATATGGCGACCACCAATATGGCTACATCTAGCCCTAACCTGTTTCTGTCATGACCAATTGTACCCAGTCTAACTCCTTTACATTTTATAGGGGTGTTATGGGACATTTGAATCACCCTGTAGTTGTATGGTTAACAAAAAAGTATTTTCAAGTACCAGCAAATTGGTGCATCACATATTAACGAGGGAAGATTTTGCCCTCTTGAATTCCACTTTCGTACGGCCATTTCTACAAGAAAAAAGTATCTCTATTATGCAGTACGTTTTTGAAGACGATGCTCTTTCCATTCGGTCTCCACTTCTTTCGCTTTGATTTCCCCCATTCTTCTACGTCTGTTTGAGAGGCAGTGGAACAGCTGGACAAGACGTGGTGAAACTCGAAAGAAAAGATGGAGAACGGGAGAAAAAAAATTTCCAATCAACTGTCGCGATAACCAAGTAGCTACGCGCTCCACCGATCAAAGAAAATTTTCAGCATGACGAAGAAATTCCACCGTAGAAAAGAAAAGAAAGAAAAAAATCTCTGAGAACATTTAATTCGTTCAAGGGAGAAAAAAATAAGTCGTTCTCTTCCGAGTTCTACTTTGCATTCAGCCAACTCAGCCGTGTGAACACTGAGTTTTCTTTACTCTGGGTGATTTCTTGGTTATCGTTTGAACAGCTCCACTCGTTTTTACTTCTTCTTCCTCTTCATCCGCCAGAAGTTTCATGGTAAAGCAAACAGAGAAATGATGAATTGGTAATAACGCAGGTTACTCATTGCCTTGGTAAATTGCGGAAAGTTCGCCGTGGACAAAAAATACGAGGGCTGCTCAAGTTTTAAACTAATTGTTCCAATGTTTCGAATCGACTGATACATTAACCTTTAGTTAAATTTGAGACAACAAGGTTACTGTAAAACTAATTTGTATTGGCCAATATACAGAAGAGCCATACTAAATTCACTGTTTCTGAATTGTTGCACAATGCCTCTGTGTATTTTTTTTATAAGAAAAGCATATAAAAGTGAACTTTTATGTTACTAACTATACATTAAATGCTAATCTTCCTTCTGAGAGAGTCATACTAAATTCTGAGAGAGCCATACTAAATTCACTGTTTCTGAATTGTTGCACAATGCCTCTGTGTATTTTTTTATAAGAAAAGCATATAAAAGTGAACTTTTATGTTACTAACTATACATTAAATGCTAATCTTCCTTCTGAAAGTGAACGAGTCTTGTCATTATTAAATTGCAGTCAAATTGATTATTTTTTTAAAAAAAATCTTTATAAGCTGTAAGTTAAGAATGCCATCTGTAAAGTTTAAGAACAAACGTTCCCATATTATGTGTATTTTTTAGAAGAAAAGCATATACTGCTAACTGTAAATTAAATGCTAATTTTCCTTCAAAAAGTTACCTAATATTACTATCGTTAAATTGAAATGAGAAATTTATGAAAACATTTATAAGCTGTAAGTTAAGGATGCCATCTGTAAAGATTAACGACAAACGTTACCATATTACTAGCAATTCTCTCGTAACTAAATATTAGCAGCATTTTATGGTCTTTCAGTTGAGATTCTGAGAGGACTATTTCCATCAAATCGTTATATCGGGGTACGGTTTGCGTATCGACTGTATTTAGAACCGAAACTTACACATTATAAAAAGTAAAAATTCAGCCATTTTTATTTCACACAAAATATTTGCTGATAAATAGAATATGATTTATGATTTAACTCCCTCTTCTTCAGACAAAGCTGTTGTCTATGTTTATAGCACCTATTGGAATTGTTCCTAATAGGCACTCACTTTAAGGGGGTAAGCCATTTTCGTCCTTACCCCCCAAATTTCCTAGTAGAGCCAGTGTGTAATATGTACAATAACATAAGCATATAAAACTTTGTATATATCAGTGTTGCACACCACAAGTTATTTCAAGACGTCTTCAGTATCTCCACTACAAATAGACTCATAATATGTTCTTGAAGATGTATCGGTAGATTAATTTTCTTGAAAGAAATAAAATACCGAGCGTGACTTATACGAGGGATGTCCGCAAAGTAAGCGGCAAATAATGCCGCTGCAGTTGCGATTCTGCGCATGCGTACCGAGTTCCTGTTTCTTTAACAAGCACGATCATTAAAACAGAGTTTATGCGTCGTGCTGTGTGTTTACTATATTTAAGAAGACAGACGCATCGCATGTGAAATGCTGTCTGTAGTAAGATTTCAAATTATAAGGTTTGTTTTCGTCCAAGAAATTAAACCATTCGTACGGACATTTTCTTTTTCAAAGAATGTTTTTAGCATGTACCATTTTGTGTTGTAAATTGTTTATCTTATTTACGGCTTTTTGAATAGTCGGTTACTTAGAGAGTAATTGATATAGATATAATGAATTGATACATAGGAATTGTCGGAGAAAAAATTATGAATGCTTAATGGTGCTGGACAAGTCTGCAGAGCGTCTGGCTTTTACGTGGAAGACCTGGATTCGATTGTAATTATTTCGACGATATCCTTGAATGAAGTAACTCTGGAGCTCTCCTAGCCTCTATCCAATGAGTGGCTGGGGGCAACCGCAGAGGCTGCCTGTGCACGTGCTAAGATCGAAAAAGTGTGGAGCCTTCCACACCTCTCTCTGTGGCTTCATTGAACCGGCGCAATGCACAGAGGATAATTTTACCTATTTTAAAAAATGAAATTGCAAAATTTGTGTTATTGTGTACCTGCGTAATTGATGTAAACTCGTTAATAACATCCAAGGAAGTTTTGCAATCTCATCTGGAAGTAACTTTTCCACGAAGCACGTGTATCTAAGTTAATCTTTCGTTCAAACTTGACAGCACGAAAAGTTGGTAAGTTGAGATTAAGTCCATAAGCTTGTTTGGGGGGGTCTATGAAACCAACTTGAACTTATTTGTCGGCGGCAAAGAAAGTTCGGTTCTACGCACCACGCTCGGTGCATAAAATGTCAATTTGGTAGGTATACTCTCTCTCTCTCTCTCTCTCTCTCTCTCTCTCTCTCTCTCTCTCTCTCTCTCTCTCTCTCTCTCTCACTCACACACACACACACACACACACACACATATATGCGTACGTACGTGCTCGCTGATGCATGGTTCTGAATTTACAAACATGTAAATAATACAGTAGTCCACACGCTTGGTAATTGCATTTTTTTTTTCATGTACACAAACCTCTATTCCTTTTCTGGTCTACAGATGCTTCCCAGATGGTAGAACTAAATCATCTAATGCCAAATAGAATGAATCGCTTTATATGTAATTCATTTTCGCTTTTCTTTTCCTTTAAATTCCTTATTCTTACAAATCGTGTCCCTCCCTCTCTGTCTCTTTATATTTGCCTTTCCTTTTCCATAATTTTTCTCTCTCCTTTCTACCACTCTCTATCTCTCTCTCGCGCGCGCACACACACACACACACACACACACACACACACACACACTCACACTCACACTCTCTCTCTCATTGCTTTTAATTTTTCTTTCTACTTTCCTAATTCTTCTCCCTGTTTCTCATTGTTTGAAATTTTTCTCTCTCTCCGTCCTCTCTTTCTCTCTCTCTCTCTCTTTCACACACACACACACACATTTTTATTAACTCTCTTTTCTTTCTCCCACCCTTTTTCTCCTCCTTCTTCACTTTCTCATAGAAAATTTCTTTTGCTTTTTCCGACTTTTTATCACTTTTTTAAGATATTTTTTTCAGTTCCATTAGTTTTCATGACTCTACATTTGCGTTGGAAGTCGTACCTGCATTCCTTTTTCACAAGATCTGCCTGTCAACTATGTGCACTCTAGGCTTGCTCTCTCACTCACACATTGACCATATTATTCACAAGCCAAATTTTATCTTCTAATATATGTGGGTCTATGTGTTTATGGACAATTACATTATGGAAACCGTCCTTATGTACATTTATATTGTTTGAATCTAAACATTGCATGGCTTAAATCTAACCATAGTTTAGAGTCCATTTCTTATCAGGTCCAAGAAACTGATATACTCTAAACTAAAACCTGGATCATTTTGGAGTTCTTGGAGGCACGTGCATGAAAACTGGTCGTCGGCATGCCAATGGGAACCTCAAGCAACCTGCCAGTTGTCTTACAGTGTGGGTGGATCATTGATAGGGGTCGTCTCTCCAGCAGCCACGTTAGAACTCATCAGATTGTAATGTTGTCAGGTGCATCCTCCATAAGTCGTGGAATGTCTGTGCAGGTATGGATTATGAAGGCTGAGAAAGGTATTCGTGGGTAAGGTATTATCTGCAGCGGTGAACCTGACAAAGGGACCAGGTCAGAGAAATCGACACGGGAGAGAAGTTTGTGTCTGGAGACAAGAGAGGACATTGGCTGTGGCATTCGGAATGCAGACATAGCCAACTTCCACTTTCCCTCGTCATGGCTGTGCATTCACGACAATGCAATAATGTCGGAGGTTCTATCGAAATATTGTTGGACATCGGAAGATCCAATCTTATATTTACTAGTACCAGTACCTCTATATTCATATAAAGTGGTTTTGCAAGCAAGTGTCGTTCAGTTAGGAGTGCGAGACGAAGTGTTATGCCTTCGAAGCAGCTGATAACAGACTAATGTTGTCCATTTTATTAGAAACAGCTCTCACTCAAGATTTCAAGATCCGGAACTCCGTGCAATGTGTCTCCACTGGAAATCAAACCTCGGACCTCTTCATTACCAGGCAACAGCGTCATCCAATGTCTAATCGGAGCGACTTGTAAATAGGTGAAGAACTGAAACCTGACAGTAATCATTTAGTGAGAAGTTATGGTGAAGTGTAACAAGCAGACATGAAAAAATAACCCCTCTCCCCTCAATCCAATTCAAGTAAGTTAATTACTGTCTATTATGTTTCCTCTCAAGATTTTTACAGAGAACAAAACTCAGATTTGTAATTTTAATGAGGCAAAAACTTCATGCATTTTAAACTTACATCACAAGCTCAAAATGCAGATTCAAATTCCTATCAATATTTACAAAGTAATTTTGCTCATAATTGTACCCTTCCGTGGTATATAGGAGTAACCGCTTGGCGAAATTCAGTTTTGAAAGCATAAGGTCAAAGTTGTTCCTCGTGCAAAAATCAAGTAAAAACTCTAGAATAAGCAGGAAACGACATTTGAAGCAAAAAAGGGCCTGCATTATACAACTCAAAGGTTCTTCAGAGATTAATAATAACGACTAAAATTGAAACTGCCCTTTCCTTTCTTTAATAACATTTATGAAACGAGTTTTCTTTGGGAAGTCTTTTTTCCCGCCAATTTTTTTCCCCGCCTATTTTTTCCCGCTTAACCTGCAAAAGAGAGGGAAAAGAAGTGCGGAGAGGCCAGTTCGCAGCTAAATCATTCCTTCTTTTCTTCTTTTTTTTCGGAAAGTGGAAAGGGAAGAGAGTTGAATTCTTCCATAACCTTTATCGATTGCGGTGAGTCTCTTGGGATGAAAAAGAACCGAACTTATATCCCTTCGCAAATGTTCGTTAGTCAGCACAAATGGATTCTCCAGAGAACCAATATTTTCTGTTCGAATGGAAACAAACCCTTTGTCGGCTGCTAGTGAAGGATAATTCATATTCGTATCATCAGCATACGGTAGACACGTATTCGAGTAGTACATAATTTACACATTTGGTCACAACTTGTGCTGAAGAGAATGGTTTTCGCGCGCATCAATCGCTTCAATACCAACACTGTCATAAAAAGTATGTAGTATATGTATTTGAGTTAAAAATCTTCTTATAGTTGCTTCTGTTATCATGTGTGAGTTCTCTCTTTCTCGACTTTTGCGGCTCCTGGTCAAATAACTTTCTTTCTTCTATATTTTCATGTTAAACATTTGAAATGTTTATTATATTTTAATCGTTTATTATAAAAGGTAATGAAAATTATGTTTTAAGTTTTGGATGGTCATCAGGAAAGACACTTCATACAGGCAACAAGGTTTATGAGTTATAGGTGTAAAATAACTGTAAAAGAAACTTATAGTTGCATTATGAAATAACTGTATATTATAATGTGAAGTATATTATATTTCACACTGGTAACCGTAATGTAGTTACTTTCTTAATAATGTAATTTGTATCTATGTTGCGTTTCCAACGGGTAACTGAAATCTAGATTACTCTTTGAATAAATGGACAAAAACTGTAACAATGTTACATTTCAGACGAACTGTAACGTAGTTACTTTCTGAATAAAGTTTGTTACATTTTAAACAAGTAACTGTAACCATATTATATTTCAAAAAGTAACTATTACGTAGCTACTTTTTGAACAAAATTACTGTAACTTCGTTAACTTTCAAACTAGTAACTGTTCCGTAGCTACATTTTTAAAGTATGTAACTATGTTACATTTCAAACGAATAATTGTTTTGAACATAAAGTAATTCTAACTATGTTACATTTCAAACGGATAATTGTTTTGAACATAAAGTAATTCTAACTATGTTACATTTCAAAAGAGTTACTCTAACTGTGCTGTCATTGAAACGAATAACTCTTACGTATCTACTTCCTGCCGAACCCCGTTGCGGAGTGGGGTTTTGTCGACCTCCGTGGCGAAGTGGTTAGCAGAGAGCGCTACAACGCCAGAGGTTCTGGGTTCGAGTTCCGGTTAAGGCATGGGTATTTGTGTTCGTCCAGTTGATAAGAAACAAAGAAAAATTTAAGAATTGAAAACTTTAAAAGTGAGAAAAAGAGTGAATGGTGGGGGATACCTCCGTGTAGGTATTGCCTTTAAAAATAACGAGTGGTTAGCACATCGCGCTACGACGCTAGGGGTCCCGGGTTCGAATCCCGACCAGGGCGTGGATGTTTGTGAGTGTACATTCATCAATTTCATCATGTCATCACTTATTTCCATCTTCGCAAATTAGCCAAACATGGCACAAAAAGCGAAGCAAAATAAAGAAAATATAAAATTAAAAAAAGTATCTACTTCTGGGCCATTCCATTTCAGATCGACCACTTTTTTAAAAAATATTTCTAGGTCATAGTTATGGATTTGGATGAAATTTGTTATGAAGGTTCAATCATGTTTGAAACGTTTGTATTCCAAATATTACGTCTCCTCGAGAAATACTTCTAGAGTTATAGCCTGTGTAAGCAGATGATGCGCAACAGAAAATGGTTACAA
The DNA here is from genome assembly GCF_977018435.1 of Lepisma saccharinum. Lineage (NCBI taxonomy): Eukaryota > Metazoa > Arthropoda > Insecta > Zygentoma > Lepismatidae > Lepisma > Lepisma saccharinum. The sequence continues at coordinate 23,814,090 of NC_139239.1, forward strand.
AATCTTAAAAAATAACTTTGGAACTATTTGATCACAGCCCAGTGATGCTTACGGAACAAACAAGTCTAAACCTCCACCCAAGGAACGCACCCATTGTATCAAAATACTCTCAGCTTGCTTACATTTGCAAATAAAAGAAAATTCAAGATGTGCCTTAAAAAGATTTACATGTGGAAATGTGCAATATCCTGTGATCAATAGTTCCGAAGTTATTGAATCCTGAAGATAGCTCCGAGGCTCATTTTATTTCTAAGATGTTGGTTACATTTCCCGTTGGGCATCACCTTGTTACACAGGCTATAAGTCTAGAAGTATTTCTCGATGGAACGTAATATTTGAAGCCTTTCATACACGAAGGCCCTGGTCGATCTGAGATGGAATGACCCTTTTTGGAAAGAATCACGAAGTAACTTTAACTTGATCTTGTTACATTTCGAACGAATAACTAACGTAGCTGCTTTGTGAATATAGTAACTTCCATTCAAAAAACTAACGACCAGCAATTATCGTGGTTGTTTTCTTTTGTCTGTAACGAACGACTACTTTCGACGAGTCTCTCACTTGTTCTCAAGCAAGTTTTAACAACTTGGCCGTTGATGCTAATGGGGATGCTTTTACATAGAAATGGGAAGAGCGTTGCTTGATATACTTGAATAGAATCAATTGTAAGAAGGAAAATGCATATTTGCAAGATAAGTGAAAAATATATGTTTCATTAGTACCATTATTCTACTACGTATCACTTACCTCGGAACCATTAACAACTCACCCAGTTGCCCAAGTGCTGCCATCTGCACGGAACTCTCATGAATTCTTCTGCTTGCTGATAATAGTGCACACGCTTGTTAGTGTATATCACGCACCCCTCTGCAGTAACTGATGATAAGTGGTATAAAGAATACTAAAGGCTTTTTATGTAAATTAACAGAAAAGCGGACGAGAGCTGAATCATCTCTTACATGTTAATTTTCGCATAATTAAATATTCTTACCATAAAACAAAATTGTGAAATTGTTCCCTTTGCAATTAGAATAAAAGCAAAGTTTTCCTACAGAGCATTGTTTTCCAAGGTGATGTTCGACCGACATTGTTTTTACTTTAGTACTAAAGTTACTACTTACTAAAGTTATTATAAGAAAGACTGTGCATATCGTTGAGAGTAGATTGCAAGTTATTTCAAGAGTTTGCCTTTATTAGTTCGGAAGTTACGTAATAAACCACTGATGTAATGTAAAATTATAATTCAGTCGATTAGATACACAGAAATTTTAATACGTGTCTGAAGTTATTGATGCTGCATTAACAATCTTCGGAGCTACGTAGGCTACTGACGATGTCAGAATGAAATAGGGGTGGTTTTTCTTCGCAATAATTAATCTACCTCCGTACCAACCCTAAACAGATACAATATTTCACATCCAGCAAACGATATTAACATATATATACACTACAAAATATCATCGCTCCTCAGTCACATTTTTTCTAGCAAGGTTACTAGATGTGAAATCAAATGAGGTTTTTTCATGACTCCTGACATAGTTAGGGGCACATTGCACAGTGGTTCAGATTATAATTTAAACTGGTATGCATTAACGATGAGCATGAAATGCACTTAAACTATTTTTGTCGTCATAGCATACGTGATGTGATTAGTAACAAACTCTGTTCGGCTTTAGCTGCCTTTTCCAGGTATCAACTAATGAGAGGTTGGATACGTCCCTGGGCGCTTATGCATGTAGGGGAAGGTAGCCCAGTACCGGACACCTAAGATATGTAAAGTATTTTTCACACGCTATATTTCACACGCTTGTGTACATGCTAAGACGCAAAAGAATTGACAAGAATAAGTGGTTGTAAGTCAAGTGAAAATTGACAGATTTAAAAAAAACAGGCTCCCAGTACCGGACAGCAAACATGAAGTCATTATTATCAAGATTAAGAAACATAAAAAGTAAGCAAATTGTGTTTTCTTATAAAACCACCCCTGGCAATGGTCACTAGTATAAAATGAAATATTTTTATTATCAGCAGAATCAACATAGACCAAACAGTCACACTTAAGACAATGAAACCCAATCCTCATCAAAAGTCTCTTGGCAAATGATGCATGTAGTTTAATTTCTACTAGCTACGTTTTCATCACTATGTAACTGTAGTGTCCGTTGAACTCCACTTGACACCTGTTGTAGCCTTCTTTTTCTTGTCTAGTGCGAAAACGTTACCGTGTGGTTGTTATGGTGGCACTTGTTGGATTTTTTCCCACTCTTTGCAGCTCTGTGGGTTCTTGTTTCAGAATTTGCTTCCTTCTCTTTGGCATCGGCTGCTTTAATTTCAAGTTTTGTCTTGTAAGGGTGCTTGACGTCAACATTTCACTTGTTTCACACCGTCTTTTCCTTTCGGTCAGCCTTCTCTTAGAATTGGATGAATGTGGGGAAATTTAATTGATGACATGTAACACGTGGGAAGAGGTTGGTGGAGTACTTGGGTGCGTCTGTGAGGCGTCTGAGATGCTGTGTCTAAATTAAGTAGGTTTATCGTGATTACTTTTTGTTGTCACAGGAGATGAGTGTCCATCATTAAGAGAACCATCTCTTTCAAGTTGAAGATGATCTGAAGTAGACACAGTGGTCGGTCCAGGTGCAGACTCTGCAGGAACCTCAGGTAGACCTATGCTGTCAGGAGTAAGTTCACGTTTTCCTAATACACAATGCATTTGTCTTCATTTTTCTATTGCATTTTTCATGTCTTCTTCATTCCATTTTCTCATTTTCATTCATAATGTGATATTCCAACTGAAAGAAAGAAAAACGCCCAATTACACAATTCCAACACGAGTGGTGTTTACTTTTAATTGTCCGGTACTGGGAGCAGACCTAGCGTCTGGTACTGCGCCACATACTTGTGTTACGAAATTCGTTCCCAGACGACGCACAGTTATCACGATAGCAAAGATTGTTTAATGGTTTTCGATCTTACTTAATCATAAATTAATAAATGCCTATTACGATTCATGAAACTCATCCCTCAGGAAAGATTGTTCTGCTGCAAATTATCTTCCGTCGTTCACTTTCTTCTTCCAAAGTGCAGAAGCCGCATCACAATAGCCTGTTGTGGAATAATCTGTGACTTCGGTTACTCCAAATTTACCAGTAGCGCCACACTGGTGTGTCTTACATTTTCATTGCTGTACGTGTATGACAACTAGCGTGTATACAGAGAAACAGTTACTGTCCGGTACTGTGCAACACTCCATTTGTGGAACCAGTACCACTTGACTAACAGCAGCCACCACGGGACAGCCAGATGCCGTATTAATCAAACTACTTATATCAAAATTATGAATAAATAGCAAGACTTGAATTGAATGTATACGTATAATTCATAGTTACATGTATTGTTTATTTTACGTCGGTTCTCTGCCCTTTTAGGTGAATAGGGACGATCACGCTGAAGAGTGAATTCATGCATTGCCCAGGATTCGAACCTATGGCCACTTCGGAGACTGCCTAGTTAGATGCGTGTCAAGATGTCTTCTGAAACTGACTTCTAAAACAAAAGAAACTTAGGGGCATTTCACGAACACCCTTACGTAGTTTCTCGGCGCGCTGCTATCCACGTTTGAACTCTTGAAAGCCAGTCATTTTCACGACCATATCTTGTCCTCCCAGTACTTTTCCTTGCAAATTACCGTTTCGTGAAAACCAGCAGCTGTCCCTACCCCGCGCGAGCCCTTCCCCTGTTCTGTTCTTAAATCTTGCAGCGAAATTGCAATCCTCCATTCCGAAGAGACTTGCAAAGTAAGAAACAATTAAGTAGAATCAGGAGTTCTTAGAGAGGGGAGGCGGCCCCGAAAGAATGACTAGAAGCGCATCTGCATTAATGGGTTAGCAATAAGCGAGAATTAACAGCTTTTGGCCCTTCAGACCGGTGGCGGAGGAGGGCGGAAGGGAGATAAGTGGTTGGTCGACGTCTCCCAAAGGGGCGGGATGGGCACGGCTCCTTATCAGCGTATTGCTTAGAAGTGAAAATTATTTATTACACCATGCAGTGGCTTTAACAAATTCTACAGAACAACAGAGTTCGACAGAGATTCGCCACATCGTGGTAATCGTGCAATATGCATTAGTTTTGAATTCGAGTTTTTTGTCCACATTATAAACAAGAAGGCTAATCGGGACTGGGCCTACAGTTTAAAGTGGGATCCTAACCACCATATCCCGCCACCGGATATCGATCCCATTATATTAAATCCATGGATTTAAATTAATACACATAGACTGTACTTTAAAACCAGCGCGCCTTAAATAATTACTACGGTTATTGCAATTACAATTTGTGTATTGATTTCTATTAGGTACTAAAGGCCTACCCGATGGCGTAGTGGTTAAGTCGTGGGCTTGAAATCAAGATGTCCCGGGTTCGATACCCTGCATAGGCACATGGTGGTTTGGTGAGCAGGTACAGACTCGATTAGTCCATCTGTGCATAAAGTGGACTTGAAACCTAAAATTTCTAGTAGGTACTGATTACACGTCGGGAACTATCTAAAAGTGGAAAAATAAACTTGAAACAGCGAAACTATTTCTGGGTACACCACTGGAACGGGGTAACGATTGAAAGGAGCGTTTGTTTGAAGTCGCCGCCTTTCAAAAGAGACGAGAAGGCTCCACTGGAAAGACGTGATTTGACTTCCGAAACAAGATCACTAAATTCGCGGCATCATCCTTCGCGTGTTGTATCCATTTTGTCAAAATGCACATATTGCAGCAAGTAAGATGGATGGAGCTTCCAGCAGATATTGTTGGGACAAAGATGGGCGTTTTTTTTTTTTTGTTTTCTTGCGGCAAGAGGACGCATCAAGCACCCGAAAAAAACTGAATCTTCATTTTTATTCCCCGCAGGATGTTTATCGAAAATCGAACATTCGGTTGGGACACGGGAATACGTGTTTTCTGATACCACTAATGCACTCCTTCTCCAAATAAAAAAAAAAGGGCCCTCAATTTTTTCCAGGCGGGCCATCGACCGGACACACTTAAGTCCATGCAAAAAGATAACCTGGAGGTATCTTCCCTTTCAGACAGAGAACCGAGGCTAATGTATAAAGAGCAGGCGAAACGATTCAGAAAAAAAAAGTCTGCATATGAAGGGGAAAACCAAGCTTTCAGCGGAATAGAGCGATAGCGGGTAATATATTACCTCGCTCTTCGCATCGAATCGCCACTCCACGCTTATTTTGTTGTATGTCTGTGTTGGAAGATCGCGCTCACTATATTCATAAGTGCACAATGGGGCGATGTAATTTATAGCTCTCCCGTTCGCACGTGTCTTATCTGCGGTGCCTTTTGTTCAATCTTAAACGCGCTTTCGACGCTTGCAAAAATTGGCCAGATTTTGTTTTGTGATAATTGAACGCGTGAAGATTATACCTCGCATCAGCGTTGTTTCCTGATGGACGGAAGTAAGATATTTTATGATATTTTAGATGAATAGCTGAACAAAGCACTTGTGCATCTATATTGTAGCGTACTTTTGCTGCATTATCAGATAATGCCATAACTCCTTATGCAGTGAGCAAGCATGCGCTATACTATTCTTCATTCACTGTAAGCACGAAGTCAATGTAAACAAACTCACGTTACCGTTGAGAGATAATTATTTCCTATTAGTCATTTTGGAGCTATTTTACACATGAATACATTGGTAGTAGCTGTACAGCAAATTGTACGCATTTTCCAATCATGTAAATACAGATCTATTCATATTTCAAAGTTTGTCTTTTAGATTTAGAAAACGAAGAGTAAATATCTTTAATATGTTATTTATTACATGTACAGAAATCTCTGCTTTCCATCTTCACATATAACCAAAAATAAAATTGTTCCTTTGGTTTCCGAGAGCTTTAAAGAGATCGGTGCAGAGAATTCATTATGGCGTCATATTTCAAGATGGCCGCATCTCCACAACTGACGGGCATGTTATTGGTGAAGATTAACATTCCCACTTAAAATGTCGTCCCATGACGTTCAAAGATGGCAGCATGGCATGCCACAAAAAATATGAAATAATAACTCTTTAGAATCTGATTATGTCATGTGGCAATGGAATCCTAGCTACAAATACGAACCTGTTATTATTAACAGTCTTAAATTTAGGTTCTCAAAGCATATTTTCAGATATGTGTAATTATATAATACTATTCACACACATGTTTTTTGCCAGCGGATATAGATCCTTTAGATTACCTCTACTGGCATTGCTTACATGTTTATAGAATATTAATTATGTAATTAAATTTTCTGTGCGTATACGTAAAGAAAGGTGTTCAATTTGGATGTAAGATGATTGTGAGTGATGATTAAGTAAGATTGATGAATAAATCATCACAAACACGAATGGAGAAGACACGAACACCATGTAGGAGTATATTGACTGTGGGACTAGGCATCAAAGCCTCTGTGGCCTACAATACTGCTGTTTCCAAAGTGTAGCACGTGAATGAGAGACTTTGAATACCTTCCAGACAGTGGATGAAAAGCGGAAAAAGAAGAGAGAGGGAGGAGGGGGGGGGGGTAAAAATGAAATGCACAAAATAAATGTCAAGATACACACGCACATACACACACACTGAATGAGAAAAGGCGAGGTGGATGAAGAAGATAAAAGTGGAAAAGGGAGACATACAACATAAAACTCGCACAATAAAGGTAAAAAAAACACCCACACAAGGAAAAAGGCCACGGTGGAGAAGAAGAGAGAGAAAGAGATACAAATAAAATACTCAAAAGCCAAGAACCACGTACGCAAACGGGAGGGAGATAAAGCTATCGCGAGATGGAGAAAGAAGGAGGAAGAGAAAGATAGAGAGATACAAAATAGAATACAGAAAATAAAAGAAAGAACACCTACACAGAAAGAAAGATTATATATGAGTGAAAGAGAGAATTAAGGTAAAGAAAGACATGTCAAGGTAAAGATAAGGATGGGAAGATCAAAGTGTACATGTGCGAGAGAGGCGGGGGGGGGGGAGAATTGAGGAAGGGAGACAGCAAGAAAGAAAAGATGAGAGAAAGGAAAAATATTAAAAACCTTCACCTTCCAACATTTCTTGAGGGCGTGAGGGAGAAAACCCAGAAGAATATGCATGGCAGCGATTTCTCTCCGAATATTTTCATCTCGGACCTGGCTTCATCTTGTCGAGAAAGATCAGTCTTAGCTAACCGCAGAGGGAGATTGCCATTTGTTTGGCTTTCAACTTTCAAATTGGCTCCTTCTCCCCTGCGGTCTTTATGCTAGGCGCTCTTCGGTGGGAAGTGAAATGAGGTATTCTTTGGTATTTGGGACACTGACATATTGCTGGTATTATACGTTATTGATAGCATATTTTTCAACTTCACTTTGTTTGCCGCTGGCACTTATCTCAGACATCAAAGCTTTTTCCGCGTCTTAAGACACACACACACACAAGTATTTGCTGCCAACATTTAAACGAATTGATTATTTTAAATGAAAAACATGTGTACGTCACCCATACAACATCATGCAGAAAGAATGATTTAAAGATTAAACAACGAGTGGCTCGCGAAATAGACAACCGTCTTAGGTTCGAATCCTGACGCGAGCATAGATAGTCCAAATTTCCTCTTGTGACCATTTTTTCTCATCGCCGCAATTAGCCCAAATATGCACAAAACGACTTGAATTTTTTAAAAAAAAGACTGGATTATCATCGTAGCATGGCTTTCTTATCAAGCGTAAGAACAAAAATCACAATTGAGATAAAAGCTTAGGCCGTGAAGGTGAACTTTATAACACAGGATAACTCCTTTGTGGGCCTCCACGATGGCGCAGTGGTAGCGTCTTCGCCGTGTAATCAAGGGGTCCCGGGTTCGATACCCAGTGCAGGCACAAACTGGTTCGGATCCCACTTTAAACTGTAGGTCCAGTCCCTATTAGCTTTTCTGTGCATAAAGTGGAGTGGAAACAACAATTCAATTACTATCCTTCTCTCTTCTTCTCTTCCAATGTTAATATATATATATTTATATATCTTCATACTGTTTCTCTAGCTTTCTGTTTTCTATTTCCTTTCTTTGTCCCTTTCCTTCTTCCCTCATTCTTTTGTTTCTTCGTGATTGCTATCCTTCTTTCTTTCTCTAGTTCTCTTTCTGTCCTTCCTTTGTCTCTTTTTTTCCTTGTTGCTGTTCCTCTGTCTTTTTCTTCGACTCTCTTTCTTCCTGCTTCTCTAATTCTTTCAGTCTCGTCGTTTCTCCTTCTTGCTCAATTCCGCCCACCTACAGTCGACTTCCTTGACATATATGATTATCTTGGCTATGGCTTCAGGCACCAAAGTCTGATTAGCATGCAACAACGCATTTTCAGTTAATGCTTAAAATCGTAAACCAGATTTGAATATACTATAATTTTGTATCCTATTAACACGTTTATGAGTGTACTATTAAAATTAAAATATAATACATCTGAGTGAGTGCAAGATACTAGAGAAGAAGATAATCGTGTATATCAGATTTCCCGTTCAGTAAAAATACACAATCTACACGTAAAAGCAAGCAAGAAGCGAGCTGCTACCGTTCAGTGGAAAGCTAAGAAAACCGTTTCCTCTAGGAAACTAAAATAGGTTTATCTTGCTAATTGAGTTGGTTAATTAGGATGGACAGAAAAGTTTTCTCTGATAAAGAAATGCATTTAGTGCTTGAATACATGCTCTGTGAAAACTGTGTCCTCTATCCGCGCGAGGATCTAAACTCAGTTAGCAGTGAAACAGTGAAAGTGTGTGCATGTTGTAAGCGCATCTAAAACTCTCAACACATTTTTTTGCTTTTTTCCCACTTAGACAAGAATTAAATTATCATTTTATTGCAAGAGTTCCTGTGCTCTTTCGTGTTATTCTCAACTGAGCACAATAATACAGTGTGATTATACAGTCCCATGACATTTTGGGGGAATCTGCGACTAATAACAAAATAAATGGTACTACAGTACAGAAGAGACACAAAAACACAAAATTAACTCTTTTCCACATGGCCTACACAAAGGGACACTCGGAAAGTGAATGTCTGGCTTCACATTACCAAACAAAAAGTCTATGGGCCATTCATGTTTGTGGAACAAACAATCAATGGAGGCACTTACCTCGACATGTTCCTAGAGCGGCAGTTGTTGGATGATGGTATCCTTGGTGCAGTGGTCTTCCAACAAGATGGTGCACCGCCCCACTTCGTAACCACTGTTTGAGAGTACCTCAACACCACCTTTCCCAACAGGTGGATAGGAAGAGGATCTCTTCGGATGTGTGCATCTCGTTCACCTGACCTTACCTACTGGATTTCTTTGCTTGGGGATTTATCAAAGAGAAGGTATAGAAAAATAAGGTTGCCAATCTCACAGTGCTGAAAGAAAGCATACGAAATGCATGCGAGATGATAACTCCGGCTTTGTTGCAGAAGGTGTTTAATGCTACCTTGTCCCGTTGGGACACTTGTTTTAAAATTGATGCAGGTCATGTGGAAAAGTGTTAATTTTGTGATGTCTCTTCTGTACTGTAGTACCATTTATTTTGTTATTAGTCGCAGATTTCTCAAAAATGTCATGGGACTTTATAATCAACCTGTATTATCCACTCAGACGTTGAATATTCAGGAAAAGAAAGAGTTGATCATGAAAAATCATTACATAAAATATGAGCTTTAGATCTTACGTACACTTCCTTATCAGAGGTTTCTGAACATAAAGAATACTAAATCTTGGGAAATTATATTCTTATAGCTGGAGCTATGAGGGGAAGGGGGCAACAGGGGCACTTGTCCCTGACCGAGTACTCCAGGGCTATCAATATAATTCTGTTTTAGCGTATGTTCAGAAAGGAAGTTATGTGAAAATCCAATAGGTGGAGCTCTTTCACACAATTAATAAGATAATTATTATGGGGCTCATATTATAAACAAAGACCTTCCGTAGAAACGTAGCTTCTTACTTCAATATCAATTACTAATAATTTCCATGTTGTATATTTGATAATGTACAGAATGATACGGCAATAAAAACATGTAACTTTAAGAAATCACAGTCAGTCAACTGTGGAGGAAGATTGAACATAAATTGTTAGTGAACATAGCCGTATAAAATATAATAAATTTTAATATAAAAAGATAAGGAAGATTGATCACAAATTGTATTGAACACATTACAATGCAGTACGTTTAAAATATATGGAGGCCCATGTGGAAGATTGAACATGATTACTGAAGGCAGATGTACAAAATATAATACGTTCAATATATAATATTCAACACAACAACGCTATACAGTCACAGGCAATAAAAATTGGACACCTAGATCCTCAAATACTCGCTTCCCTGCAAGGTGTTACATGTATTACCTAAGTCTACGGCGATAAATGGATTTTAATAGAAATTTTTTAATTGCAACTTCTATCAACGTCGTAGGGTTAGGCAACACACAGAACACCTAGCAGGAAATCGAGTGTTTCAGGATCTAGGTGTTCAATTTTTAATTCCTGTGACTGTACATAACGTAGAACAGTAGCGGCAATTCGGTGCCAAAACTAGGGGAGGGTGAAGGACAGTTTACTTTTTCTTCATAGGCAAGGCTTAGCATTAAGAGACTATAGTGTGGGGGTAAAAAGTACCCCCGAATCGCGGCTCACTGGTTTCGAATATAAAATAAGAAAGATTGAACACAAATTGTTACTGAATAAAGCTGTATATAATGTAATACGTTTAGAATATAACATAATGGAATGAAAGAAAATATTACGGTAGTAAAACAGATTACTTTACTCCCGTGACGTAGTATTCAAGCACTATGAGCAGCAATGTAAATACCTTATTATTTTTGTTCCTTGGATTAATTATATTCTAAACGCACTGTGTTATACACATATTGGTGTTAGTTTAAACCATATGGGAATAATATTTACCCTCACTCGAGTGACTTTGTTGTTATTTTTCAAACACGAACAAAATATTGATCGAATTCTCCGAAAATCTCCCATCAGAGTTCTCCCACGATTCAAGCTCCTGAGTCACTCATAGTTAAGGTAGAGCCTTGTCAACAAAAGAGAAACTCGATTTAAATTACTTGGAGAGAAATGAAACCGAGACAACTTTTAATCATGACAGTAGAAGACAATGAACACTACATTGTAAATAAAATATCTTCCGCACAATAGTGGTATAACGTAGCTGGTTAGTTATGAAGAACGGTTTCATGTTTTGTCCTTCAGCTCGATTATTCATTATGAGGATTTGAAGCGACTAAGGAGATATGTCTTTGCCGGCATTAACTGCGTGTTTGCTTCGGGTTTTCGATAATTCTCTGCTACAAACTTCTGGAAACTTCTTGAAGTGGAAGCTTTAGTGGCCAGGTACAAAGGGAATATTGCCTTTTCATGTCTGTTAAATCGGTCTCCATCCAACAGTGGACAAAATGACAAGGATTTATGCGGCCTATCCACGAGGCATTGTCGTCAAACGCTGTGGCTTCAAGGCAAGTTTCAGACGGGAGCGACACGTGTCACTTCGAAAGAAAATTTCCGAAATAAATGTAACCTCTCATACCGCAGCGACACGATAAGCTGAACGTGCCCATGTACAATATCTATATGGCATGTAAAGTGTGAAATATCTCTACTATTAAAGCCTAGTTTCCATTCTGACAAGTTCCAGACTCGTGACGCGCACCATGCGCCGGCGCATGTTGCGCGTCATTTAGTGCACTGTTTCCAATTCAAAACTACTTCTGCAAAATACGCCCGCAACAACACCGGAGAGCAGGACCGCAGTGTAGCGTGGGCACTGCTTTAGAGTAGTTCAGAGTTTCTTCTCTTGTATTGTAATAATTTGATGGTGATTTAACTTGTGTAAAGATGGACAATAAAGCAATGGCGAGTTTTGTGGTTATGGCAGGCGCGTACTGGTGACATTCCACAACACTGACTCCTGTTCATATTGCTCTATAAGTTATACTACTTTATCTTTCGACCACTCCATATTGTCCACAAGACAAACACTCACGTACAACTACACACAACCAACTACAACAGCTACACTCAAATAACAGAACGTTGTGTTGTGACGTCGCTTCAGTCCGAAACAGCGAGCACGTGGTTGTAGTCGCGTTGTCTGTTTCTACTCTAGTGCGCATGCCCGTGCTCCAAGAACTTGCTGCAGGCTGTTTCCATGACGCTTCGCATGCTGTGCGTCAAAATCGTTTGGGGCAATTTTGTCCCCGGCATGTGGCAGACAGTTTCCATTTCAACAAATGCTTAGCACATGCCGCGTCGCATGCCCCGCGTCATGTTGCGCGGCAAATTTGTGGTAATGTAAACGGGGCTTTAGACAGTATTATCGAGCGTGCTACACTTATAATCAAAAGAAATGTAGGTAGAACATGTGAAATTCAACATCAGCTAATTTCGAAATCGATATGCCCGATCCAGATGGCGTAATGGTAATGTTGTCGCTTGTAATCAAGGATCCCGAGTTTGATAGCCGCTGGAAGCACATGGCACAATGGTTCGGATTCTACTTTAAACTGTAGGCCCAGTCTCGATTAGCCTTTAGTGCATAAAGTGGACTTAAAACTACAATTCGAACAAACAAATTTGCCCGATCCAGGCATTACAGAGTAAATGCAAGAAGCTTCTTACAAGGGAGGTTATCTCAGTGTCCCCCTCCGATTTCCATGAAACTTTCCAGGTGTATAGAGGGGCCCAAAGAAAGAAATACGTGTTTTTTTTGTTTCGGCTTAAAAACGGTTTTAGGGGGCAAAACCTCCTATCTAATGTCAAGATGAAAAATTGAAGTGGGGATCTGACCCCTGTGTCCCCCTCCGATTTCCATGAAACTTGGAAGGTGTAGGGCACAAAGGAAGAAATACATATTTTTTTATTTCAGCTAATAAACTGTTTTAGGGGGCAAAACCCCCCTCAAATGTGAAGATGAGGACAGATTGAAGTGGGGATCTGACCCCTGTGTCCCCCTCTTGTGTCCTTGGCTATGCATATCACCTATATGATATCTAGGTGATGCTTGATAGGGTTATGGTTCCCGTGTGCGGCTATTTTGATGCTCCGTTACCCTGCCTTAATCCGTCTATTGTTATGACCATGGCTCTCCGGGAACAACGGTGTCTATGAATTCGGCATCTCTCTACAATTACACTGCGTTTGGTACCGACAATTATACAGTTCTGTGCTGTGTGTGTTCCAATTATAATTATATGAGCGTGTTGTTCCTATGCCAGATTTACGTGGTTTCGGAGTCAGATCTCCACTTCAATCTGTCCTCATCTTGACATTTGAGGGCGGTTTTTAACCCCTAAAACAATTTTTAGCCGAAACAAAAATACTAATATTTCTTCCTCTGGGCCCCTCTATACACCTGCAAGTTTCATGGAAATCGGAGTTGGACACAGGGGTCAGATCCCCACTTCATTTTGATATTTGAGGGTTTTGCCCCCTAAAACCGTTTTTTAGCCTAAACAAAAAAACACGTATTTCTTCCTTTGGGCCCCTCTATACACCTGCCAAGTTTCATGGAAATCGGTGGGGGACACTTAGATAACCTCCCTTGTTAGTCGGACTAATAGAAATTTCCTCTCCAAGATTCCTCTTCTTTCTCGAAGATTCCTTTCCTTTTTCGAAGATTCCTCTCTTTTTTAAAGAATTCATCTCTAGGGATGGACGATATCGGAAATTAGATATCGCTATATATCGTCACGGACGATACGATATTTTTCCGTATCGTGATATCGAGGATATATCGTCTCCTCGATATATATCACCAAATATCGTGACGATATATCACTGACACGATATATATCACCAAATATCGTGACGATATATCGCTGACAGGATATATATCACCAAAATATCGTGACGATATATCGTCTAGTTGATATCGCCTGGACGATATTTTTTTCAATATCGAGATATATATCATCTGGACGGTATATATCCTTTTTCGAAGATTCCTCTCCTTTTTCAAAAATGCATCTCCATTTTCTAAAATTCATCTCAAAACCGAAGAGGTATTCCAAATCTTGAAAGAGCTTTCGCCGTCAAAGGGTTCTAACATCAAGGAGTTAATTTCGATTCGATATTTCTGCAATAACTAGACTTTTATCCCACTGTGGCCGACTTTAAGAGCATCATATAAGCTACATAGAAATTATAGCATATTGCTATTGTTTACTGAATTTCGAATAGTTTGATTCGGCTGATTTTTCAGACACAGTCATGCTGAAGCCTCTATGGGATATCATGAATACAAGATTGTGGAAAAACATGGTCAATTGATTGGTGTTACTTTGGCTAATAGCGAAGATTGGAGACAATGGTGATAAAGTGAAACACAATTCGAAACAGGATTGCACTGGCTGTGGGTACTGCATGACAGAGAGGTCGATATTTGGGTGCCTCCCGAAAAAAGAAGTCGCCCAGAAAAATCATAGTCACTTGGATATGTTTGTGACTAGGCAGTTTATGTACTCAATAAAGTTCCTTGCTGCTTACTTTATGTCAGCACATATTCAAAACTGAGAAATGCTTTGACACCGAGTTGTGTTTTAAAAAAATGGGTTGAATGGGAAGCCACTGAAACGATAAGTTTTATTCCACAAACAAAAATATATATTAAGAAGATCTGAAATGTTTGCGAATATCTGGTGCTATGTCGAAATAACAGAGGGGTCATTCAATGCCATTTCAACGAGGAGTAGCCCAATTAAGCCGGTTCTGCAACCTCTTTTGGGGCTCAGGGGGCTCACAGTGTTGCCAGCTGCTTATTCGAAAAAATCACCAAGGTTTTTTGGTCTAACCTAACCTAAAACAGCAAGGAGTTGGCAATTTTGCTTGAGAGTTCACAAACCGGAAGTGGGACTCAGGGGGCTCGCAGTGTTGCCAACTTCTTACTCGAAAAAATCACCAAGGTTTTTTTTGGTCTAACCTAACCTAAAGCAAGGAGCTGGCAATCTTGCTTGAGAGTTCTGCAACCGAAAATGGGACTCGCAGTGTTGTTAACTCCTCACTTGAAAAAAATCACCAAGGTTTTTGTCTTGGTCTAACCTAACCTAAAGCAAGAAGCTGGCAATCTTGCTTGAGGCTTGTTTTACAGTGCATAAAGCAAAATTGCCAACCTACTGGTATTTTTGCCATGGCCTTTTACAAAAAAGAGAGAGGAGAGAAAGAGGTGAGAGAGAGAGGAGAGAGAGAGAGAGAGGAGAGAGAGAGGGAAGAGTTAAACAACCGACAGCTGCCAACACCCAACCTAACCTAACCTAACCTAACCCACTCTAACCTAACCTAACCTAACCTAACCTAACCTAACCTAACCTACTCTAACCTAACCTAACCTAACCTAACCTAACCTAACCCACTCTAACCTAACCTAACCTAACCTAACCTAACCTAACCTAACCAGGTCTAACCTAGCCTAAAGCAAGGAGCTGGCAAGTTTACTTAAGACTTGCCTTACAGTGCATAAAGCAAGGTTGCCAACCTACTGGTATTTTTGCCATAGCTTTTTACAAAAAAGAGAGAGGAGAGAGAGAGGGGGAAGAGTTAAACAACCGACAGCCTACCTACAGCCTTTTTTTGGTCTAACCTAACCTAAAGCAAGGAGCTGGCAACCTTGCTTGAGGCTTGCCTTACAGTGCATAAAGCAATTTTTGCCAACCTACACACACTAAACAAGGGGAGCCGGCAACAAATATGTACTGCCGTAAAAGAGAGAGAGATGGATGGCAACACAGTATGTGTGTGCGTGTGTGTGCGTATAATATGTAGCATTATTAACTAGAGTGTGTTGGCAATTTACTTACAACTAAAAAAATAGAGATGCCAATGTTGCTGTAAGATGAAAAGAGAAAGAGATTTATGGCTGGCAACGGTAATGAGCGAATACACCATATCGTAATTTTCCAACTCCGACAATGTTTGTATATCGTGACCTTTGTAAACCTCTCTCGGGGGAACGATGTGCCACACACACACACACACACGCGCGCGTGCGCGTGTATTGTGACGCAAGCAAACAGACAAAATAATAATAATTGTTGTTTTTTAGGATTCCTGACCCCCCTGGCGTGGTGCCCAACCAAAAAAGTAAAGGTTTTCCCGTATGGCCTTCGAACGTAGAATTGATTGACGTGCGGGCGAATCTCTTCTGGAATGTTTTTCAATTCGTACATCTGACCATACATGCTATTCATCATCAATTTAGCTGTGTTCTGTTTGGCGTCTATTTCGAGCAGTTTGCCTGGCGGTAAAGTCTTATTGTTTTTAAATTTTTTGATTTTTTACGCAAGGCCATGATCTTGCGTATGCACGTGGCGTTTAGCGTGTCTCGTGAAAAATACACGTGAAGATCAGCTTCCGTACAACCGGCTGGATTTGTAACGCTGCGATAAACATCAACTTCCGTACCGGGCAGAACGCCTGTTCCGGCGTGGAATTTGCGCCACTCCCAAGTTCATGTTGAAAGGGGGGGGGGGGGGAGGCCAGCTGCTACTTTGGCCATGCACATGCCCCCTTAACTTGCCCCGTAGGACACGTTCTGTTCTCTTACGAGAATTAATATAGTTTGTCATAGAACCCTCCAATTCATGACTTAGCAAAAAAATCTGTTTGCGGATTCATCACGTACGCCTATACGTGAGAAAAAGTATGAATAGAACCTATGCTCGGAAATCCAAAATGGCGACCGGAAGTGGGGTTATCTTGGAAACAGTAAAACTTAGGAGAAATCTGTTTGTGGTTTCATCATGTACACCTATATGTGAGAAAAAGTATGAATAGAACCTATGTTCGGAAATCCAAAATGGCGACCGGAAGTGGCGTTATCTTGGAAACGGTAAGACTTAGGAGAAATCTGTTTGCGGATTCATCACGTACGCCTATACGTGAGAAAAAGTATGAATAGAACCTATGCTCGGAAATCCAAAATGGCGACCGGAAGTGGGGTTATCTTGGAAACAGTAAAACTTAGGAGAAATCTGTTTGTGGTTTCATCATGTACACCTATATGTGAGAAAAAGTATGAATAGAACCTATGTTCGGAAATCCAAAATGGCGACCGGAAGTGGCGTTATCTTGGAAACGGCAAGACTTAGGAGAAATCTGTTTGCGGATTCATCACGTACACCTATATGTGAGAAAAAGTATGAATAGAACCTATGTCGGAAATCCAAAATGGCGACCGGAAGTGGCGTTATCTAGGAAACGGTAAGACTTAGGAGAAATCTGTTTGCGGATTCATCACGTACACCTATACGTGAGAAAAAGTATGAATAGAACCTATGTTCGGAAATCCAAAATGGCGACCGGAAGTGGCGTTATCTAGGAAACGGTAAGACTTAGGAGAAATCTGTTTGCGGATTCATCACGTACACCTATACGTGAGTAAAAGTATGAATAGAATCTATGTTCGGAAATCGAAAATAGCGACCGGAAGTGGGATTATCTTGGAAACGGTAAGACTTAGGAGAAATCTGTTTGGTGATTCATCACGTACGCCTATACGTGAGTAAAATATGAATAGAACCTATGCTCGGAAATCGAAAATGGCGAGCGGAAATAAGGTTATCTTGGAAACGGCAAGACTTGGAAAAAATATGTTTGCTGATTCATCATGTACGTCTATACGTGAGTAAAAATATGAATAGAACCTATGTTCGGAAATTTGAACGAAGCGAACAGAGAGATCGAATACGACGTGGACGTAGGGGACGGGTTTGTTCATCCTCACAGAGCAGACCTCTACCTTGAATTCGACGTGGTGAAGAAGAAAAGCGGATACGCGTTTCCCGCAGCAGCAAATTTGATACTCGTGGACAACTTCGTGCCTCACCTGTTCTCGCAGGTGGAGGTGAGGAAACACAACACCGTCATCGACAGAATAGATTATCCAGGCATCACGTCGACGGCGGTGGGAACGTTGAAATTATCCAAAACGGACGCAGCGTACTACCAGGCCGGGGGATTCGAAGCGGGAACCAAAATATCGACGAGAAGTCACACGGTGCTCTTTCCCATGCGTTTGCTTCCGGGATTCTTCTCGGACTACAAGGAGATTATGTGGAAGAGAGGACTGCGCGTTACGTTTCGAAGAGCTGCCAACAACAACGACGCACTGATGCACTGATGCGACGCAGTTCAACAACATACAGTTCGACATGCCAGATTTCATCGTAGTGCTTTTTCAGACCGGGAGGGACAAAAATCAGGAAAAAGATTCCAGCAAGTTTGACGACTGCAAGATCAAGAATGTTTATCTGAAGAACAGTAGAAACGAAGTGTTCCCGCACGAGAATTACAACCTCGACGTGACCAAAAACGATTACCTCAAACTTTACGAAGCGTTCTCGGCTTACAAACGCGTGACCGAGGGAAGCGTGGACATGTACTACACGCCCTGCGAATTCAAAGCACGGAGACCCATGACCGTCATCAACACATCTAAGAGAAAGAAGGTTGTGGTCAACGATCGAACCAACATCAAGATCGTCTGCGAGTTTCACGATGCCTTGCCCGAGGATATCCTATGTAGTGGAACGTGGAGAGAAATCTTGGTGATTTTTTTTTTTGAGTAAGATGTTGGCAACACTGCGAGAAAATAAGGCTTATGCCTTACAAGAGCAAACTATTAAGGCGAGCCTCACCGAGCCTTATTTTCGGTTGCAGAATTCTCCATTTGGGTCTACTAATGTTGCCAACTCACTAGGCCGTATCAATATTGCGCGCTCAAGCATGATTTAATTTTATTATATTTTCAGATTGACCACAAAACAAGGTGTTGACAGGCAGTGTGTATATATATTGTAAGAAGATGTTTTATTATCAACCTCCACTTCTTGCAGTACATCCTGGACACAGCGTTGCAGGTTAACAAAGGATTTTTGGTTAGTATATATTTTTTTTCTTAAAACTGTTCGGTTACTCGCTCGTTCCTGGCATCATACACAAAAGTTTTCTCCGCGATGAGGATGACGCTACACAGAGTGTCGGCAGGCAAGGCATCGTGGAACTCGCACACAATCTTGATGTTGGTGCGATCGTTAACAACCACCTGCTTTCTTTTAGATGTGTTGATGAGGAACATGGGTCTGCGAGCTATGAACTCGTTTGGATTGTAGTACACGTCCACGTTACCGGAAGTCACTCGTTTGTAAGCTGTGTACGCCTCGTACAGTTTCAGGTAGTCCTCTTCTGCGATGTTTAGGTTGTAGTTCTCACGTGGGAAAACTTCGTTCCTGCCATTTTTGAGGTAAATGTTTTTAATCTTGCAGTTGTCGAACTGGCTTGAATTTTTCTCCTGATTGTTACCTCTTCCTGTCTGGAAGAGTACGACTGCAAACTCGGGCATGTCGTACCGAATGTTGTTGAATTGCGTGGTTACGTCAAATTCGAAATGATTGCCGGAAGCAGGTTTTTGCACACACTGGTAGCCATAAAACTGAATGGACACTTGAGGATTCTTCAGGATGTCGGCTTTGAACTTGAGAGCATAGTTTGATTCGTATTCTACCACTGGCACGCGCAGCTCCATGGACCTTACAATACACTTGGCAGCGTCGGGTAGTGTGTTGGGAAGCAAGGTAGTCCCGTCCGGGCCCAAAGTGCTGTATCGCATCAGTGCGTCGTTGTCGTTGGCAGCTCTGCGAAAAGTAACACGCAAACCACCCTTCCACATGATCTCCTTGTAGTCCGAGAAGAAACCGGGCAGCAGACGCATGGGAAACAGTACTGTGTGACTTTGAGTTTTGATTTTTGTACCTGCTTCGAATCCCCCTGCCTGGTAGTATGCTGCATCGGTCTTGGAGAGTTTCAGTGTTCCCACGGCAGTCGAGGTAATCCCGGGGTAGTCAACCCTATCGATGACGGTGCCGTGCTTTCTAACTTCCACCTGCGAGAATAGGTATGGCACAAAATTATCTATGAGTCTTAGGTTTGCGTTGGCAAGAAATGCTTCGCTGTTGTCTCTCTTCACTACATCAAACTTGACGTACAAATCAGCTCTGTGAGGGTGAATGAATCCATCCCCGACGTCCACATCGTATTCTATCTCTCGATTCGCTTCGTTAAGGTTGGCAAACGTGCGACGGTTGGGAGGGAAGGACTGCAACTCGTAACTTTCGATTTGTTCCATGATGGCTATTTATTATATGTTAATCTCCACGACGGTAGTGGTCGCGGCTCCTGCAAAATCAACCACCTCCCTCTTCTTGTCTGTCACTGCTAATTCTATGTTGTCTATGCGATTACGAGATACAGGAAAGTATATCGGTGGGGAGGGTGTGTTGATAATTGGCTCCATGAATTTAGAGTTTGGTTTGAACGTAGCGATAATACCTGTCTGCTTGTGACTCCCTGGGATGCCGTCAGAGGATTTGGTGATCATATCTTGATCATTTTCTTTACAGAGCAGTTCGGGTAGGTTGTTATTTATAGACCCCCCACCCCAATTTTTTTTTTGTTTTGTGTCAATGGCGATGTCGTACCAATGCGGCGACCCGTTCGCCCAGCGAGATGTCTCTGCTGACGAGTCCCCCGAAAGCTGCGTGCTCTAACTTTCTGTCAGCATCATGACGTACATCGAGATCGGTATTGGTATTGTAGGCAATATCGTGATCCTTGCATGCAGCATCCAGGGGATTCACACCCTTGTCGCCTCTCTTAGTCGCTGTTCGAGTTTGGTACCGGGCCGCGGTACTGGTAACCTGGCAAGTGCATGTTGAAGGGTAGCTTGTTGATGTTGTCGTTCACGAGACCTCGACCTTCGGCCACGTTCCAAATTTCGGAGGTAGGGTGTAGTGATGATTTTGATGAGGTACCCTATGCCTTTGTCGTCCATTCACAATGAAGTTGGCAAGCTTGGAGCTAACCATGTCTACAATTCCTACCTTCTCAGCTGCGAAAGTTGCTGTTGCCTGCATTCTCCTCTCCTGCAATAACCAACAACCTGTCTATGAGCTTGCGCACGTCGTCAAACCCACACAAACTTTTTGGGCAGGTTGTTGTAGAGTTTGACGCCGCTGCCTGTTTTGACCTGGTTCCATATCGGCTTGATGAGGTTCTTGTATTTTTTCGCCGCAGCTAGATTTGACGCGATTCTGCGTAGCGTCGTTGTTTTGGTACAAGGCATCCGTCATGATCAAAATTTCCTTGTAACTTTGGTAATCTTCGTCTGTGTAATCTCTTGGCTGCTTTTTTGGTGATGAGCTCCCACAGTCCAACTCGTACCGGGATACCGTTCCAGCTGTTTTCTCACCCAAATTGACTTTCACGTTGTCACCCTCGAACGTGACTTTCGATTTTCCGATT